>NC_056730.1:634134466-634329466 GCF_019279795.1 Protopterus annectens | reverse complement strand
CCTTGAAGTCTGAAATAATGAATTAGTAGAGCTGGACACTTTGTAGATACTCTTGGTGCAGTAGATAGACAAGGGTCAGACAGAGAACTGCTTGTCTAAGTGGTATATAGAAAATCTTTAGAATTATATGAAAATCTTTGCCAATAAGAATATGATAGTACAGATCTTTTAAGTCTAACTACTAAGCAAATTAAAACAAAAAATGAATGAGTGATAACATGGATTGGAAAGATAATATTTTGAATTTGGGACATTGAAAAAAGATTGAGAAAGGTGATATCTAGGACTATTCTCCAAGATCTCTCTTCCTTCAGCAGCAGAAAAGTCCTTGAATAAAAGTATTTCTCCATCTGATCTGAGGGCACTAGTTCCATAACCCAGTGAGACAACATTTGCTCCAAAACTGAAGGAAACAGGTGTTTTCGTTTACAGGATGAGGAGAAATCACCTGAAAAGGTGGATTAGCATATGTACCCCTGTCGAATGATTTTAAGTACACACTTGTCTGAAATAATCCAGCGCCACTGCGAACGATGACCACTACTAAGTGATCTACTACCAGGGTGTGGGTGTGGGGGCTTCTTAAGAGGCAAGTCATCAGTCTGACTTTTTTACTATCATTGGCTTTGGGAGACTTCCCCTTTCTTCTTTTTTGGAGTCTCCTTGCCATTGCTTCTTAACATTCTGATTGGTAGCACCTTACTGCTTAAACTACTTGATGAAAAAGCATACTGAGTTAAAGTGAGCATTTTCATTTTAGCTGAAAAAAAGGGCAGGGAGTTAGAACTCTTGAGTCACACTTTGAATCAGTTTTCCCCTTTCATCAAATGTTTTAAGAACCTTAGCAGCAAAAGGGTCAAACAGAATATCTTTGTCAACTGGATAATTTTAAATTTCACTTTTACCATCATCTGAAATGTTTTGAGATTATAATAAGAAAATCTTCTCACAATTGACCATAAAGTGGCATCTCTGGATACAAATATCATAGAATTATAAGAACATTTTCAAGAGTGCTTGTTTATATGAAAAGCAAATACAGTTAAGGCATTTGACAAATTATTTACCTCAGAAGAGGAAAAGTTAACAGTTGGATTTCTCATGTTCACAGAATAAACCAAATAAATGCTTAATATTCCAATAGTTAAAGTGGCAGGAGAATAAACTTTATTTTCAAATCTGTTAAAAGCTTTCCTATCCTTGTCAGAGGTAATGATGTTAGTATAAATAACCTACTTATCAGCAGAAGTTTTAGGTAAGTAAATAACTACATGGTCTGCTTTATGATTACAAAACAGATATTTGTGAGTCTGAGAGAATTTGTAAAGTTTATCAGCAAGAAGCTGACTATGAGGAATACTGCAAGATGCTAAGATAATATCTTACAAAGCTGATAAAATATCAGGGAAGTAGTAGTCTATAGAATATCCATTTGGAACAATAACTAATACTTTTGCTGGGAAATAGGGATGTCATTCTGAAATACCTCTTTCATTTTTGCTTACATCTCATCATGTATAGCTCTTCTAGATGGAACTCAAGCTACACTTTCCTTAGAATCGGAATATTCAAGTAAAAAATCATCGAAGAAAAAACATTCCATTCCATTCCCACTGAAGAAAAATATTTCCACTCCATTCCCTTTTTTTGTCTGACTGAGAATCAGTGTCAGAATAAGAGGAAAATATTTTTTTTCTTTCAATTTGAAGAAAGTGAAGAAGCAGAATTTGAAACATTAAAAACAGAAATTAATTATTTATCAAATCCCAGCAAGTCCTCTCTATCCATAGTTTATTTTCCTGGAAGACTTTCTGGAGAAAGAATGACTCATGATGACCAGAATCCAGAATTAAGCATCATATCTCAGCTATGTAGTAGACCCTCATCCACTCATTCTCTGAGACTGACAAGAGTAGTTCAACTTGTCCAGGATGGACAACCCTACAGCTGTGGAGAATGTACCTACCTCTTAGTCCTTAGTAGTGGCAGAGGGAACTACTCCCAGGCATCAATGACTTGTCCATGGAAATAAGTCCAGCTACTGCAGTCAATGAATGGCAGCTGAGACAGTGCGGGAGACAGCCTAACATACAAAGCTCACTAGAAGTTTCTTCTTCCTGTAGACAAGGGAGGGAAGAATCAAGGATATTAGTAACTGTGCCATGGTGTGGCTGAAAAAGAAGCATGAAAGATAGGAAACAGGGTCTATGAGAGTCAGTAAACCTCCTGACCAAAGAAAAAAAGGTTTTGAGGTGAACTGTAGCAAGGCGCTTGATAAAATTGTAACATGCAGTTTTTTTTTACATTTCTACAGTTACTAACACACACCCCACTCACACTAAGCCCTTTAATACTTCAATACTTTAGATGAGCCGTAAATGTGATATCAATATTCATTTATTCCCCTTTTACCCCATCCTAGTTATTAATTATCACTCTGCTCTGCCTTGTGCCCATTGACTGCCAGGAGAGCCTTTGTCTCCATATGATACATTTTATTTAATTTATTGATGATTGCTTACCAGGAAAATCTGAATGAGTCACAAGAACCCATGTTCATTAGAGGCCCAGGGAGAAACTTCCAATTTATATAGGAAAGTTACAAACATATCTTAGTAAGATGCATAATCAGCTATCTACAGTGTTGTAGATATCAAGGCAAGATACAGAAATAAAAAAAAAATCTTAGTAAAATAGATGCCAAGGTAAGATACAGAAATGAAAAAAAAAAGAGATGGTAGGAGAGGTTGAGCAAGGAAGGCTTACTGAGGATAGGGAACTGTAATGGTGATAAGGAATGATAAAGTAATAAAAGGATAAAATAAAGAAAAGAGAATGAACAGATGCCCAGGGCAGTGGGGTAAAGGACTTCTTTTCCTGTGTGTTCCACACCTCCCTCTTCCATGAATGTAACCATTAGGCTTCCACAGAGGCTATCTTCTAGGCAGCCATGGGGTTATTTGTAGTCCTGCAAGCATCCTGGCAATGAGACTATTTTTTTTCTGTCTACATGCTATCCTCTCTTCTTGGATTGGGAACATATGATTCATGTCACCATGGGAGGACTACAATTCTTCATGAATGTTTATGCTTCCATGGTAGAAGATTATTATGTTTATCTCTCAGTGAATTGCATACATACAACAGGATCACTTCCAAACATTGCTGCCCTCCTCCAAGAGTCTGTATAATAGGACAACTTGATTCTTCCCCATTTCTGAAAGGACAAACAAACCTATCTTCAAAATATTAACTCCAGCAAGCACCCATGCCACTAATCGAACATGGGTCACCATGGCTGTAGATATGGCTTTATTCCTATATCGAACAGAGGTGGTAGAGCTGTACTTTTTCACAGTCAGTAAAATAAAAGCTTCCGGTCTGTCCAAGAGTAGCTGCACTTGAACAGTGATTTAATACACAAACCATTGAGGCTTCAGATAATGGCCATACCAGAACTGATGGACATACCAACAGAGCAGGGTAAACTGACATACCTGTGTAGGATGACAAAGAAATGGAACAGTTGCCCAGGCGACAGCTGATGTCCTGCTCTCCTTCTTCACTTCATATCAAAAAACATCAGTCACAGAACTGTAAAAATGCTGTATCTTGTATATTGAAAATAAAAAAAAAATAACTAATACAATAAAAAATGCTATGACCAAAGCAGCACGTCATTATTAGCAATTTAAAAATAACAAAATTTACAATGAATGCCAACTGAAAATTAAATTAAACAGTTGCACATTTCCGCCAACCTTTTTGTACACTAGTGTGACAAACCAGTGCGATAAAGGTAGCCAATGAATAGCACATCGTCTAGATTTTTTAACCATGAAACTCTCACTGTCTGTTTCCTACGACTGAATGTGTCATCCACAGCACATTCTACAGAAAATGCTATCAGAAATTATAGAATTATTGTAAAAAATGTGAAAACGTTGTAATCTTTAGTCCCTAGCTACAGTATTGCTTAGTACTTATTTATATTATGTTCTACAGTATGTAGTAATTTTAAAGACTAATAGAAACATCTGCTACTATACTTAGATGATTTTTATTTGTTTTTTTTTTTCCATAAATACATCGGATACTAATCTTTATGTAGGCCACATTCAGGGCCACTAAACATCATGGCCAAGCAGTGCATATGTTTTTGGCATGCATTCAGGTACTACAATTTGATTAGAATATGGTTGAAATCTCATAATCAGCTGTGTCTGTTTTGCTGAAAATTAATATATAAACCAAATAATGAATTTTTGCTTTCTGGGGAATATATTTAGCAGTGATAACTTAATCATTTAAATGTAAACAATATAGTGAATGAGACTTAAATTTGACAAAACCAATTATAAGGTCACAGCTTTTTGAAACTAATCAATAATAAGGTCCTTAATGTCTGTCATATATGATTTTTCAGCAGGAATTTGAGCAGTAAAGAAACATGGAATCCCGTTTTCTAACTTATTTGAACCTGTTCATTTTGATAAGCACATTTTATACATTAAAACATTTTAGGATGAAGCAATTATATAAGCAAACATGTTCAGCCATACAGATTGAAAACCAGGGGATACTGCCTCATCAAGTTGAAAATGAGGACTTTCATCTTTTCTCAGAACTACTTTTGAGTTCCCTTTGGCACTGCTATATTTTCTGCCTATTTTAACTTAGAGTTCATGTGATAAAAACCTCTAACAGAAAGCAAAGACAGATGAAAGCATACAAAGAAAACAATATCAGTGAAAAAGAGACATCCTAGGATTCTCTGTAAAAGACACCTTTAAGAAATTGTCCTTATGAAGTATTAACAAAAACTATCTTTTCCCTGCTTGAATTGGTAAGACATTTCTGTAAGTTTAACCAAAAATTATTATCACCATTAATTGCAATAAATAAATAAAATGTGAAATTCATTCAGAGAGAGTGAGATGAAAATTATTAATGGAAGTTTTCTCTGGATAGATTATGAAATGCTGCACCTAGTGAATGCAGTTTTGTGAGAAGTCATCATGATGGAATTCTATATGAATACTAGAATCTTACATACATACACACATAGACAGATAGATAGATAGATAGATAGATAGATAGATAGATAGATAGATAGACAGATAGATATAGATATATGGATCAATGTCATCTGACTGAATACTTATTTGACTGAATCACAAATCACTGAACTGGATTGAAAACTCTTCTGACTGATTCACAATTCATGGAAAACATTTGCTGGTCCATAGGTACTTACTAGGCTATTGATCTATGAAGATTTTAAGAGCATAGCATTACATTCTCATGATAATGATTAGCCATTATATTTTGCAATATGAATATCCAAGTATATAGGGTAATTATATTTTTCTCCTATCTACAAGAACAAGTGCTTCTAAATTGCATGGGTGAATTTGTGGTTAATTACCCACTGAGTAAGAGAAGTACACTGCTTTATGTGGAGTGAAAGACAGATTCATAAGGGCAGTATTTTCTGTGATATGTACCTATCCCTCCAGCATGTTCTATTAATTTTTCAAAATAAAAATAATTTAATTCCCCTGTGCAGGTGTTTATGACACTAATGGACCTGTACATCAGTTAAAATGTGGTCTGTTGAGGCTCTCTATACAAGGCAGAGGTCACCTCTCAATCTTCTTCTTTCGGCTTTTCCTGGTTTGGGGTCGCCACAGTGGATCACCTGTCCGCTCATGATTGACAGTGGAGTTTTACAGTGTCAAGTTGCCAGACCAGCACCCAGCCTTCCACAGAAGGCACACACACACACACACACACACACACACACACACACACACACAAAACCAATTTAGAGTGTCCAATCCACCTACAGCATGTCTTTGGGATGTGGGAGGAAACCGGAGCACCTGGAGGAAACCCACGCAGCCACAGGGAGGACATGCAGTCTCCACACAGAAGGCACCCCAGCTGAGGATCGAACCAGAGAACCTCTTGCTGTGAGGTGGCAACGCTAACTGCTGCACCACCGTGGCTGCCCCAGAGGTCACCTCTCAATACTCTTTATAATACTGAGAAGAGAGACAAGGCATGAAGACGGTTTGCACAGTTTTTATGATTTAGGTCCATGATCTTTTTTTGTTATTAGTTAAAAAGCACAGTCATTCCATTTGAGACAAGTGTTTGGAGAGGTACATACTGAAAGGGACATTGTTCTCAATTATCAGCCTAATGACTGCCAAGTACAATAGAGCACTTATATTGATGGATCTGAATACCACTTCTTTGTATGTAAACTGTGAAATGAAAGTGGACTTCCTTAAAATTTTGGATACTTGATAATTGAAGGTCAGTTAGTTTTCACCATAGGTTCCTGGATCTCTAAGTAATGGATCAGTTTTTAGAGGTGTGTTGTCAAGTCACACTTACAAGGAGAATTATGCTTGGTAAAGGATACAATTATATATTTTTAAGTTTTAGTCCATAGTTTTGACACCAATGATTTGCTTGACATCATTCCTTTTGTAAGTTACTGATGTCCTCTAGGGAGTTGATGATGGAACCAATGTTTGCAATCATTTGCAGACTTGGTCAGCCACAAACCCTTAACATTATCCTTGGCCTCTGAGAAGTAAATGCCAAAGAGGGGTTGTCCAAGGGCTAAGCCCTGGAGCACTCCATTAGTGACATGTCTTTTGGAGGAAATTCAGCTGCCCACTCTTACTTCCTGGGTTCAACCAATGAGCTAGTTTGCAATCCATTGATAGCATTGCATCTATATTACAAGATCAGATGCTTAAGTGATTGAACACCTAAACATCGAACTTGTAATATCAAACCCAAAAACGTCAAACGGCACAGGAAAACACGTCGGTTGGCCACAAAAAAAAATACCTTTACACCCAAACTAAGTGGGGGGCTGTGCCCCAGACACTCCCCCTAACTAAATATACCAACTCCAAGATCGCTCTAAAGTAGAGAAAATGGCAAAATCTGGCAAACTGCCAAGGGAAATCTTTCCCTACATTAAATCGTCCGTTCGCTGTTTTTTGCTTTCAATTTTACAAGTTCGATATTTAGGTGTTCGATCACCTAAGCGGTCGCTCTTGTAATATAGACCCATAACATCATATGTGTTGGCATTTATCTGGGAAGGTTAATCTGCAATTCAGGAGTGTGAGATGGTGTTGAACACCTTTAACAAGGTCAAGATATGCAGTGAGCACTGACTTCCCATCATCTATTGCCTTTGTAACATTTCTGAAAAAATCAACTAAGTTTAGTTGGCAGAACCTGCACTTTAAGAATCTGAATTGGATTGGTTTGAGGTTGTAGGTTACCTATTTTCCTATTTATTAGTTCCATAAAGATCCTTTCCATAGACTTAAAGATGAGGCTTGTCAGGCCTTTTTGGGTTTGTAATTACCTGCGTTCTTTAAGCTCCACCTTCGTGAAGGAAATTACTGCTGCTATCCTCCATTCATACACAACAATGTCGGCTTTGAGGCAAATATTGAAAAGGTTCTGTAAGGGTGTGACAAACAGTGACTCAGGATAACCAATAGGCAGCCTGGTATGTTATTTGGTCACATAGATGTAGTGTTGTTGGCCTTAGATAAGCTCCTTGAGAAGTTGTTCTTGGGATATGTGAGGGGAGAGTGTACATGCAGATCTTTGACCTGAAAATATTGAAGGGGACATGCAGATTGAAAATCTGATTACCTACTCTTTCCAGTCAGCTACTTTGCTAGCACAACACACTTATTACTTTTTTGACTTGGGCAAACCATCTCATATCTCAGTTCATTTTATTTTTATTTATTTTACATTTGTTGACCGGGCTAGTCTAACTGGATATATGTCCTTTTTCAGTAGAGGCCCGGGGAGAAAAGCTCCAGGTTATTATACATAGAACATACATAGTTCATAATAACAGGCTGTATAAGGTTATGATAAACTAAGAAACAATAAGCATGAGTAGCAATTATGAAAAAACAAAATAGTTAAAATTTTTTTTTTTTTTTTTTTTTTGTAAAGTAAAATATTATGAAGGTGATGAAATATAAAAGAAAGGATAAAGAGAGATAGCTGTGAAGTAAAGATATTACATTCATTACAGATGTAGAAATGTGAAGTCTACCTTCCAATGATTGTATCTTAAGCACATTTTACAAAATCAGTTTATGTCTTCACAGTTCAAACAATTATTCCTATCTCTAGAACCCTGGGGGTACTTAAGAAGTATAAATAGCAAATGATTGAGGACACTCTCATTTTTACAATGGTCATGATCATTAGATTCTTAAGCAATAATCCACTACAGTGTGTGTGGGCATATCAGGACTTACCTTCTATTCATGTGCTTTGATAATGAGGGTGAAGCCAAGAAATTAAACAACACCAAGCATGGGTTGACCCTGATATACCTTCATAAAAGAGTGGATTATTGCTTTTATACAATGCCATTATTTAAGAAAGAAATTGCTTACATTTCCTAAATAATATTATTGCATAACAGCACTTCAGTCTTCTTCCCCATTGCTGTCTTCTGTATAATGATGTGCTGCGCAAACATGGAACCTGCATTCCCACTCTTGACATTACATCTATGCAGCCAGGAGAACTCATGAAGAAAAGAGAATCACTATTCTGTTTTTTAACTGTTAAAATGTGATTTTATAAGGAAAAGTGCAAAAATGCAAAGAAAATGAGATATGTTTCCGTTTCTTTTGTACAGAATGTACCAGATTTTTCTCATATGTTGCTCTGTCCCCAGTATAGGCTAATAGAAAGTCTGGCCACTCAATGGTACTTTAGCAGCTGGACTTTTTTTCCATTGCTATATGCTCAATGTACAGTGGGTAGACTAGTTGAATTGTCCAATCAGCATGGTTGTTTTTGAATAGCAATGAGCCATCACTATATTGGTTCTTAAAACATATTTAATAATTTACAATAAGTACAATAAATATTAATTGTTTAATGCTTTGCAACTATGTTATAATATCGCCATATTCAGTCAAGCTACACACATGCTGGCATCATCATTATGTTCATCCAGTGATGCATTTTTATATGAGACAAAGCTGTTTTGTCTGTTTCACTTGGTTGTTCAAATATTGAGTAATATAGATATAAAATTACTAAAATATAAATAGACTATAAATAGCATTTAATGTCCCTTTAGGTGTACAAGACACAGGTGGGGTATCAATGTGTTGCCCATCATGTATGTTTTAAGATAAACATTTTTAGTAGTTTGCACACACCATGATTTTAGAAAAAATATTTTATGACTCAGTTAAACATGGCAGCAAAATGACCAGGTCATTTTGGTTTGGAGTACATTAGTTAATATAAAGTCTCAAATATCGTCATTCTGGTGTTTTTTCAAAGTTGTTTCTTCTAGCTTAATTCAACTGTATTTGATAGTGTGAATAGTTGCTGTGAATAAGACACCCAGTGGCACCTGGCAGATAGTGCAGAGGATTAAAGCTAGCAGCTGTTAACTAGCATCATCCTGCAGTCTTGAGTTTGTTTCACTCATCTACCAAGCACCATTTGCCTATTGTGTGACTCTTAGCAAGTCACTTAACCAGACAGCGCTCCTGGTGTATAGTTGAAATGGATCTGTGGAAATGAGTTTACCACCCTAGTTAACAAAAAATAACAATAAGTAAATAAATAAATAAACTTTCACAAGATAATATTGTTATTGCTAATTTGCAGGAAGCATAGAACCAACAGATTTTTTTTTCTTTTTTCTCTAAAGAAAATCTTTAAAGTTTGGCCCTTGTACGTATTCTTGCATATGAGTATTCTATCTTAAATATTTAATGAATCAGTAAAATCATAGTCAAACAACATTTGTTGGGACTTTATGACTAGAAATACTCCTCCCTCCAAACCATATCTCTCAGATTTGTGATTTCCAGCATATCCAACACATACTTATAGGTTCATAGGTTCATAGGTAGATACTAGGCTATTGGCTCTAGGGACTATATAAGCCTAGTCAAAAAGGTACCCTGGCTTTCTCCACCCAAGAAAATTATTTTCCTGTGCCCCTTTTACTTATTACCTCAAGATCCTGACTTGTCCTTCCTGTCTAGAGCCCACTCCCATTATGACATTGACATTTGAACTCTCCTTCTTGTCTAGAGACCACTCCCATTATCACATTGACACCTGACCTCTCCTTCATTCTAAACTCCATCTTTTCTTAACCTCATCTGACTATCACTTCTAGCATCTGGATGGAGACAATGCTGGATGGAAGAGGTGAGCCAAGACAATGCTGTCTCTTCCCAAACTTGCATTTAAAATTCTC
This sequence comes from Protopterus annectens, assembly GCF_019279795.1. NCBI lineage: Eukaryota > Metazoa > Chordata > Ceratodontiformes > Protopteridae > Protopterus > Protopterus annectens. Next base: position 634,319,160 of record NC_056730.1, on the reverse strand, counting down.
CTGGTAAACTTGTGTTATATACCAACCCTTACTGACATACATTCCATGACATGAATTATATTGAGTTTTAAATCCTGCTAAACAGTTCTTTAGGCAGGTAAATCCTGAACACTTACATCTTTGGCAGTTCCTGCTTTGGAGCTAAAGTTAAATATTGTACAGGCAGTCAAAAAAATTAAGTAATGATAAATATTAAGTGTAGAATGCTTCAGCCCATCACACCAATAGAAATTGTCTCCTTTTATTTTCCAAAATGAGTTAAACAAATCAAACATTTCATGCAAAGGTTCAGAAGCCATTTACTGAGTTTACATAATTTAGTAATACATTTTCTTGACAGCACTGGCAATGGAATTGTTTCTTTAAAACATTATTTCTTTTTCGGCATGGAGACTTAAATTAAATTTGTCAGACCAACAATTTGGCATTTTATATAGAACAAAGAGCTCCTTTATAATATGTTGAATCTAAACATCAAACAAATCTTCTGTATTCTCTAAGACATGATCCAAGTTTAACAAATGTAATAATATGTCCTGAATATAAGCACCAGATGGAGAATTCACTGCATTGCTATGTTTCTATGTCTTGCTTAAATGCTTAACAAAGCATTTTGCCACTGAATTAACTATCATTATCATATTTCTCCTATGTTTATTTTCATCACCAGACTGGATGCTTGATGTATCAATCTCAGTCCCTGTAGGGTTAAAATCTAAATAACAATGGGAATCTTCAGCAGCTGCACAATTTGGTCCTGGTAAATGGGGATTACTTATTGTTCTTGTTGATCAGTGACCAATTGATATTTTATTTTGCATGTGAAAGGGCAATAGATTCAAATACAGGTATATAATTAATGCTACCTATTAGAATCTCTGATTTACTTCAATCGGACTGTGTGTTGCATTTTCATCTGGCAATATTTGTAGGAAACAAAGTAAAACTGCCAAGTTACGTCCAAACAGTTTATTTTAAAACAGATAAAAGCAATAGATAGCAGCAAAGTTACAAACCACAAAGCTTTCGGATTACTCCTTCATCAGTGTGATACAAGTCTGCTAAACACATCCTTATTTAATTAAAGTACAAAATGCATAATAAATGAAGCAGCCAACCGGATAACTAGAATATAATTCAATTAAGAACACAATTTACTTAAAGGGCTAAAGCAAAAAGTGCATATTCTAACCTCATGTCTCTCTCTCTCTCTCTCTCTCTCTATATATATATATATATATATATATATATATATATATATATATATACATACATACATACATACATACATACATTATTTCTTCAAGCACAACTGTTTGTGCCTTAAGATAGATTTAATAGATATTGTAAAATTTATGCCAGGATATTTATCAGCTTGCAATTTAACTATCCAACTATATTCCTTCTGTTCTAAGTCATTGTTTTTATCACCTCCCCTTATATTAGTAAAACATATATCTATCACTCTAAATACAAAATTATGTGTATTATTTGACTCCATGACATGTTTTGCTATGGCATTTGTTAAAATATACATCTTCTAGTATCACATTTATGTTCTATGATGCATTCACGTAGTTTTCTGGCATTGCAATGGGAACACCGATTGCAAGTACATATGCCAATTTAACTTTAAATGAATGGGAAGAAAGATATGTTTATGATTGTCCTATTGACTTCAGACCTTACATTTTATTTTATAAGTGTTTTGTAGATGATGTGTTTTTTGTGTGGGGGAGTAATCAAGAACGTTTGAATGAATTTTTGTATATTTAAATAATACTACATCTTTTTTAAGATTTGAAATGACTAGTTCACCAACTGAAATACATTTTTTGTATGTACTTGTGAATTTAACAGATGGTGTTATATCTACTCAAATTTATAAGAAGGCCACCCACAAAAATAAATACTTAAATAGAAAAAGTATGCATCCTAATCATATATTTGAAAGTGTTACTAAAAGTCAGTTCTATAGAGCTAGCAGATTAAACACCAATTATAATATATGTATAGAACAAATGCATGAGATGAATTGTGAATTCCAACAAAGGGGTTATGATCTTAAATTATTAGCTAAAGAAGAAAGACTTGTTCTGGAACAACGACAAACTACAGCTAAGCCTTATTTTTCAGCATCTGGTAATGTTGATAATGTACATAGATCAGGGAATTAGAATAGAACAAATATTCTACTCTATATAACCATGTATAGTAGATGTACAGCTGATGTTAAGAAAATTATTTCTAACAATTGGGGGACTTTGATGGCCCTACCAGAAATAACAAATTTTATTACACCAAACCAAAATTTGCTTACAAGAACTCATCCAATCTAAAAAGTAAATTATGTTATAAAGATTTCCGTCAATCATGGAATAAATCTGAGTTAAATTGAAAGGGTACTTACCCATGTCTAAATTGCACAGTATGTAGTGTTATTTGTAAGAATAACACATTTATACCTCCTATTACATATAAATATTTTTCTTTTACCTGCACAGCTACCTGTCATACTAGTAACATAGTTTATTTGGCTACTTGTGAACAATGCCCTAGTTTCTATGTCAGTAAATCAATCAGAAAACTACGTGAACACATCGCAGAACATGAATCTGATACTAGAAGATATATTTTAACAAATGCAATACCAAAACATGTCATGGAGTCAAATAATACACATATTTTTTTATTCAGAGTGATAGATATATGTTTTACTAACCTAAGGGGACGTGATAAAAACAATAACTTAGAACAGAAGGAATATAGTTGAATAGTTAAATTGCAAGCTGATAAATATCCTGGCATAAATTCTACAATATCTATTAAACCTATTTTAAAGTGCAAACAGTTGTGCTTGAAGAAATAATGTATATATAGAGACATGAGGTTAGAATATGCACTTTTTGCTTTAGCCCTTTAAGTAAATTGTGTTCTTAATTGAATTATATTCTAGTTATCCAGTTGGCTGATTCAGTTATTAGGCATTTTGTACTTTAATTAAATAAGGATGTGTTTAGCAGACTTGTATCACACTGATGAAGGAGTAATCGGAAAGCTTTGTGGTTTGTAACTTTGCTGCTATCTATCATTTTTATCTGTTTTAAAATAAACTGTTTGGGCATAACTTAACTTGGCCATTTTCCTTTGTTTGCTTTAGACTGATTTTGAATGGCAGGTGTATTACAGGTTTAGTATTTTCTTGATTTGAATATTTGTGGGAAGACAGGATACTTTTGTTGACCTGAGTTTGAAGCCGGCCTTTAGGAATCAAAAGGGGTTGGTTGGCTAAAAAATTTTCAGCAGATGTCAGTCATAATATTATGTGACACATTTCATTCTTTGACCTTCTAGTAAAGTAATATCTACTACGAGAATGCATACTGCAGCAAAAATGAATTAACATGAGCAGTGCACATGGGAACTTGCAGAGACGGCAGAAGTCAATCTGCAGTTCCTTATGGTGTTATTATTATTATCACAAAACAATGTGCTTTTGACATAATTCCCCACTCAGACATAGCAGAAAAGCTAAATAAACTGGGAATAGACCCTTATGTCACCGACTGGATTGCCAATTGGCTCACAAATAGGATGCAGATAATCAAAACAGGGGAAGTTACCTCAACAAAGAGACCAATCGCCAGTGGAGACCCCCACGGATCTGTGCTGGGACCTGTCCTGTTTGGCATCTACTTTTATATAGTTAAAGTCAATACCAAAGGGCTATGGATGACTAAGTTTGCAAATGACTGCAAGCTAGGAGTAGTCATTGAATCCCCAAATGACTTAGCCGTCCTGCAGGAAGGTTCGTATTAAATAAATAACTGGTGTCAAAATCATAGTCTGAAACTAAATGCCAAAAATGCATTATTGTATCCTTTAAGAAGTCATATAACCCAGGAAACTACCACATTGACAACACACCACTTAAGAGTTGACCCGGTTGTTTGGGATTTGGGAACTCTGGTGAACAGTGACGTAACATTTGACCAACATGTGTCTATTATTGTAAGAAATTCCTTCTATATATTGCACAGAGTACAAACAAGTGGTTGGATGTATGGCTGTCATTGTCCCCCTTTACTCAGCCCTCATTAGGCCAGTCATGGAATATAATGCCCCCTTTGGCACATATCTGTGCAGATTCATGCAACAACTGGAATCCCCTCAGAGGTAACTTACTAAAAGGACGCAAGGCCCTGTCACTATATTTGGCATCTTACAGACTGCTTGTCTGGCTTGCAAAACATCCTCCAACCCATTACTGATGGATTTACTATGCATCAGCAAGTCAAACTGCATCAGAAATATTTAGTCTATGGATCTAAACCTGTTCTGCAATATAAACAGAACAGTTTGGGGGGACAGGTCTATTTCTCAGAGGACACCACTGCTATGCAACAGATTCTCCATCCATATAAAACAGAGTTCATTCCTGTCCATTTTAGCATGCAAATTAGATCTATGGATGGGCAACAGAAAATTTACCCCAGGATTGCCCCTGTACTATAATGGACAGATGCAGCTCCTAAATGTTTTTTCCCATGCATGGGTCCCCTCAAATCATCTATGGTATGATGCCAGTTATTCTCAGTAGGGATAACAAATAATAACCAACCATGGGGTGGGTAAGTCCAATTGATAACCAAATGGAATAAGTTATTTCAAGCACAAAAATGGAAATTGGGTAGGCTTAAAATGGCCTGCAAAGGCAGGCAGTCTAGTACTTCCTATGAACCTATGGACCTATAAGAGACTAAAACATAAGAAGAAAGGTAGTAAGGGAGTAAATTGCTATCTGAAATAGAATAGTGGCCTAATGGTTACGGTGTTTGCCTTGCAAACACAAGGTGCAGGGTTTGAGTCTCACAAGGGACAATTGGCTAGGTTTAAAATGGCTCGCAAGGAAAGTTAGCTTAGTACTAATCTATGAACTTATATGTGTTTCAATCTGAAGGAATTTGCTTTCAGTTTATTTATTTTTAGTTAAGTTTGGAGTTTGTTTACAAAAATAGAAATTTAAGGTGGTAAAATCCATTTACAATCTAACAAAATATATTAAAGCCATATGTGCAGCTTTGGATATCATTACCCAATCTATGCATATTACAGCAGCAGATGTACAACAGTTAAAACACTGCTTTGAACATGATCAGCAATTTGATAATATTCAGCAGACTTTATATCAACAGCAGGAGTAATTAAATGGATGGAAACTAGCAGTAAGACTCAGTTCAGAATGTCGCATATCTACAAACTCATGCCTTGTAGATGAAAGCCAAAATAGGTAAACTATGAAATAGAGCTTATAGGAACAACCCAAGGGCTCTTGGCTTAGCTGAGAGATTGGAGGGGCTCAACCTACTAACTTCTATAGTCAAAGAAATGTTATCTTTGCTAGAAGCTGAACACCCCAAAGTCATAGAAAGGACACATAGGGCACAGTCATAAAAAGTGAATTTGCTGCATCATAGACAGTTCATTTTCAAATTCTGGGCTTTAATGATGAAGAACATTTTCTAAAAAGAGATAAGGACCTCGATACCCATCATAAAATCAATGGTCACTTGATAAGGATAGTTCCAGATTATAGTGAGGTCCTTTTCATGAAAAGGAAGACCCTGGCCTGAACTGTTGAGAAGGGCAAGGAAATTTAATGAAAGGAACTCAAACATTTCAGTTTATACTACCAGCAGATGCAGAGCTATTCCTTAAGGACTAGGAGGAAAACCAGAAGAAGAAATCATATACCAAAATTCTGAAATCTAATGTTAATTTACTGAGGTAAAAGATATAGACTGACCAAACAATGGCTTGTCTGTTAAATCTCCAGTCTCACAAAAAAAAGAGAAAGCAGTGGAAGTCCCACTCTCAAAACTGGCAAATAAAGGGGAAGCAAGCAAAAAGTGTTCTTATCAATGGATTCTTGGAAGTAGTTGTCTCAGTCATCAACACAATAAAACATACACGGGTTTCATAGGAGCAGAAATAACTCTGGATGCAATACAGGAGATCTAAACTTTATGGTCAACTTCTCCAATATCGGCTGAAATTTCTGCAGAAATAATAAAGGCAGCATTACCAAATTAAATGCATATCAAGCTGAACTGAAATAAATATTGACTATAAACCTATTATAGACATATAATTATTCATGGTTAAAACTGAAAGGGCTATAAGAAAGATAGATGAATGTATAAAGTAAAGAAGAACTTATGCTGTTGCAGATTAACAGGTATTGCACGTATGGATCTTAGAAATCTAGGATCTGGTATTATTTATATACCTTATCACAATACATAGATATTGCTTTAGTAACTGGAAGGCAATCTTAATGTTTGAAGAAGTATACCTGAGCTGCCATACTCACTGATAAACAATATTGTTATATTGCATATTACATTATAGTAAGCATAACTTTACTTAGAACAGTGATCATAATAATTTACTTTGTCTATTGTACAAAGTACAGACATGATTGACTCATACTTACCTGCAGGCAACACAGCTTCAAATGAGAAGTTAGCTCACACACTATTGTATGATTTGTCCTGGAATGTTAGAGGACTCTCAGCTTATTATCAAACTAAGACAGTAATACAGTGGGTAACAGAAAAGACCTTCATGATGTCTTCTTGCAGGAAACCAAACAAAAGCAAGCGAGGAATGAGAGTTTGCTAACTAGACTATGGAAAGGCAAAGACTTTTTGAGTAGGGTAAACTCTGCCAAATGTGGTGTGGTCATTTTACTGTCTAACTCTGAGAAGGGGGCAGTGGAAGAATTGTATAAAAATATCATAGATCGATGGTAGATACTGAAACTTTGGCAAGGCAGTGAGATTTTATAGCTCATACATTTTTATGGTCCCAGAAATGATGGTATTCAGTAATGGAGAGATTTAAAATGAAATATGCAATAATGTATTACCCATAATGCAAATATGGTGAAGGCAGAAGGCTTCAAAACTGCCCTTGATGATTCATTATGTAGAATACCTGCAGGAGCACTTAGGATGCCTAGGATAATGACAAAGCTGAATACTATCAGTCTAAAATGGAATGTAATAGATTTCTGTAGAGGGAGAAACTCAGGTCGTATAGTATTTACATACTTTATTCCAGGGATGTAGCCACCTGGATAGACATACTTTGAATTTCAAAACACTTAAACTGTCAGATGGATCAAACAATCATCCTACCTACATCTTAAACAGTAGTATGATATCAGTGACGCTTATGTTAAAATCAGGTAGGATTCACTCCTTTCATGCAAGAATCAATCACTTATCATTACATAATAACAGTTACAGTATGTGGGAAACATTTAGATCTAGGTTAACTATTTTTGGAACAGATACAAGAAAATCCTTAACCCTCAGGATAGAAAATGGAGAGTATTTACAAAGGGTGTACTACAACAATGTATCTACAGCTCACTAAAGGCGATAATCTTGTTAAGTGAATATGACTGGGATAGAAAAGAAAATTAAAATGAGGGAGCACACATTAGTAGCTACCATGACAAGTTCACTTTTCAAACTCCAACAATGTTAATAAATGAGGATAAAGTCCCACAGATGACCCATATTCTTGAGAAATAGGAGCAGTATCAACCATGCTATTGGACTAAAAGCATTAAATCTCCTAAAGTTATTGTAGAAGATGTCAGGAAAGAGTAAGGAATCTTATAGTTCAGCATATATGCACTACTGATGCACACATTACAATGGATCCAGTAGAAATTAACAAAGCATGTGTCAAGGAGTTATACAGTACCTTCCTTTTATGAGGCAGCACAGACAAAATGATCAAGATTAGTTGTCATAAATCAGCTCACTACACCTGAATACTATTTTAGTAGCTAACAAAGACCATTGAGCCAAATCCATTGACAAGGGTGAAATTAGGAATGCCATTCATCTTCAACAGGCTCATAGGCTAGGTGGACTAAATGTGGAGTTGTATAAGCTACATCAAGACAACTTGGTAGAAACATTCCTTCAGCTATTCTTAGGAAGTAAAGCAATAGGGAGTTTTGGCAGTAACCTTTTAGAAGCTTAGGTCATCTAGCCACTCAAGCCTTTGTGAGAATTCTCTTGTCTATGAATTATAGACCCACATATTGTTGAATATTAATAAAAAGGATATATGCAATAATATTAGTGAGTCAACTGTAAAGCTTAAAGAAGGACTCTATACCCTTAAACCACCAGGGTTTTATTAAATGAGAGCAAAGGGGATCCAGGCTTGGTTAAGCTGTGGTTGAACATACACGTGTGGGTACAAACAATGGAGAAATTAGTATGTGTGGTTCTGATAGATTTTCATAAGGTGCTTGATACTATTAAGTGGAATTTTCATGTGGAAGGTCTTATACAGCTTTTGAGAGTCATACGTCTGGAAAAGAAGATAACTCTGTTCCAACCCACTGGCTAGAGTCAACATTATTGTTTATTTATTTATTTATTTATTCATTTATTTATTTTAGGAGCATTAGGCAAAGATTCATTATCTACCCTATTCTTTCAATATCAACACAGGAATGGGCACATAACGCAAGAACAGTGATCTAAATTAATAGTGTTGGACAAAAAAATATATCGTTGGGGAGGTAGTCAAATGTAAGAAAACCTTGCATGCTACACACAGGCAGTAAATGAAGGCTACAAGTGAAGTAAAGATTAACATGCCAGAGAATCTGACCTTTGAATAAGATGATCATAACTTATACTTTAGAGCTACAGTCCTACAAAGTACAAGTTATTTAAAAAGTTACAAACTCTGACGGAAAGTTATAAAATATGCCAGAAAATCTTAAACAAAAATAGCTATACAGAAAACTAAAAATAGAAAAAAACATGTTTTTATAATTTTAATAAATATGAATTAAAAGCATCAGACATTCATTCTTTAACACTTTGGTATGCCATGATGGTTAAACAATGTATTGCCATTTGTTTTCAATAAAGTCTGCTTCCTTTTAAGTTTTGTTTATTATTAATTTGAATTTTGCTGGTGGATGCTTTCTTAATTTCTTTATCTTCACTGTAGTAGTATTATATTAGAATTTTCCACATGATTATTCATTTTTAATTTGTTACAATGAAAACAAATGGCTTGATGGGCAGTATCATGCATATTCTTAATACAGCCAAAGCATCTGCATCCCTGATTGCACTCTAATTCCCAATACGGGTGAATCAGAAAGGAAAAAATTAGAAGTGATGAGTATAGATCAGGCAAATAAATAAATAAATAGAAAAAAACACAAAGATAGACATAATAAATAGAGGCAAAACCCACAACACAGGAAGAGCATGAGGGCTTTGCTCCATTAAACAATATTTTCTCTTATATTTCCCTGTTTTACTAGTTGCATGATCTTCATTTAAAGTGTCATATCACACAATCAATAAGATACAAGTTACTTGGCTATCTTAAAACATGCAGAGGCAGTACTGCGATTTTCTACATTATCTGATTGTTTATATTAAAATCATCTGGTCATGCTTTTCCTTGACTTCCATGGATTTGTAGGTAGTAGTCTCATAAATTACACCTTCATTTTCTTTTTCTTTTGTGGCTCCCTTCCTATGGTCCCCTATCTCTGCAGGACCTGCCCATTGGCTCCTGTACCTGCAGACATCTGACCCATTCATTCCATCAGGGGTAAGGCCAGATATCCCAAGGCTAGGAAAGAAATCTATGACCAATTTATATATACCTGGATTGTCTAATCAGCCCAATCACTCCCCTTCTGGTGACAATGAGGTGATAGGTTCAGGCCAGTTTCATACCAAGCAGAGTGGCTTCCCTTTTATTTTCTATGGAGCAATCCTCCCAGAAGCTCCCTTTAGCTTCATATATCATTACTTCCCTTAGAGAACACCCATACTGCCACATGTGAGTTTTTGAGATGTGTGGCACACTGTTTAGTGTCATGCATTCATTCAGTTTTTACCTAATTATACACATGCATGTGATACCTACTGCTCCCACTTGGTGTCAGCAGTTGATGAACCAGAAAAGCTTCCCTCCCACAAGAAGAACAAGCTGAAAATTGCTACTCATTACCATCCTCCCCACTGTCCTCCCTCCAACACCAGTGGCATTAAGTGAACATATGTCCTCTGTGTCATGGTCAGAGTTTTATCCCTCTGTTGCACACAGCTGGCTGCACATTTGTCTGCTTATATTGAAGCCTCTATCTGTACTTTGAATCAGTCTATGAACTGGTGGGTGGAGAATGGCAGCTGTCATGGGCTGACACTCTTCCCATAAGTATGCATCTAGTCTAAAGTTTCTAAACAGACCGCTATTGATCATTTTTGCATTTATTTAAAAAATACCTTACAAATTTATTTATCCAGTTCCCTCATTTAAGCATGCATTATTATTTTCCTAGTAAATTGCTATCTCTATTAAATATTTGATATTATAGGTTCATAGGTTGGTACTAGGCTATCGCCCCTAGGGCCTATACAAGCCTAGCCATAACAATTCCCTGGCTATTTCTTCCCACACTATTTATTTCCCTGGACCCCTGTCTAGCAGGGTGACTGATGTGATCCCTGGGGTGAATTTCCTTTCTGCCATCCAATCGTTAAGGTTCCTTTTGAAGAGGACCAATGAGGTGCTCTGCTTGACATGTATGGGCAGTCTATTACAGAGTCTGGAGAGTCTCTGGGTCAGGAACCTATCTCTCCAGCATGTTTTGTTTATTGTGATGACAAGGTTTAGATCCCTGGAGCATGTGGCATTGAGGGATTGGGATTTCTTTAAGTGTAGCATGTCCAACAGCTCTGGGTTTGACATGGCTTTGTATGTTAAGCAGAGATCGCCTCTGAGTAGACGATATGCAATAGAGTATAGCTGGAGTTTTTTAAGGTGGTCAACATAGGGCATCTGCTTTAGGCCTGTGATTCTTTTATTACTTTTTTATTATCTACTCTGGACCTTTCACCAAAATGTAAATACTGTGGTTCCTATGGATTCCATTATCTTGTCTTTGTTATGCAACTTACACCAGTTTCTTACACTCTCATGAACTAGGACTATTACATTGAAATCTTTTTATACCATATGTAAATGTCTATGGTCAAAATTCATTTACTTGTTTCATGAGATTTGGTAACAAACCAGTTTGTCCAGGGACATCTTCAAAGGGGGATTAGATAAATGTTAGTGGGAATTAAGAGGGTGAGGGGAGATGAAAGGGTTAAATGGTAATGAGGGATGACTGAAGGGAAATAAGGTAAAGGGTAGGGAGGGGCTTAAAGGGCTTAGGCAAGTATAACTGGGTAAGGAATCACATTTTGGCATGAACATGCTACCCACCCTCCCTTCCCCTTTTTTGGAATAGTGGGGATTGTGGTGATTTATCAGTCTGGGTAGGGCAGAGAAGAAGACAGGCTTGCCCTCTTCTGTTCTCCCTCTGGTTGTGGAGGTTCATTTCAATGAGTTTGGAAAGTGAGCAGTTGGACACTACTTGATAAATAAAATAAGTGAGCGGAGATAAGGACGCTCTTTATTTGGTTGGATGTTTAATTCAATAAATGGTAAATGAAGTGAGTAATGGGATGCTGCTTCATAAGTATAATAAGTGAGCGGAGGTAAGGATGATGCTAATATGGTTGGCTGTATAATACAATAAATGGCAAATGAAGTGATTAGTGGGATGCTGCTTCATATGTAAAGTAAGTGAGTGGAGGTATGGATGCTGCTTACTGGATCAGGATGAGTAAGGCCTGCTGCCCTGCTTAACAGTACATGGATGTTTATGCTGTGATTAAAATCAACTATCCTATGTTTCAGTTGTAATTAATATTGGTTAACAAAGTTATGTTTATGGAACTTTAATAAAGGTAATCAAAAGTAATTTGGTGTGATGTCTTTATTGAAGAGAACCAGAACAAATCAGATTTGGTTGTGGTCTCTTGTTGTCTTAGACCATTTCAGCAAAATTGTTATTAACTGTTGACAGGACGCTTTGATGCATTAATGAAACACATCCCTTTTCAGTGAGTTTAATTTCATTACCTCTAAAGTTAGCTGGCCTCGTTTACATTTACTTGGGAAAACTTTTTTACCCTCTGTGCATTTATTTTTATCTTTACTTTATTTATCCATTTACAAAAAAAAACCAACCATAATGAATACATTTGATTCTCTGTCAAACATACTATACAATAGTCAAAAATAAATGTCTTATAACCCATTAATAACATAGTTCATTCATAAATGTCAAACATTTGTATATTTAATAGGTGACTAGGTGTTATGATTATATCAATTATTTGATATTAAGATAGTTGTCAGATGATATATTAGAAGAGGATTGCCAGAACTTGAGACACCAAAATCACTAATAATAAATTTACAGGTAGAATAGTTATAAAATATTAACAGTGTTAGAGATGGATGAATCTGCCAGTTTCATGTTGAGGCATTCTTCAACATGGGGTAATACACTGATTTCATACATATGCATAATTGCACCCTACTTCCCTTTTCAGTGAGTTTAATTTCTTTACTAGTAAAGTTAGATGGCCTAGTTTACATTTCCTTGGGAAAACATTTTTACCCTCTGTGCATTTATTTATTTTTTCTTTACTTTATTTAGCTATTTGCAAAAAAAAACAAACAATCATAATGAATATATTTGATTCTCTGTCAAACATACTATACATTACTCAAAAATAAATGTCTTATAACACATTAATAACATAGTTCATTCATGAATGTCTAACATTTGTATATTTAATAGTTGAATAGTTGAATAGGTGTTATGAGTATATAAATAATTTGATATTAGATAGTTCATAGAAGATATATTAGAAGAGGATTGCCAGAAAAAACAATAGAACTTGAGACACCAAAACTTACTAGTTAATAGATTTTGAGGTAGAATCGATATACCAGTATTTGAGCTGGATGAATCTTTCAGTTTCAGGTTGAGGCTGTCTTCAACATGGGATAACATACTGATTTCATACATATGCATAATTGCACCCTAGGCTCTTGACAGGTACTATTAGTTAAGGTCCCTTATGAAAAGATGGAAGGCCTATTTTAGAGATTTCTAATAATGGAGACCAAATGAACAGAAAATTGGTCTCCCTACCCCTTTATTTGGCCAAGTGCATCTCTGGGAAATATATTTCCCTGAGTATCTGCCAACATTCTTCTAGAGTTGTAGGAGATGAGCTTACAAATGTCACATTATGGCTTTTTAACAGTTAAAATTATGATGTATTACCCGTGCAAGGATGGGGTATCCAAAATAAAGCCCTATATCATTAGGTTTTGAATGTCTTCCTGGCTCATGACTAAAATCTTAATCACTTTTTCAACAAATTTAAGTCAGAACTGAGAAAGTTTCTTATAGTTCCATACTATATGACCCCAATGCATGGAAAAATTATGAAAATCACATCTCCAGCAAGACACATTTTCTTTGAAGATCTATTCCACAGTCTTCTTGGAGTAATACGCAATTGATGAAGGGTTTTCCAGGCATATAGCCTTCACTTTAGGGATGTCAATATTTTGGGTGGTCTCTGTGATATAGAAAGAACTGCTGCCTCTGGGAGGATTCTGCCTGTTTGTTGGAGAACTAACATGGATACCTAGTGACTGGGTCAAATTGCATATTGATTAAGATGGAGTAAAGTGTGGATATATGCCAACACCTAACATTTTGTTTCCCCCCAGCCTCAATAATATACTGGAAAAATGAGTTCCTTAAACAAAATGTTAGTGATTATATAGAGAATAGCTGATGAGCATCATCATATTATGTCCAGAAGAAGAGAAGAAAGACAGGCAGCCCAAATATTCATATATATTTTTACATCCACATTCAGAAGGTAAATCAGGTGCTAGATAGCTAGTTGGTAAGGGAAGGTCATTATCACACTTTTACAAAGGAAGAATCATAGCATGCTACCATGATAATGGGATGTTAATTCCTTCAGCTGCAGATTGACCAGCACTTTAAAGTAGCTCCAAAGCTTGTGATGGAAGCTTTTTCTACACTTCTGCTTGTAGTCCATCTGTGCCTGAAATCTTATTAGGTTTGAGTTTTTTAATAGTTGACAACATTTCCCCCTTGGATACAGGTTTCCAAATAAAATTTTGTTGAGCCTCAGTTAATTTTGGCAAAGACAGAAGTTTATTTCTTTGTGTACACTTAGAATGTGATAGTTCTGTTTGGTGGCTTTCTGCTGAAAAGATTTCTTAATAGAATTTTTTGTAACTTATATGGTCCCCCTCTTAGTTAATCACAAATCTCCACTGCCATAGCCATGCCTTAGTTTAGGAATAGCCTGCCTGGCAATATTTCTGTTGCATGTAGCTAATGCAGATTCCACTTTGGGGGAAACTTTATAATATTGCATTTTTAATCTCCACGGTCTAACTCTGTCTTCCTATTTAATAGCGCCTCTATACAGTTTTTAGGCTGCAACAGTTGTTTTCTACCTATGTGTTTTTATAAATACTTAACCTTTTTGAGTACTCCTTAGATTGCAGTTGTTGGTGTGCTATTAAAAATCTTTGCAAGTTTTCCTGTAAATGGGTGGCAAGGTTTGATGTCTTAGTGTAATATGAGCTATGGAGTTCTAGTGACTTGCCGGATTTATCTAAGTCATTAGGAAATGTGAAGAATCTCTAATGAATGAAATAATGCAGCACATGATTGGTAATAGATCAAACAATGTTTTAGAAAATAGAATTTACTTCATTGTAGTGATAGTCACAAGCAGAGTATGAAGGGAATTGGTTCTTTGCCTGATCCGTTCCAATCAGTTTTGAAATGGCAGTAAAAAGGGACTAAGATAATTTACTACTTTCTATCAGAACTGTTGCTTTGGGAAAAAGAGAAACAGGAAAAGAAATATGCCAAGTTCATATGTATGATCTCAAAATGGAAATATGCATGCAGTGCGGACAATGCAAATAATGAAGCTGGAATGCAACATACCCAAATAAAGAATACATTCATGGAGAAGAAATGGTCACAGCAAGATTTTTTTTATCCTTTGTTGATTGGGCTGGTAGTCTCTTTTCAGGGGCTATCTGAGGTGGTATTTATAATACTAGGGGAAATTTGTCCAGTACATCATGGAACTTCCCCTACTCTTCAGTGTAGGGGGACAAAATTGAACATGGTGCGTCTGGTTTCTGTTTCTGTTCCAGGCACAAAGGCATTCTGGAAAGACAGCAGTGCCATGGAAAATGTAGTCCAGTGAGCTGATAGCATAAATGTTGTTGAAAGTACAGAAAAGGATATAGGGTTGGCAGAATCACTGCCAAATGGAGAAGCAAATGAGGTGATAGCAGAGAGGGAGTGCCTACTGTGGGAGAAAACAAGAAAGGAATAGATCAATGCACAGGAGGAGATGGGGCCTGATTCAGAGGAGCTTTCAATGGAGGCTGTTCAAGGTGAGATGGAGCAAAAGGATTAATGTATTATCACAGCCCTTCAGTCTGGAGGGTTGTGGATGATTATTTGGAACAGTTGGTTAACCAAAGTGAGCCACAAAACAGTGCAGCAGTATTGTGGAGTGATGTAATGGAGAGAATAGAAGAAGAAGAAGGTAAAAGAACAGAATCCAATGAGAAAACATATGCAGAAATAGTTAAAGAAGGAGAAGGAAGAAATGAAGAAAATAAAGAAACGAAGAGAAGGTACACTGCAGATTACTCAGGAAAAGGACAAAGGGCTAGATAGGTATGAAGTGTGGGACATCTTGATTACACCATTAGGTGTAACATCAAAGGAAGTAAGAGCATTTATTCTAATTAATAATGAGACATTTTGTGATTTAATATTTGAGAATGGACAAAACATGGAAAACTTTATAGGAAAATATGAGCAGAAAATGATTGCGCATCCCTGGACAGAATGTGTTATGCAACTGTACTTTAGACAAACAAAAAAAAAAGAATATTGGTTCAATTTAGAACTGAGGTTGAACCCGTAGACTTAAAACGCACTTTATTAGGTATTTGTAAGGAAGTATTGGGCATTACAAAAGTTTATGATGAAAGAGAACTTTGGTCTGGTGGATGGGATTGTGGAGTAATATTAAAAATTGAAAATGACTGTGTGTTAATTACACCAGTCATTATTAATGTTCATTGTAATAGGGGTTTTGTGAGATACAGAGAACAACCAAAGACTTGTTATTTTTGTGGTAAAGGTGATCACTTAATTAAAGAATGTGATAAAAATTGTTATTGTGTGGTAATACAGGGCATAATGCAAAAAATTTAAAGATTTAAACTTCGAGAAATGTGGCAATACAGGACATTACTGGCTAGAATGTGAAACAGATATACAAGAAAATTAAAATAAAAGTACACAGGAGGAAGTGATAGAAGAAATGGTTATACAAAAACAAGTACAACAAAAAGAAATTAATGTGGAGGTCATGCACAAAGGTAAAGAACAGGATAAAGGAAAAGAAAAAGAAAAAGAAACAGACAAGACTAGTAAAGATGAATCTGAATGGTATAAAGCAAAAGGTAAGAAAAATTCTATAGGGAAAAGGGTTAGAGAAATGAAAATAAAATTTAAAAATATAAAGTTTACTGAAAATAAAAAAAGGTAAAGGATAGCAATTTTATTATAACTGTTTGCAAAAAGCTGAGAATATTAGCTTCAAATGTAAACAGTTTGAAAACATTAAAAGGAGAATTTGCATAATAAAATGGTGTGCTAGAATAGATGCTGAACTGATAATATTAGAGAACAGAAGATTGTTAACAAAATCAGATAGAACACAAACAGAACAACTTTGGAATGGGAATGTTATCTGGAACATAGGTAAAGAAACATGTTTGTTCATATATGCATTATATCAAAATGACATTAAAATATTAGCTGTTATAATAGTTGAATTGGGTAGAATAACAATATTAGACATAAGAGGGGAAAAATGCATGTATATAGAATTAAAGCTTTCTATGCATATGTTACTAAAAAAGAAAGGAAAACATATTCAAAAGTATACTTAAGAACATGTAAATATGAATATAATAATAGCAGGTTATTTTAATTGTAACAAGAGGAAAAAATAATAATTGTGATGTTAAAATAGTTATGGAAATTATGAGGAGTGGTAAGTTAAAGTTATGGAAAAATAAACACTGGACATATAAGAGAAATGATATGAAAACTGAAATAGACTATGTTTTGTTGTCAGAATATTTAAAAGTTAAACAAAAAGGAATTAAGTATAATGGATTTTCTGATCATATAGCAATCTGGATGAAAATACAAGAAAATCAAGAATATATTAAGATAGGAAAAGGAATAAAACAATGAATGAAAAGGAATTACATTCAGTAGAAACAAAGAAACTTATCACATTCTAGAAACAACATATAGGCATAAAATATTCCTATGAAAATTGGTAGTATGGTGGATACATTTTAAAGAAAAATATAACAAAGTGTTCTTAAAACATATAGATAAGAAAAGAAGGAAGGAAAAAGAAAAATATAAGACACTGAGTCAAGAAATATGTATGAATGTATTAGGAAAAGAGAAAAAAACATTAAGAAAAGGAGAAAGAATTGTATAAAATGAATCAGATGAAGACCCACAATCTGTTATATAAACAAAAATATTTATTACAAGGAAAAAAGGAGAGGTAGCACTTTATTTGAGTAAAATAATGAAATAAGGAAAGATAATAAGAGAATTAAATAATAAGGAAGGTAAATTAATTAAAGACCACAAACGAATATATAAAATAATTAAAGAGCATGTTTAAATTTATTTGTTAAGAAAGAGGTGAAGATAGAAAATGTTACAAAGGGAAGAAATTAAACAAAGAAGATAATGACTATCTAGAAAAAAGAATCAAAATCCACGAATTAAATGAAATCCTGAAAGATATTAATATGAATTTTGCAACAGGAAAGATGGAATTGAATATAACATGTATAAAGAAATGGAAGACTGGCAAAAATTAATGTTTATTGAAGTGATGAATGAATGGTTAGAAACTGGGATTAAATGTAAAGAAATATGAACTGGAATAATAAAATTTATAATTAAAAAGGGAACAGAGATGGCATGAAAAAAAAATGGAGTCCTATAACTGTAAATAACACAGACTATAAAATATTTATGAGAATAATTGTTAAAAGACTAGAATGTAAGACAGTGAAAGTATTGTATCAAAATATGTTTGGGAGAAAATGAAAGGGTATTCAAGAATTGCTATGGCTAATAAGAGAGGTAATTGATCACATTATCAATAAAAAAGTGGAGACAAAAATAATGATAGGGGATATAAAAAGCTTATGATAACAGACAGCATGAATCATTATGGAGGATTTTGCAAACATACAATATAAGTAAGAAAATTGTAAGCGTAATTAAATCTGTGTATAAAAATATATGTGAAACTAAATGTGAACAGATGGAAAGGAGAAGAAATAAAAACAGAATGTGGAATAAGACAGGGGTGTCCAACTAGTAATCTAATATTTTCATTGGTTATGGATATAATAGTGAGTGAAATTAACAAAATGTCAAGAACTGGAGGGAATAGAATGGTTAAAGAAGTGCAAATGCCAATAATTCGTACTTACACAAATGATATAGTAATAATTACAAAGAATACACTATGGATGGAAAGAATAAATGTAAAATTAGGTGTAATTTTGGGAAGAATTGGACTAAATATAAACAAGAAAAAGTAAAGGATTCAGTTTTAAAGGTGAAATAGAAGATGTTGAATTTAATGGCAGGTATATAGATGTGTTAGGAATGTGTTCCGGCATGTAGCTCGCAAGACATTTCCCTGCGAGCTACATCGCCGAAACCAAATGGCTGCAGCAGCAATTTGCTGTAGAGCAATATGGCTGCATAGCATAGCCACTGCAGCTGTACACTATGCACTGTAATATTACAACTGGTGGTGATCCTTACAGACAGCTGTGCTGCTGTATTCTAGCAGGGACGGCCGTACTAGATGTGTACCATGTTCCGTATTCTCATGTAAGGAATGCATTTATTTTATTATTTATTTATTTTATTGTCAACGTCAGATGTCTGACAATGAAATAAATAATTAATATTATTGTCAGCGTCAGATGTTTGACAATAAAATAAATAATTAATAAAATAAATGCATTCTTTACATGAGAATACGGAACATGGTACACATCTAGAAAGGCCGGCCCTGCTAGAATACAGCCTGGCAGCTGTCTGTAAGGATCGCCACCAGTTGTAATATTACTGTGCATAGTGTACAGCTGCAGCGGCTATGCTATTCAGCCATATTGCTCTACAGCAAATTGCTGCTGCAGCCATTTGGTTTTGGCGATGTAGCTCACAGGGAAATGTCTTGCGAGCTACACACCAGAACCCATTAGGAATAACATTTGTGAAAAAAGAATATATACAAAACAGTGGGGCACAGTGATGAAAGTAATAAAAGACATGTTTACATTCTGGAAATCATATAGGTTTTAATGCAGAAAGAAAGCATATTTAATAAATTGTATGTCATTCAGCAAAATAGTGTATGTAGCAAATGTCTATATGATACTGGTAAAATATGAAAAAAATGATGATGTCAATATTTTCATTCATCTGGGGTTTCAGACTGAACCCAGCTAAAAAAAAAGGACATTGTATATGAAAGAAGACCAAGGAGGTTTAGGTATAATTAATCCTATTGTACATGCAGCACTTTTAAGTTTATACAAAGTATTAATAAGTAATATAAAGGAAGAAAAGATTTAGCAAGTAATGGAAAGGAAGAAAAATATTTAATAGAAATGATAATCCATTACAAATATTAAGATGTATAGGAAGGAATGGAAGTAAAGAAGAGAGGTAAAAGTATTAACAATGAAAAAATAAAAAACATATCAAAATAAAATTGTGTTATGGAAAATAAAAAAACAATGTTATAGAAAAAAAACAGAAAATAATAGTATATTAATATAATGAAAAACTTATTTTGTTGATCCATGGAAAGGTTTAGAAATGAACAAAGAAAGAAGCCATATTAAGGAGATATGAAAGCTATAAAAAGATAAAGGAATGTAATGATTTTTTATGGAGATTATCCATAACTAAATTGCATGTAAAAGCAAATATGCAGTATAAGAGAAAACAAGATAGAAACTGTAATAAGTGTGGTGAATTAGAAACTGCAGAACATGTTTCTAAAATGTGATAAAAGTTATGGAGAGAAATACGTAAACATGATGTGATTAAAAAGTATTTAAATTTGAACAGTTAAACATGAATGTAATAGAATATGGTTGCTACTGAACATGAAGACAATAAGAAGTAAAGAAAATGGACAGAATTATTTTTTATGTTGCATGGACAATATGGAATGAGAGATTCAATGAAATTAAATATAATGGGAAATGGACTTTGGCAAAGATAGTGGAAAAATATGGTTTTGGTTGTGGGTAAAGGAGTGGGGGAATAATTGAAATGTGAAGTAAATGCCTGAAATATGTAAAAGTATCTGTAAATATTTTAAATATGTAAATAATATATAATGTGTATGTATATATATATATATATATATATATATATATATATATATAGATTAGTACTAAGCTAATTGCCCTTGCGAGCCATTTTAAGCTTAGCCAATTATCCCTTGTGAGACTCAAACCCAGCACCTTGTGTTTGTAAGGCAAACACCTTAACCATTAGGCCACCCTCCCAAGTGTGTGTGTGTGTGTGTGTGTGTGTGTGTGTGTGTGTGTGTGTGTGTGTGTGTGTGTGTGTGTGTGTGTGTGTGTGTGTGTGTGTGTGTGTGTGTGTGTGTGTGTGTGTGTGTGTGTGTGTGTGTGTGTGTGTGTGTGTGTGTGTGTGTGTGTGTGTGTGTGTGTGTGTGTGTGTGTGTGTGTGTTAAATAAAAAACCCTAGTCATAGTATATGGGGATGCACTTGTTGGTGGTGCATCCCACTTCCAGTTTCCATTCCAGGCACATAGGTGACTTGGAGAAACAGGAGGAAATGTGGGAAGTGTGTGTGAGAAGTTTATATCTAAGAAGGAGAATGCCAACATGGAGGTAGCAGAACTTTTATGAGAAAGGTAGTTAAGTGAAGTGGGAGAAGAGGAGGGTTCATCCACATCAGTGGAAAAGGGAGTTATGAAGGAGGTGAAAAAGCAGAATGTTTATAGATTCATAGGTTCATAGATGGTTACTAGGCTAATTACCATAGGGCTTTTATAAGTCTAGTCATGTTATACCCTTGTTCACTTATTGACCAAGTTATAAGCTCTACATTGCAGAGTTAGTCTGATTAGCACTGACTGTTCTTATCCAAGAGGGACATAGGTGACACCCATGGAGTAAATTTACAGTCTCCCATCCAGTTATCTAAGTTACACTTAAATAGGGTCATTGAGAAGGTTTGTTTTACATGAACTGGCAATCTGTGGGAGACAAATCTGTTTCTCCAGCATGTACTTTTATTGTCACGGGGCTAGGTTAACATCCCTAGCGTGAGTGAATCTTGTCCCACTTGACTTGTGAATATGCAGCATTTCCATTAGGGCAGGGTCCGAGACTGGTCTGTAGACTAGGCACAAGTCACCTCTCAGGAGCCTATAAGAAACAGAGTACAGTGACAGGGCCTTCAGTCTGTCAATGTAGGTCATGTGTTGAAGGTCCTGAATTGTTTTGGTTACAAACCTCTGAGGTTTCTCCAGGTGTTGCAGATGTCTGATGAGGTACATACAGAAGGTATTGTACACTATTAGTGGCCTGATGAGGGATGAGTACAGGGAGTTATCTGATGAGGGATGAGTACAGGGAGTTATAACAGCCTTATCTCTGGATGTGATGCCCCTACTTATAAGATGTGCAACACAGAAGGCCTTCCTTACCACTGTGGACCCATGGGAATTGACGTTAAGGTTACTATCAACCTGTGTTCCCAAATCTCTTACCACAGAGTTTGAGCTAAGTGGTACTGTTAATATTGCAATTTGCAGGGACTTCCCATTTGCTGAAAGGGATGATAAACAAAAATGTATTAAGTCCATAGCTTTAGCACTAATCATTTGTCTGTGCAAGCCTTTTTAGTAGTATGACAACAATAACATCGTTGGGAGACTCAGTTTGCACCCAGTTTGCAGTCATCAGTGAACTTGGTAAGCCACAGGCAATCTATTTTTGCCCGGACTTCTGAGAAATTGATTCAAAGCAGTAGGGGGCCCAGCACAGATCCTTGTGGTACACCACTGGTAATTGGTCTTCGGGTACAGGTGGAATCCCCGACTTTGACTGTATGCGTTCTTTTGGAGAGACAGTTGGCTACCCATCTAGTGACATATGGGTTAATTCCCATCTGGGTGAGTTTCTCAATAATGCATGAGTGGGGGATTGTGGCAAAAGCCTTGGCTAAGTCAAGATAGGCTGTATGTACTGTTTTGCCTTCATCCATGGCTTTGGTGACATTCTCAAAGAAGTCCATCAGGTTTAATAAGCATGATCTACCCTTAACAAAGCCAAATTGGGTTAGGTAAAGAGTTGGAAGGTCACCTATGTATTTGTTGATATCCATAATGATTCTCTCCATGGCCTTGCAGATAAGGCATTAGGCATATGGGTCTATAATCTCCAGGGTCAGTTGATGGATCCCCTTTGTGCAAGGGAATTATTGTTGCTGTTTTCCACTCTGCTGGGACAAAGGTATTACGTAGACTGTGGTTGAAGAGAGGCCAAGTGGCTCTATTAGATCCCATTTTAGATCATTTAGTAGGCAGCCTGGGGTGTTATCTTGTCCAATAGAGACTGTGTTTTTGGCCATAAAGAGTATGGATATGTCTTGCTCTTTGAAGATCCTAGGTAGAGGACTGGTGACAGGTATGCTTTAGGGTATTCATGGTGGGGACAGGGCAGTAAGGTTTGCACCAAATCTGTCTTCTAGCAGGTTGCTGGTGTCCTCAGTGTCAGTATGAGTGGTACCATCTACTATTAGTTTGGCACAAAGCCAGGCCTTCCCTTTTAGATTTCTGACATAGCTAAATAATTTCTTGTGATTATATTTATCTAGGGATGCTAGCTTAGCTTCATAATTGGCTTTAGAGGACTTTACAAGATATGTAATTTGCTTGTTCAAGAGGTGGAAGGTGTCCTTCCTCTTCTGAATCAGTTCCTTCTTGCTCTTAGACATTAGTTTCTTCCTCTTGTTGTATAACCTATTGATGTCCACCAGGGTGGCTTGCTTTTTTATGACAACCTTGTTTTGATCCGTTCAGGTACAGCCTAGTCTATACAGGTGTTTATGCAGGGCATTTGTGTACACCTCTGTATAGAACTCATTGTTTACAGTGGTAGCAGTGGGGCTGAAACTACTTATGCCATCACTTTGGAAGCTATAACTTGCTTTGGAGAAAATTTGCATCCTTTTTGATTTAGAGTGGTGTCAGGTATGATCTTGTTACTTCTAATGAGACTGATTTATGATCAGACCTTACCAAGGAGAGCAACACACAGTGGGTAGTGCAGAGACCCCCTATGTTGGTAAGTACTAAGTCTATGACATTTGACCCCCTTGTGGGGCTGCAGAAAATCTGTTCCAGTGCATTTGTATTAATAAAGTCCCGAACCTTAGGGCAAGCATGTTTGTGCTCATAAATGACTCCCAATTTTAAGGAGGGATAGTTGAACAAGGGTGGCTCATGCTATTGGACTGCAGGACTGCAGGACTGCAGCCCCCCCAGCTGTAAAAAGAAAAGAAAAATGAAATAACAAAATATATCGAGTCCCAGAACTCTGTGCTTGCATGCAGGAATCTGGACTGTTGAAACAGCAGTCCACATTAGGAAGACGGCATCAGATTACAGAGATGCCCAGAAGTCTATGCAGTTACAACTGCATAGACTGGAAGGGGATCAGACTGCATCACCTGCAGGCTGGATAGCTGCTCTGCTCTCGCATGACTTAAGGACTTTTGTATTTCACGCTGGGATGTACATCAGGACATTTGTATTGCAAAGGGCTGAGACTCTGAAGCAGGAAGGGATGTTGAAGCTGACAACAGACTCCAACAACCCAGGTAGTGTGTTTTTGTGTGTGTGTGTGTGTGTGTGTGTGTGTGTGTGTGTGTGTGTGTGTGTAATGCCCCAGTTAAATATAACTTGTGGCTAGAGAAAAACTCAGGCTCAAACCCTGTACCTTGGGTGCAGGTAGCATGAGCATGAATTCCCTGCCCACCACCACTTGTGAAAAAACTGTTCAGATTTTTGCCTCATTTTTGTTCTGTTCTGTTCTTCATA
This sequence comes from Protopterus annectens, assembly GCF_019279795.1. NCBI lineage: Eukaryota > Metazoa > Chordata > Ceratodontiformes > Protopteridae > Protopterus > Protopterus annectens. The sequence continues at coordinate 634,294,873 of NC_056730.1, read as the reverse complement.
AAACCTGTGGTTTTCTGGTTTTTGAATTCAATAAATAATGACAGGCATTTGAATTTCAGACTTCATATTCTTCAGAAAGTACATGGTAATACATAACCTTATATTCTTGCAATTTTCTAAGTTTATAAGATCAATATTTGAAATCTGTCCCTATTTTTGAGGCTGTATTCCCCCATTATTGGCTTTGTCCAGGTGTTTTGTGCTAAGAGATTAAGAGATATGGTGAGAAATGAATTCACTAAATGATAGCCATTTAAGTTTCAGTCTTTCGGTCTTTCAAGAAACAGCTGATTTGGCATAGTGGTATGTTGCTCTGACAATCGTGCACAGGGTCCTGGGTTCAAGTCTTGGCAGTGAAATGCATGGTGATAACAAAGCATTTTATTCTAGCAACTTTCCAAGATTATACTAGCAATGTTTAAAATGTGCTCCTGGTTTTGGGGCTTTTGTCCTCCCCCCAAAAATGTTGGCTTTTTCCAGATTTCTTGTGCTGCAAAGTTGAGAGATACAGTTAAGTAGATTTTGCAAGGAGCTGAGAGCTTCAGGGGAAGAGAAGTTTAGTGCTGCTTATGCTGAGTTGTCTTGCATTGTTAATAGCACAACAGGTAGTGTACTCACTTTTAATGCAGAAGGCTGTGGTTTCTACTCCCACAGTATGTAGATGCATTGCTGATACTGTACTGTGTTGCACTTTTAAAGGGGGCAGATGCTGCAGTCCTGAAAATGTCCTCTTTGGCAAAGACACCTAGTAACTATAAACCTGTTATCAGTTTGCCATCCATTCCCTATTGCAATATTATTAGCTTATCATTTTTAATGTAACATAGGCAATTTATTCCTCAAGGGCAACAGGCACTTTATTTGTAGATGAAGCAATGAAATATAAAGTTGTTTGCTAGCAGCAACCTCTTCATTAGTTACAGATCCCTTTAATGTGGAATTATTTAGATGACTTTTACTTCTGCAGAGACTGTGCAAATTTACCGATGCTGGTGGATTGTAGAAGTTTGAGTAGACTTTTATGATGGAAATGTTCTGAATTGGGCAGTTTTGTTATTATTGGTGCATGCATTTTGTTTCATTGTTTACTGGAAAAATGTTCAAAACAATAAATTTAAAATGCCTTCTAACAACTGTACTGTATAATACAAGGAATATAATTTTATACAATCAGGACATGTGTCAAAGAACACATGTATGTTTCATGTGCAAGGGGCCTATGATTTGAAAACAGTCCAAAGTTAATCTTTATCTGCCACTGGCCATATGTATTTTCTTTGAATATGGGTTTTGATACTGTTCCAATGAATGTGAGTTTCAAGGGCAGAGAGGTTTTAATGCTAAGTCTATTTTCATTGTGAAACTGCATTGCTTTGTTTAGCAGATGTCTAATAGTGCTTGTGCTGTAAAATGTAAAATAAAACTTTTAAATGAAATCCAAATCATTGTAGAAGTAAAGCAGTATGTACATTACAGTGTTTATGGTTTGTTTGTGTCTTTCGGCTTTTCCCGGTTAGGGGTTGCCACAGCGGAACTCCGGTCTGCTAATGATTGGCAGTAGAGTTTTACGTGCTGGCTTGCCGGGCCTAACACACAACCTTCCACGAAGGAATGCCCGTTCACGCATGTTGCCACACAGAAGACGCTCTAACTGAGGATCGAACGGGCAACGTCTAACTGTGAGGCGACAATGCTACCGCAGCACCACCACCGCAGTATTACAGTGTTTATGGTAAATGGAGCAAAACAGCCAATTAATGGGACATTGGAATGGCTACAGGAGGGAGGCCCCATTCGATCATTATTTTGTGAGGGGGGTAGGGTGGCAAACTCAAAGACAGCCCCGGCTGAACTATATCTCTCAACTGGCCAGATTTTCACAGAATAAATAGATTTTTGCTTCTTATTTTTGGTTTGTTCCTCATAAAATTTGTGGTTTTCTGGCAAATCATTTAAAAATGAAGTCATTAAATAATGACAGACATTGAGTTTCAGAATTCATACCATTCAGAAAAAATGCATACTAAAGCAAGGTCTGTTATTCTATCAACTGTCTAAGTTTATACAAGAGCATTTTTAGTACTGTTTGTATGTTCCCCCAATATATTTGGCCTTGTCCAGATTTCCTGCATTAAGAGGTTGAGAGGTACATGCAAATAAATCGCTTTATTGAATTGGGTATCTCCAAACCTCTCAACTGTCCCCATTTTTGGCTCAAAATGTTGCTCTCCTTTTAATAATCCCTCTGCAAAATGGCAATTGCGGAATAAAATATGGAGATTTTACAATTAATAAGTAATTGTAATGATCAGAGTTATAGATTACTTTTATTTCAGAAATGCATGCAGATTCTCTTATTTTGTCAGCTTCTCAAGTTAAGAGTACTAATATTAAAAAAGTGTCCCTTCTTTGACAGGTTCCCAGCTGACTTGTGTGGCTATTTTATATTTTTGCATCACAATTTTGGTCTGTTTTTCATAAAATTGTGGTGTTCTGGCAAATTAATGGCAAATCATTAAATATTGAATATAGAAAATAATGACAGACATTTGAGTTTCAAATTTCATACCATTCAGAAAATTCATACTAATGCAAGACCTAGTATTATATTATCTATCTAAATTTATAAGAGCAATATTTAAAAATTGTCCTTATTTTTGGGCATTTGTCCCACTTCTGTTTATGGCTTGATCCAGATTTCTTGCTCTGAGATTGAGAGGTATAACAAATGTGTCAGGGCCATCACAGTCAGCCAAAGACATTTCAAATCGTGACATACTTGTTGCACCCCACTCCCCCAGATTGTGACTCTGGATGAGTCCAAGCAAGGCAAGGAGCAGTTATGCAGTGTAAATGTGCAGAGTATCCCCCCATCCAAGGTAGACAAAAGTATAACAGTGGCTTTTCATCTGTCCTGAATTTTGCAGAATGTTCTGTTTTTCTGTCATATTTTTATACTGTTGATCTATGCTTCTTATTATTCAGAAAATGCATGTTGTTGCAGTGCCTGTTGCTCTGTGTTTAATTAGCAATGCTTTAATGACCATCAGGTAAACTTGTCTGAGACTGTAAGATGTAAGTAAACTTTAATAAGCATACTGTTAAAGAATTACTAACATTGAAAGCCTTTTTGTTGTTGCCATGCAGAGAATATTTACATAACTAGATAATGTATAAGCCTTAGATGTTGAAATGCATAAGACAGTACTTGTAACAAAGGGCAGTATTACAGTATTTTCAGTAGCTCATTACATTTGTTGGAGACTTGCAGTCATCTTTCCAGGCTTTACCCATAAACTAAACAGAATGCCAATCTATCACGTGTGGTTCAAAATCTGTGCAGTAATCCTTTAAGCAGTTTATCTTGAGCTTGTTTCTTGTTTGCTGTTCATTTTTTATTTTGATCATGTTCTCCCCATAAAACAAGTAGATAGTTGTCAGGCAGCAGGTCGTTTTTGGATAAGAAACATTTTTACAAGTGGGGGTATCACAGAGATTTCTACTTTCAGCATGTTACTTGGTACTTTCATAAAGCTGAATATAAATTATTTAGAATTGCAGTGCAAGGAGAAGTGGTTTGAGTTGAGTGCTGCTTGTTTTTTATACTCAATTTTAACTGACATTCCAGTAATGTATTAAAAAAGTAATTTATTTTTTCATGCCTCACAACCTTTTTGTTTCCATCTAGATAGTATGTAAGCTGTCATGTAGCCAATGCATTGAAATAATGAAATCATGATTTTAAGTTTTCGGCGATCTAAAGTAGACCCCATGTATGGATGAATTGTGAAGAAAATTTAGAAGTTAAAGAAGAAGAACAAATACATGAGCCTGTAGGTAGGAGTATAGAAAAAGAATGTGAAGAATGTATTGGTAATAAAGAAAAATAGGTAAAAAAGATGAAAAAGATGAAGTGGAAGAATTGGTACAAGAAACAAGTGAAGATGAAGATGTCAATTGGGGAGTGCTGAGAGAAAAATAACTCTATAGGGAAGACAGTGAAAGAGAGAAAAAGAAAGTTTAAAAGTATAATCATGAAGGAAAATAAAAAAGTAAAGAGTAAGTCAAAGGGAAAAGTAACATTTTACTAAAAGAAGACTTAGAATCTTAGCAATAAATTTTAATAGTATAAAGAACATTTAAAGAAGAATGGGTATTTTAGGATGGTGTGCATGACTTGATATGCATATAATTATATTAGAAGATATAAGAATGGCAACAGAAGAAGAAATCATGGGATGGGAATATTATTTGGAATATGAGGAAAGATAAATGTCAGGTAGTGCAATGGTATATAACAAAGCAATACAAGTTTTAGATTATACTATTATAGAGTTAGGTAGAACAATGATAATAGATATAAGGATGAGAAAACATGTGTATAGAATTATTGCAAACTATGTGTATAGTATGATGAAAGAAAGAAAGAGAAGTAATGTTTAAAAAGATTCTGAACTATGTAGGAGCTAATATGGAAATAATATTAGTGGGAGACTTTAAATGGGATTTAAGAAGGAAGAAAAAATAGGAAGTGATGTTAGGAAGGTATATGGAATAATGGAAAGTGGAAAGTTATATACTGTATATGGGATGAGAAACACTGGACGTATAAAAGAAATGAGATGAAAATAGAAACTGATCATTTTGTAATATCTGGTAGTTTAAAAATAGTACAGAAAGGAATAAAGGAAACATAATAAAGGATTTGCGGATCATTTAGCTATCTAGGTAGAAGTGCAAGAAAAGCAAGGATATATAAGATTAGGTAAAGTTATTAAGAGATTTAATGTAACAGATTTAGATAAGGAAGAACAAGAAGAGAGTAACCAATTATGGCGGGATCATGTAAACATGAGAATTTTTATGAAAATTAGAAGGATTGTGGATACATTTTAAAGAAAAATATACAATATCAAGTAATTTGGAATGAATATGTATAGGGAAAAACATTGGGAAAAATACACATAAATTAAAGGAAGTATTTTGTTAGGTAAAATAGCTTATGTAGCAGGTGTTTACATGTTGCCATCCAAATATGAAAAATAATTGTTGCCTTTTGTATTTTCTTTTATATGTGGATCAAGGTTGAATCCTGTGATAATAGAGATTCTGTATATTACATAGGAAGATGGAAGACTGGGATTAATTAATCCAGTTGTGTATGTAGATTCATTGAACCCCTACAAAGTTTTGCAAGGATTAGAAGATAAAAATAAGAATTTTAAGAATTTAATAAATTTTATAATGAAAGATAAGTATAAGATGGAAAGATTTAGCAAGTGAAGGCATGAGAGAGTATCAGAATATGATTTTTTTGTGGAAATTGAATATAAGAATTAAAAAAAAAATAGAAAAGAATGTTATATAATCAAGGCACATTTTATATATATATATATATATATATATATATATATATATATATATATATATATATATATATATATATATATATATATATATATATATATATATATATGTATATATACAAGAGCGCTACAAAATCCTGTAGCAGAAAAGAAGGCAGAAGAAAATGGAAAATGGAAGTACATGGTAAAATTTTAAAGTAAAGAAGACAAAGAAATGGACACGTGTGAAGTGTGGGACAAATTAGTAGCTCCATGGGTGTAAAAGCACATGAGATAAGAGCATTTTTTTCTTATTAACAAAGAGACATTTTGTTGCATTATATTTGAGACTGTTTTTTTAATGGAAACTTTTCTTGGAGAATATGACAAAAAGAAAGACTGTAACCCATGGAATGTTTATATGATAAAATCATTTAAAAGGGAAAAAGAAAGATTCATGTACAATTTTGAACAGAGGTAGAAAGAGACACTTTGAAAAGACATTTGAAAACTTTATGAAAAGAAGTGCACAACATTTTATGACAAAAGGGTTTATAGGTTCATAGGTTCATAGGTAGGTACTAGGCCATCTGCCAAAGGGCATTTATAAGCCTAGCCAGAGGGGGTCGGCTTTCACCACCCCATTGATTAATTAACTGATCCTCTGTCAAGCAGAGCCAATGAAGTGATCCCAGGGGTGTATTTTCTGTTACCCATCCACTTGTCAAGGTTTCTCTTGAAGAGTGTTAGTAAGGAGCTCTCCCTAATGCAGTTTGGAATTTTGTTCCAAAGCATGGGGAGTCTCTGTGACAGAAATCTAGCCCTCCAGCATGTTCTATTTATTGTTGTGGCGAGGTTCAGCTCACTATAGCATGTGGCTCGCAGTGACTTGGATTTCTTTAGGTGGAGCATGTCCATCAATTCTGAGTTGGACATGGCTTTGTAAGTCAGGCAGAGAGCACCTCTGAGTAAGCGATATGCCACTGAGTACAGCCGGAGTTTTTTCTGTTAGGCTGCATAGGACATATGTTTAAGGCCAGTAATCCTCTTGGTGAGGTACTTTTGTGGTCTTTCCAGCTGTTGGAAGTGTCTTGCGAGGTACATCCCAAATGGGGCATTGTACTCTATGATAGGTCTGATGAGTGATGAGTAAAGGGGCTCTATAACCTCTTTATTTCCAGATTTGAACCCTTTAGTAATTAGATGGGCCACATAGAAGGATTTTCTAACTACTATGGCAATATGATTGTCAAAGGAGAGATTACTATCTACCTGGGTCCTCAGATCTCTTATTACCTGTTCTGTATTAAGGGGGCTGCCACCTATGTGGTAATTTGTGTGTGTTTTGTTTTTCCCAAATGAGATGATTATGCATTTTTTGGCATTTAGCTTGAGGCCATAACTTTGACACCAGGTGTCCGTCTCAGTAAGGCCCTTTTGGAGGATGTCCGTGTTAGCCGGAGAGTCAATTATGGCTTCCAGTTTGCAGTCATCGACGAACTTGGTTATCCATAGTCCTCCTGTGTTTGCCTGTACTTCTGAGAAGTGTATGCCAAACAGTAGGGGTCCCAGGACTGAGCCTTGCAGGACACCACTTGTGACTGGTTTTGAGTCGGACCTGGAGCCTGCTATTCTTACCATGTGAGTTCTGTCTGTAAGCCAGTTGGCAGCCCATCTCATGACGTAGGGGTTTATGTTCAGGCTGGTGAGTTTTTCTGTAATACCCGAGTGGGGAATGGTGTTGAAAGCCTTGGCGAGGTCAAGGTAGGCTGTGTGAACCACCTTTCCCTTGTCTATGGCCTTGGTGACTGTCTCAAAGAAGTCAACCAGGTTTAGTAGGCATGATCTGCCCTTAACAAAGCCGAACTGGGCCGGGTCAAGTGTTTGGTGGTTCCCAATGTCTTTGTTAATGAGTTCCATGATGATGCGCTCCATAGCCTTGCAGAACAGGCTAGTCAGGCTTATGGGGCGATAGTTACCAGGGTCAGTTGTGGCCCCTCCTTTGTGGAGTGGAATAACCGTTGCTGTGAGCCATTCTATGGGCACATAGCCTGTGGAGAGGCTGAGGTTGAACAGCGTGTTTAGGTGGGGGTTAGTTTGTTCTGTAGTTCATGCAAAACGCAGCCTGAGCCACCATCTGGCCCCATCGATGGTGTGTTTTTGGTTTTTGAAAGGGCTGTTTTCACCTGTACATCTGTGATTTCTGGGACACTGCACTTTTTCGGTATTGTTGTGGGCCCTTTTGGGGGTGAGAGAGGGGTGAAGTTTGCACTGAATCTATCTGCTAGGATGTTGGCAATATCAGTAGGTTCAGTATATTTTGTGCTATTTTGCAGTAGTTCAGTGCATATCTGCGAGTTGCCACTTAGATTCTTAACATAGCTCAAGAAGGCTTTGTGGTTATATTTTGAATCCTTGCCTATTTTTCTTTCGATGTTAGCCTTGGATGATTTTATGAGGGACCTTAGTTTCTTACTGATACTGATCAGGGATGTCTTTCCTTCTTGGGATTTCCTTTTTTCTGAACTATTTTCCTCCTTCTATTGTATACCCTGTTTATGGCAGAGGTCCACCAGACTGGTTTCCTTATCTTAGAGGAGTGGGTCTTGGTTTTGCTAGGGATGGCACGATCCATGCATCCTTGTAAAGGTTTCTGCATCTTGGACAGCATTATCCTTTAGTGTGGGGGCTGTGAAACTTACCGCCTCTGTCTTAAGTAAGGTGACGTTTGCTTTAGAAAAGTTTACTGTGGTTTCCTTAGTTGGGGGTGGTGGTGAGGTGTGGACATCCAGAGTGATTAGTTTATGGTCTGATCTAATGAGTGATGGGTTGTGGAACACCTGTCGGCCATGTTGGTGATGACCAGGTCCAATATGTTTTCACCTCTGGTAGCGGAGTTTACCAGCTGATCCAGGGCATTTGAGTTGATGAATTCCAGAAAGCGCTGGGCCTGGGAGTTTTTACTCGAGTAGTTTTCCCAGTTAATGGTAGGGTAATTGAAATCACCCAATATCAGGGTGTTCAGTAGGACCTTCATGTTTTCCAGTGTCTCCAGAAAGGTGGATTGGTGGTCCTGGGTCATGGACGGTGATCTGTAGCAGGCCACAATTTGCATTGCAGATTAGACCGGTTAGTTGCACATGGATGTTCTCAGAGGTATCATGCTGTGCCACTAACCTGGAAGTGTAGGTATCCTTGATGAATATGGATACACCCCCTCCTTTTGTGTTTCAGTCCTTGTTCTGTGGCCGACACGTGTGGTATGTGTTGTAGCCTGGTAATGCTGGGGTGCTCTCTGGAGACTTGAACCAGGTTTCAATTACTGCACAGATGTCAACGTTCTCCATACTGAGGAGTGCTTTGAGCGCCTGCATTTTGAGATTTTAAACTCCTGGCATTGAGTAGCATAAGCCTCAGTTTTTTGTAACTTGTGCTGTTTATGGAGGTGGGTTTGACTTTTGAGCCTTGCCTAAAAAAAGGCACTATGGTGCAGCAAGAGCCTTGGCCAGTATTTGAAAGCTTAGGGGTGATTCTGATTATCTGACAAGCTAAGTATTGCTTGAAACTTAACTTTAAAATAAAATTCACCCACCAATCTCATTTTTTTTCTTCAGAAGACTTCGTAATGCATTACCCAGAGGACACACTGAACCAAACCTGACTTCAGCACTATTTTTCCACTTCGGTAAGTGGTATGCAGGACTGCAGTTGTATTTATAACCGCAAGTGTCTGACATTAAACGCTATGGCTGTTACAGTGACAGCTACATAACGGTATGTAAAATAGATTGAGAGGCAAAAGTCAAAGTCACCCATGAATATAAAAACACTTCAAATGTAAAAGAACTTAAGTAACTAGAAACAAATACTGGGAAATACTACAGCTCAAGCAACACTTTTAGCAAGAAATAAGCCAGATTGCAAGGGCACCAGCAGTAAGCTAACTAATAAAGAATACAAACATGACATGGGAAAGAGAAAGATTAAAGCAAACAGCAGAAACAACTTGAATCTCCCTTACCGTGATGTTGCTGAGCACTACTGTGTGCAGTCACCACCAGCCCGTGGTATAGGGGGATTGTTGCGGCCTGCTTCAGTCTCAAGTGTCATAGATCAAGCAACCCTTCTCATGCAAACTGCACCATGGCCGACAATTTCCAGCTTCATTTCGGGAGGGGCTATAACGGCAGAAGATGAAGGGCGGAACCTACTACAGAGAAGAACTGCTGTCCTACATGGTATATGGGAGAGGTCCAGTAGAAGGTTGGACCGCAGCTTTTAGTGATAGTACAGCAATTATTTTCTTCGACAGAAAGCTCGTATATAGTTCTATAACATGCAGAAACTACCCAAGTTTCAAATAGCACTTGTCATTCTTTATTTTTAATTTGACCTACATTCTCCATTGTATGTTGTGCAAAATAACCGTTTCCTGTTGATGAGTTTACAGGCGTTAGTGAAGAGAAAATTCGTGTTCTGCAGTTAGTGGCAGTCAGTCCTAAGCATCAAAATGAAAGCTCCCAAAACTCTGCTTATCCTCCTCCAAAAAAGGAACGCTAGGTTCCTTATAATGTGGAACAGTTAATAACAGCTTACTGATAACCTGAGCTAAGAAACTCCTTGGATGGTTATATTGTGTTATTTCATAACCAGTTATTTTGATAAATTAATATGCATCAGAACTTTTTACAATGGATATCAATTATGTGATAAACCCTTTCATTGTGGAACATGGAGTTTTTAACTCAGAATTGATGGACATGCTCACCTAAAGAAACCAAGTCACTGTGAGCCATGCGCTCTAGTGAGCTAAACCACGCCACAACAATAAATAGAACATGCTGGAGGGATAGATTCCTGTCACAGAGACTCCACATGCTTTGGAACAAAATTCCAAATTACATCAGGCCCCTCACTAACACTCTTCAAGAAAAACCTTGACGAGTGGATGGGTAACAGAAAATACAACCTGGGATCACTTCATTGGCACTGCTTGACAGAGGATCAGTTAATTAATCAATGGGGCGGCGAAAGCCGACACACTCTGGCTAGGCTTATAAATGCCCTCGGGCAGATAGCCTAGTACCTACCTATGAACCTATGAACCTATGACAGGTGCAAGCCATCTCTTGTGAAGCAACATGGCTTGTCGAGCATGTCGTCCGAGGCTGACAGACACTGGATCCCCTTTGAATGACACCAGAAGCTTAGCCAATTGTTTAAATTGATAATTTTTTTCTTTATACTGAGGTATCATTCTTGGTGAGGGCAGGATGCTACTCAGGGTCAGGGTCATTCCAGCCTGGGCTACATGATCAGAGAGCTCTTCCATGTCTCTTTTCATGTAGTCCAGGGAGGTACATCTCAGGTCATTCACACCAACATGAACAATGACAGAGTCATATTTGTACTTGTTTTGGAGAGACCTGAGTGCTTTTGTTATGTGGCAGATTCTGGCTCCTGACAGGCAGCTAACAGTAACCTTCTGCTAGTCCAGCCTAGTGAGTGGGATGTCAGTGTGCCTGACTACAGAGTCACCTATTACTAGTGTGTTAGGTATGTTATTTCGTCTTAAGGGCTGTGATTGTGAGGTATACTAATTTTGTGGTTTATGTGTTGTCTGGTTTGTGATGGGAGGTGCAGGCTGTTTGGGTGTCTGCTTTAGTGGTCTCTGATGCTTTTGCAGGTTTTTATTTAGAGCTTCCGAGTATGATTTTGTGAATTTATGTGTATTTTTTGCCAGTGCTGGTTTAGCAGGTCTATGTGTGGCTGGAGGTGTGGTGCAAGTGTTGACCTTCTCCTCTTGACTGTCTGTTCCAGCTTTGGGTGGAGAGAGCTTAGCCTCCAGTTTGGCTGTATAATTGCATCTCTCGCATATGTTAGTGTTTGTGGTAGGAGGAGAGCGTTGTCTGTGTACATGAGGCAGTTGAGGCAGTTGTAACATTGCCTCAGGATACCCAGGTTCACCAGCTGGACATGAGAGTACACCTGAAATTGCCCTTTGGTCATGCCTAAATAGTAGGGTGAGCTGCTTAGTCGATTGGTTGGTGAGGGGTGAATAAAGAGCCTTGCCCTGCTGGGCAATCAAGTGTCAGGCTATATTAGTGCTTGCTATTAGGTCTGAGCAAGTGCTGGGCTGTAGGATGCTTTTTGAGTGCTTAGGTTGAGAGTTAGACTAGTTTCAAGGGAAAAACTGAAGAGGAGACTTAGTGGAGCCCAGAATAATTTAACCCTAGCTAACCAGCACTGCCTGGCGCGCAAAACCATGCAAACATGGTTTTTATAGCAGGAAAATGAAAGAGATAGAAATTAGCCCAAAATGGCCAATACACTACTAATTTCTGGGCTGGAACCACTCCTCCAGGGACAGATAGGCTTCTCAAAGATCCCCTTTCACACAGGTGAACAGAGAAACTTCCTTCTATACAAGTAAGGTATGGGCTACTCAGAAACTTCTAACAGCCCTGAATTCAGCACTAGCCTGAAAACTGGACTATACTAGCTTAGAAAGGTGGGAAACAAGGAATTTTTTTTTTGTTTGTTTTTTTTTTTAAAAGATAAGGCAAAAACAGTAACAAATACACTTAAAACAGCTTTAAATGACTACAAATGATCAGAAAAGGCTATTGCACTTTAATGTGTAGCCTACAACAGTTAAACAAATTATTTAAACAAAAAACAACTTTTTAAAAGTGCAGGCAGTCAAATAAGTACAATATGTGAAAAAAAAACAAGCTTTTAAATCACAATAAACACTGGAAAATCAGCATTTAGGTGAAAAACATTTAAGTACAGCAAGAAAATGCAGAAAACTGATACTTAATCACTCCAAAATCTATCTTCTAAGCTAGAAGGCTTGTATCAGTTTAAAGCTTTCTAGTGCCTCCCAGTAGGTTAGTTACAGGAAAGATGGGAAACAAGCGCAGGTATGGTCTTTTAAACCAGAAAGTTGAAAGATATAGACAAACTGCCCAAATAGTTTCATAGTTTCATAGTATAGTACTAGGCTATCTGCCCTGGGGCATTTGTAAGCCTAGCCATAGTGATGTGGCTTTTGCCACCCCATGAAATGGTACAAAAATGTACAGAATAAATCTAGAATACTGTGCCTCTGTCTAGTAGTGACACAATGAAGGTCCCCTTATATAATAGAATTAGTTTACTGTGCCCCTGTCTAGCAGTGACCCAGATGTGACCCCTGGGGTAAATTTTCGATCTCCCATCCACTCATCAAGATTTCTCTTGAAGAGAGTTAGTGAGGGGCTCTGCCTAATATGAACTGGGATCCTGTTCCAAAGCATGGGAAGCCTTTGGGTTATGAATCTATCCCTCCATGGTCAATAAACTACAATATTTGGGCCAAGGACCACTCCTCTTGTGGTAGACAAGCTATCTAGTACTTACCACTCCCAGTGATAAGCTAGAAGACCCTCCTCCAACACAGAAAGGCTTGCGGGGCTCAGAAGCTTACAAACAGTCCTAGATACAGCAAATATGTACCTGGACTAGACTAGTTACAGGAAAGGCAGGGAATGAGTGCAAACACAGGCTTTTAAGCTGGCAAGTTGAAAGAGATGGAAAACTGCCCAAATGGCCAATAAACTACAATTTCTGGGCCAAAACTCATTCTTCCCATGGAAGATAGGCTACCTAGTGCTTACCACTCCCACTGATAACCTAGAAGGCTTCCCTCAAACACAGAAAGGCTCTGGGGGCTCAGACGCTTATCAACAGTCCTAGATACAGCAAGTCTGTATCTGGACTAGACTAGTTAACAGAAAAGCAGGAAACAAGTATAAATGCAGCTTTTAAACCAGAAAGTTGAAAGAGATGGAAAAAAACTGTTCAAACGGCCAATAAGGTACAATTTCTGGGCCAGGAACCACTCATCTTGTGGTAGACAGGCTACCTAGTGCTTGGCACTCCCACTGATAAGCTAGAAGGCTTCTGTCCAACACAGAAAGGCTTGGGGGGGCTCAGCAGCTTACCAACAATCCTAAATACAGCAACTCTGTAACCGGACTAGACTAGTAACAGGAAAGGCAGGAAACAAGCGCAAACACAGGCTTTTAAATCAGAAGGTTGAAAGAAATGGAAACACTTCCCAAACGGCCAATAATCTATAATTTCTGGGCCAAAAACTACTCCTCCTGTGGTAGATAGGTTACCTAGTGCTTACCACTCTCACTGATAAGCTAGAAGGCTTCTCTCCAACACAGAAAGGCTTGGGGGGCTCAGAAGCTTACCAACAGTCCTGGATACAGCAAATCTGTACCTGGACTACACTAGTTACAGGAAAGGCAGGGACCAAACGCAAATACAGGCTTTGAAACCAGAAAGTAGAAAGAGATGGAAATATTTCTGGGCCAAAATCTACTCTTCCTATGGTAGATAGGCTACCTAGTGCTTACCACTCCCACTCATAAGCTAGAAGGCTTCCCTCCAACACAGAAAGGCTTGGGGAAATCAGAAGCTTACCAACAGTACTGGATAAAGCAAGTCTGCATTTGGACTAGACTAGTTACAGGAAACAAGCTTAGAATTGTTTTTTTTACAGAAAAGCAGCTAAAACAGCAGTAAATACAATTCAAATTGCACTGCAGGCTAGCACACAAGTGTGTAGCAACAATATTATGGCAAATACAGTTTAAATAAATGCAATTAAATTAACAAATGACTAAAAAACAAGTGCAGAAGGCAGTAAGAAGGTTACTAACAAGCAGTAATAAGTGCAGACTAAGAACGACTGAACAGATAGCACGCAGAGCAGCAACTAAGACAGTTACAGTAAGAGCAGCTGAATAAAGTATATATATATATATATATATATATATATATATATATATATATATATATATATTTATATATATATATATATATATCTATATATATATATATATATATATATATATATATATATATATATATATAAAATATTTATTTATTTTTTTTTTTGGGAGGGAGGGAACAAAGCAGGATTAAGAGGCTACAGAGGTTGTCCTTCGCAAATGCTCTCTTTGTACACAGTAGGAGTGCCTGAAATCAGAATATGATCTCACTGCACTCAGTTGAGTGAGCAAATTAGATGGGCCCAGAAGGAGGATCCAAATACAAATTTACAAGAGGGGCGGGCAATTTCAAAGCCACCAACATTAACACCAAAACAAGAACAGGGACGGTGGGTGGGGAACTAACTGTAGAGACACAGCCACAACATCTGTTGAGTTAATATTCAGTGAGAAACATAAATATATAAATTAAATACAGTACTATATGAAAAAGAGCAGATAGAAGAGTACTTAAATTCACTTATACATCCAGCTGATTTCAGGTAGATCATAGCCGGCCAAAGCTCAGTTATGAAGCAGAAATAACCCAAAATGTACCACTTGTATAAGGCAGGACAGAATATCAGTGAGGTGAAACTACTCCCCGATGCTATTAATGGCTACACAGAAATTCTAATAAGTACTCTGTAGAGACAAGGTCAGGAGTGGCCTTAGGTCAACTGGTGCCCTAGGCAAAAGGGCTACATGGCGCACCCTGCCACACCACCCAGTGCCCCCATCCTGGTCTACCTACACCAAATAAATACTGGAAAAGTGCCCCTGCTAGAGCGGCGCCCTAGGCAGCTGCCTAGTTGGCCTATGCCTAAGGCTGGCTATGGACACAGTCACAACTTCAGTTGAGTTAATATTCAGTGAGAAACACAAATAAATAAATTAAATGCAGTACTATATGAAAAAGAGCAGATAAAAGTGTACTTAAATTCACGTATATGTCCAGCTGATTTCAGGTAGATCTTAGCCAGCCAAAGCTCAGATATTAAGCAGAAATAACCTAAAATGTACCACTTATATAAGGCAGGACAGAATATCAGTGAGGTGAAACTACCTCCCACTGCTATCGATGGCTACACAGAAATTCTAAAAAGTACTCTGTAGAGACACAGCCACAACTTCAGTTGAGTTAATATTCAGTGAGAAACGTACATAAATAAATTAAATGCAGTACTACCAATCATTAGCGGACCAGAGTTCCGCTGTGGTGACCCCTAACCGGGAAAAGCTGAAAGACACACACACACACACACACACACACACACACACACACACACACACACACACACACACACACACACACACACACTATATGAAAAAGAGCAGATAAAAGTGTACTTAAATTCACTTATATGTCCAGTTGATTTCAGGTAGATCTTAGTCGGCCAAAGCTCAGATATTTGCTGGTTGGGATTGTACTATTGTGTTAAAAATAGAAAGAGAAAAAAGTATGCATATATCAAACATTATAAATGTGGAGGGGAACTGGGGTGTTGTAAAATACAGGGGACAACCCAGGATATTTTTTTTGTAGAAAAGAAGGACATTTGATAAGTAACTGTGACGAAAGAAAATGTTATATTTGTGGGGAACTGGGACACATTGCAAAAAATGTGAATTGAAATGTTATAAATGTAATAAAATTGGACATTTATGGATGGATTGCAAAAATGAAAATAAGATTAAGGAAAAAGAAAAGGAAAAAGAAGGAGAAGAAAATGGACAAAGATAATTTTATAAAAAGCAGAAACAGAAGAAAAATTAGATGAGAAAAAACAGGACATAGAAAAAGGTTCATTAATAAGTGATGAAGAAGGCATAAACTGTGAGGCAGTAAAGTGAAAAAAATTCTACTGATAAAAGGGTAAAATATAGATAAAGAAAATTTAAAGGGATAAGTACAAAAGAAAAAAGAAAGGAAATGGATGAAAAAGAATATGTGCAGTTAAAGGGTGAAGACTGGTATAATGATTAAGGTGCTTGATTCATAGACACAAGGCAGAGTGCTTGATTTTCACCTTTGGGAAGAAAGTTTGCAAGGCTTAAGATGACCTGTTAAGAAAGCTAGCCTAGTAAATAGTTGTAATCTTCTAAAACCATGAATCAAATGAAAAGGAAAAAATGAAAAATTTAGGGTGCTTTCTGTAAATGTGAATAGTATTAACACTATAGTAAGAAGAACAGTAATTTTGTAGTGATGTACTACATGTGCCCCAATCCATATAGGCATAGTGTAGAGTCTACATGGAGGGTATCAGTGTACATGGCCATGGTTCCCCCTCGGCAGAGTGCTATGCATGTTGATGATGGTGTGCTGCTGAGGGAGAGCATAGGAACAGGGATATTGAATCCATGAAGGAAGAAGTGTAGAGGCAACCCATGGTTTGGATGCCTGGTCATTTGTTATGTACAGGGTGTGGCTCCCTGCAATGCTCCCCACTACTGTTGAAATACTGTGAATTGTTGTAAATGTGTAATATTTTATTGTTATGAATTTTCCCCCTCTCTGTATGTTTGTGTGTCACAGCAGGGTGTACAGCAATGCCAAGCTGTGCTCACATATAGACAGTTGACACCTGCTACACATGTTAAAATAGAAACTAGATGTGATTAATTAGCATGTTTAATTTTTTTATTTACTCTTTTTTTTTTTTTTATTGCTGATTGCATGGCATGGAGCGCAGCAGAGTCAAGTGGTGGTTATACATACATAGCCGACACCTGCTAGACATCTAAAAATAGAAACCGTGTGTAATTAATTATTTAGACCGAACACCCAGTGAAGCAGAAGATAGAATTTGTAAACACGGCAATATTTATTCACAAAGAGTAAATGATTTTGCGATGACCAACACCTCTTCATCAGACATAAAATCAACACTAAGAATATACACACACACACACACACACACACACACACACACACACACACACATATATATATATATATATATATATATATATATATATATACACTGTGTCACTTAATTGATTCACCTATCAACATATCAGAAATTCCCTTCAAAAATATCAATTAAACAATTTAAGATCCAGAAAAATTTTTAAAAAGATATTACAAATGTATACCAGTTTTTCATTCATTTTAACTTTGTTGATTTCAAGACCAGTTTCAAGGGGACACAGTCATTCAGACCTAATCTCCTATGTGCCCCCAATCTTAATATCCACTGGAGTTCAACATTCTCAGTTTCAGTAATAAGATCCCCTGATCTAGCATCCACATGTAGAACTTGTAAAACCTGAAAAAGAAATGTATGTTGTTCACCCAGGGAGAGGGTATGCTTAGCTAGGGCACTATACACTAATCCTCACCTCATACAGTATAGATGGTCCCTCACTCATTCTTTAAGTCAGTGATTCATTTTGCCAACATAAAACTGGAAGCAGGTAAAACAGTGTGCTACATATACCACATTTTGGGTATTACAGTTAGACAACACTCTCAATTGCCATAGACGTCCAGATCCTGGATGTTTAAAGAATCCAGGTTCATCTATGTAATCACAGTAAGAACAAGTTCCACACCTCTGTGTGGCTCCTAATAGTCTGGATGCTGGAGTACGGACTCTGAGGTAGCAGAATTGCTGTTTCAAATTCATCTTGTTCTTATGAACAAATCTAGGTCGTGGGCCGACTATATCCAATGTCCTATCATCCACTGATAAGATGGACCAATTCTTCAGAATTATGTCCTTTACTTTGCCTATGTCCTGGGTTTAGGAAATAACTAAGGGGAGCTCCTGTGGAATATGTAACCGCACTACACTATCATTAACAAAGTCAGAGAAGTAAGATTTGGCTTGTCTTACTCTTTCATTCCATACTTTTTTATAGGCCTGATTCACTTCTCTCAGACTATACCCTCTCTCAATGAAGGCATCACTTAAATATTGCAACTCATGTATGAAATCACAGTCCTCACATGATAGGTGTGATACCCTCATGGCTTGTCCCGTCACAATATTCAAGAATATGTGTTGGGGATGCATACTATCATGATGTACAAAGGCTGGCCTATAACAGTCCTTCCTATGTAATTTAGTGGAAAGGCCATTCTCTCTCCTAATGACTGTGAAATCCAAAAAGTCTGTATAGTGCACTGAGCTGTTCACCGTGAATTTAAGAACCTACTACTCCTGTTAAGATTTTGAAAAAATACTGAAAGAGCTTGTTCATCACCTCTATATTCAATAAAGAGCTCACCGACAAATCTTTGATAAAAACAAACATTATGGTCACTACTACCCAAAATATGCTGTTGTTCCCATGCCACCATAACTAAGTTGGCATACAAGTTAGCACAACTAGTGCCCATTGCTACCCCGCAGTTTGCCAGTAGTACGTATCCTTAAACAAAAAAGCATGTTCAAGCACCAACTCAAGCAACATGCAAAGAAAATCTATTTGCGACGCAATGAGCTTCCCGTGGTTCATCAAGACAGCCTTAACCATACTGATTCCTTCCTGACTGAGGATACATGTAAACAAAGATACCACATCTAAGGTGACCAACGTGTCAAAGGTCACACTTCTAGGCCCGATGGTTACACTATACAGATCTCGTAAGGAATGTTCAGTATCTGTCAATACAGTTGGATAGTCATTGAGAAAGGCTTTCAATTGTGAGTCTAGATATATGGAAATGGGCTCTGTCAGCCAGCCAGCCCCAGCTACTTGAGGTCTAAAAGGGGTGTGTGTGGGATTTTTATGTATCTTGGGGAGGCCATGCAACTGAGGTACCAAGGGGTCATCTACCTTAAAAAATTCAAACAGTTCTTTACTAATCAGCTTCATACACAAAGTTTCATTTAAAGCATTTAAAATAAATTCTTGCATCTTATAAACAATGTCTAACTGAACAACTCGATAAACATTAACACCAGACTATATTCTGTGCATTTCATCACAGTAGTACTCCGAATCCAAAACAACTACAGGTCCTCTTTTATCAGAAGGACGAATAATAATATTGGAATTAGATTGTAAATTAGTAAGTGTTTGCTGCTCAGTCTTAGAAAGGTTGCCATTCGGCCTCTTTACATTCCTTCCATCAAAAGTATTTTAAACATCATTTTCACAAGCTCTTAAAATGCTTCAACATTGTATGGTAAATTAGGTACAAACACACTACTTTTTTTAAAAGGAGCCCTTACATCAAATTCATTACTACTGTACATCAATTTTAATGCTACATTTCGTGTGAAAAGGCGTACTTCAATTAATAAGTCACTGATATCAGTTCTGGCCGAGGGTATAAACCCCAGACCTTTTGCTAATAATGTCTGTTCAGCTTCATTCGGTTCATACCTTGAAATATTCCGCACTAGTCCTCGTGATTTAAGCCACATATTTTCTTCAATGTGCATGCTTAATTTGATGCTGGTGGCTCCTTTAGTTTCTGACTGCTTCTCTGAACCTTCCAGTCAACAGATTGCTTCCTTGAATTCTGGAACGGAAGAGAGAGTAACAATAAAACCTGTTACTTAGAGGTGGGAAGGATCTTGCATCTCACCACTAGACCCATGTCTAATGTAACTGAAGATGAGTTGGTTCCTACTGAAGGCAGAGCTTCCACCAAAAGCAACAAATAAACTGAAGCAATAGGTCCTGGGGGGGCATCCTCATTAGGTGGTGGATTGGAAGGTACTACAACGGACATCTGCTGATTGATCAAATTCACAGGAGCAGCCATCTGGTTGGTTCCATCCATTGTAAGCCTGTCATGAGCCTTAGGCCAAGTGAATACATGATGATTACTGAAGCCTTGTAAATCCCTGGCTAGATTTTTCTTTTTTTGTTGAAAAAGTCGTTTTTCATATCCCATACTTTCTCAATGAGATAATTGAGAAACAAATCAGTGTATTCATCTCCAGCAGCTGTTAACAGGTCATACTGCTGTTGACATATTTTATCACACAAATCCAGCTCTATAGGATGAAAGAAATCATCAGTAACTTCAAATATGCCCTGCTAGATTCTAGGTTAATTCTTTGCTACTGGGCTTGCAAAGAGGGATAAGTATCCCCATAAGTGGGCATATTTAGGACCCGAAGGCCCCTTGGTATAACGTTCATACTAATACAAGCTTCAAGATGAAAACATTGACACTGAAGCCTCTTGAACATAAACAGGCAATTTTCAAGATTGCTTTTCAAGTCTCATACTTTAGAGTCTACAATATTAGTCTGAGCTGGTTCAGTTACAAAGCTCAAAAGTTCACTTGTTAACTGTGGATTCTGTTGGCTAGTCATAAAATTGAGTAAATGATTATTAACTTTACCACCAAAAATACAAGGAGTCTCTCCATCACCATTCATAGTAGAACCTTCTGCTATATTCACCACAAACAAAATGCAAACAAAGAAAAATCCCCAAAAGCAGTGAATAAATTCCACAATACCCAGGAAATCAGACTGAACACCCAGTGAAGCAGAAGGCAGAATTCGTAAAAATGGCAATATTTCAGAGTGAGTGTTTTCATGATTATCAACACCAGGGTATGCTTAGCTAGGGCACAATACACTAATCCTCACCTCGTACAGTATAGATGGTCCCTCACTCATTCTTTAAGTCAGTGATTCATTTTGACAACATAAAATTGCAAGCAGGTAACACAGTGTGCTACATATACCACATTCTAGGTATTACAGTTAGCCAACACTCTCAATTGCCATAGATGTCCGGATCCTGGATGTTTAAAGAATCTAGCTTCATCTATGTAATCACAGTACAAACAAGTTCCACACCTCTGTGTGCCTTCTAATAGTCTGTATGCTGCAGTATGGACTCTGGGGTAGCACAATTGCTGTCTCAAATTCATATTGTTCTTATGAACAAATATAGGTCATGGGCCAACTATATCCAATGTCCTATCATCCACTAATAGGATATACCAATTCTTCCGAATTATGTCCTTTACTTTGCCTATGTCCTGGGTGTAGAAAATAACTAATGGAAGCTCCCATGGAGTATGTACCCCAACTACACTATTGGGGGGGTGGTTGGTGTCTGTCTCCTGATGATGATGGTGGCCACAATGAAGCACAGGTGGGGGTTTTGGGGGCTGAATCTGTCACAGAGGTTGACATCAAACTTCTACCCTCATTGTCACTGCAGTCACTATGCCCACACATACCCAGTGCCCGTAGGCCACAGATATTGGACAGTCAGAGGGTAGGGACATTGAATGGGAAAGTGTTGCAACTATGGCTCCAGTGAGTATAGACACTGACCATGACATATATATTTATATATATATATATATATATATATATATATATATATATATATATATATATATATATATTTATAACAGGCTAACAAGGACAATGGCAGCAATAAGCATACTCATGCATTCCTAGGTTCATAGGTAGTTACTGGGCAATCTGCCCAAAGGCATATATTAGCCCAGCCACATTGTGCCGTATTCACCGCCCCTTTGGTTAGTTCCCTAGGCCCTAGATCTAGCAACTAGTACCCTTGGCCCCTATCTAGTAGAGCTCTTGGTATGATCCCTGGTGTGAACTTTCTGTTACCCATCCACTCATCAAGGTTCCTCTTGAAGAGTGATAGTGAGGGGCTCTGTCTTATGTAGATTGGGACCTTGTTCCACAGCAACGGAACTCTTTGCGAAGGGAATCTATCCCTCCAGCATGTTCTATTCATTGTTGTGCTGAGGTTTATATCCCTAGAGCATGTAGCTCGAGTAGATTTTGTTTTGCTAAGATGGAGCATGTTCAACAGTTCTGGGTTGGGCATGGCTCTGTATGTTAGACAGAGATCGCCTCTGAGAAGGCGGTATGCAACAGAGAAAAGCCTTAGTTTTTTTTCATTTGTGCTGCATAGGGCAACTGTTTGAGGCCAGTAATCCTCTTAGTGATGTACCTCTGTGGTCTCTCCAGCTGCTGGAGATGCCTAGCCAGGTACATTCCAATTGGTGCATTGTACTCAATAATGGGTCTGATGAGGGAAGAGTAGAGGGGCACCACTACATCCTTAGATCTTGATGTGAACCCTTTCGTGATCAGATGGGTCACATAGAAGGATTTTCTAACCACCTTGGCAACATGGTTATCAAAGGAAAGCTGACTACTTGGGTCCCTAGATCCCTTATTACTTCTTGAGATTTCAGGGGGTAACCTCCTATGCGGTAGTTCGCGGGTACTCTGTTTTTTCCAAAGGGGATTACTATGCATTTTTTAGCATTCAGCTTGAGACCATGGCTTTGACACCATGAATCAGTCTCATTAAGGCCCTTCTGGAGGATATCCATGTCGACTGGAGACTCTATTATAGCAGCCAGTTTGCAGTCGTCCGCAAACTTGGTCAGCCACAGCCCTTCAGTGCTTGCCTGTACTTCTGAGAAGTCTATGCCAAACAGGAGAGGCCCCAGGACAGAGCCCTGAGGCACAATGCTCGTTACTGGTCTGGATTCGGCCATAGATCCCACTATTCTTACTTTGTGGGATCTATCTGAGAGCCAGTTTGCGATCCATCTTGTGACGTAAGGGTTTATGCCCAGGTTGGTGAGTTTATCAATAATACCCAAATGGGGAATGGTGTCAAATGCTTTAGCAAGGTCAAGGTAAGCCGTGTGTACCTCCTTTCCCTTATCTATAGCCTGAGTAACTGTCTCAAAGAAGTCCACCAGGTTCAGGAGGCATGATCTGCCCTTGATGAAGCTGAACTGTGTGGGGTCAAGTGTTTGGAGGTTCCCAATCTCTCCATTTATGAGTTCCATAATGATTTGCTCCATTGCCTTACAGATCAGACTGGTCAGGCTTATTGGTTGGTAGTACCCAGCGTCTGTTGTGGGCCCACCCTTGTGCAGCGGAACCACTGTTGCTGCGCACCATTCTATGGGCACATATCCTGTCGAGAGGCTGAGACTGAACAGGGTATTCAGATGCAGGGTTAATTCATTTTGGAGCTCACGTATGACACAGCCCGGGACACCATCTGGTCCCATGGAGGCAATGTTTTTAGCTTTAGATAGAGCCTTATTAACCAACGTATCAGCAATAATTAGAGTTACACAATCCCCTGGAATAGTAATAGGCCCTGTAGGTGGTGGTGGTGGGGGGGGGGGGTTTGCACAGAACCTATCAGTCAAGATGTTGGCAATGTCAGTGGGGTCAGTGTATTTTGTTCCATTTTGTGCTAGCTTAGAACAGACCTGAGCATTGCCATTTAGGTTTTTGACCTAACCATAGAAGGCCTTATGGTTATCCTTGACATCCTTGGCAACCTTCTTTTCAAAACTGGCTTTAGTTGACTTGATGAGGGCCCTCAATTTCTTACTAATGCTGATCAGGGATGCTTTTTCTACTTGAGATTTGGCCTTTTTTGTATAAGTCTCCTCCTTTTATTGTATAGTTTGCTTATGGCCGGGGTCCACCAGACTGGTTTCTTCTTGCTTGAGGAAGGAGTCTTGGCTTTATTTGGGATAGCACGGTCCATGCAATCTGGAAGATGTATATAAAGTGCCTTGGTGTAGGAGTCTGCATCCTGGATATCATTATCCTTCTGCAAGGGAATAGTGAAGCTTTCCACTTCTGACGCAAGTAGTTTGAAGTTTGCTTTGGAAAGGTTTTTTACAATGGTTTCTTTGACTGGGGGAGGTGGAGGGGTGAGGACATCCAGGGTTATCAGTTTGCGGTCTGATCTGACCAGAGAGGGAGTGATAATGGGTGTGGTACAATGGGCACCCATATTTGTGATGACTAAATCCAATATGTTGTCCCCTCTAGTGGGAGAACATACCAGTTGTTCAAGGGCATTTGAATTTATAAATTCTATGAACCGCTGGACATAGCAGTTAGAACTTTGGTAGTTCACCCAGTCTATACCAGGGTAGTTCTAATCACCCAAAATTATGGTGTTGGGTAGGACCTTTATATTTTCCAATGCCTCAAGGAATACTGGGTGAGCATCTTGGGACATGGTGGGCAATCTATAATAGGCTATGACTTGAAATGTGGTTTTGCCTGCTGATAGTTGCACATGGATGATCTCTGGGGCATCATGCTGTGCCGCTAACCTGGAGATGTGGGTATCCTTGATGAATATTGGATACACCTCCGCCCTTTGTACTGCGATACGGTAACTGAGGCCGGAAGGTATGATATGAATTGTAACCTGGTAGTGCTGGGGTGCTCTCTGGAACCTTGAACCAGGTTTCCGTCACTGCACAAACATCGATTTTCAACATACTGAGGAGTGCCTCGAGTGCGTGCATTTTGAGGTTGAGACTTCTGGCATTGAGTAGCATTACCCTTAGTTTTTGGTTACCTGTGCTGGTTACAGTGGTTGGTTTGTCCTTTGAGCCTTGCCTAAAAATGGCACTATGGTGACGGCAAGAGCCTTGGCCAGTATTTGAAAGCCTAGGGGTGACAGGTGCAAACCATCTCTGGCGAAACAGCGAGGCTTGTCTATCATGTCATCCCAGGCAGACAGACACTGGATTCCCTTAGAATGACACCAGAAGCTTAGCCAATTGTTGAAATTGATCATTTTGTCTTTGTATTGTTGTATCATTCTAGGTGAAGGTTGTATGCTACTCAAGGTCAGGGTCATACCAGCTTGGGCTACATGATCAGAGAGCTCCTCAATGTCTCTTTTCATGTAGTCCAGGAAGGTACATCTTAACTCATTCACACCAACATGTACAATGACAGCGTCATACTTGTATTTGTTCTGGAGTGACCTAAGTGCCTGTGTTATGTGGTGGATCCTAGCACCTGACAGGCAGCTGACAGTAACCTTCTCCTTGTTCAGCCTGGTGAGTGGAACATCTGTGTGCCTTACTATAGAGTCTCCTATTACTAGCATGTTGGGTATGGTGTTTTGCCTTAGGGGCTGTCGTGAGGCACACTGCTGAGGTGAATTATGTGTTTTCTGGCTTGTGTTTGGAGGTGCAGGTTGCTTGCTTGTCTGCTTTGGATGGCACTGTTTCTTTTTCAGACTGATACCTGGTGCCTCCGAATATGTTTTTGTGTATTTATGTCTTTGTTTTGCCGGTGCTTGTTTTGTAGATCCATGTGTGACTGGTGGTGTGATGCTAGTGTGTCTCTTCTCCTCTTGACTGTCTGTTACAGTCATGGGTTGAGAGCGCTTAGCCTCCAGTCTGGCTGTGTATTTGCATCTCTCACAAGTGTTTGTGTCTAGAGGTAAGAGGAGAGGGTTGTCTGTATACATGAGGCAGTTGTGACATTGCCTCAGGATGCCCAATTCCACCAGATGAACTGGAGAGTACACCTGAAGCTGACCTCTGGACATGCTTGGAAAAGTGAGTTTCACTTGTCTTGCGGACAGTCGAGGGTCTTATGCTGTATCATAATAGTGCTGTCTAGGATATTTGGAAAATAATAGTGCTATCTAGGAGATTTGGACAAGTGCTGATTTGGGTTATGCAAGTGCTGCAAAAGAGCAGTTGATCTGAAGCACTTGAGTTGAGGCTTGCCTAATTCTAAGGGAAAAATTGCAGCTCAGACTTTGTGGAGCCAGGAATACTATACCCCATCTAACCGGCGCTGCCCGATGCTGCTTTGTGTGCAACACAGTGCAAAAAGAGAGTTTCAGAGTTTTAAGAGATAGAGATCAAGGAGTTTGGAATTGACCCAAAATGGCCAATAAAACTACAGTTTCTAGGCAGTAACCACTCCTACAGGGACAGGCAGGCTGCTCAGCTTTAACCACTGCCACTGGGGAACACAGACACTTCCCTTTAGCCCAAGTAAGTATTGGCCTCCAAGAAACTTACAAACAGTTCAGAACAGCAACTCTGTAATTGAACTTTTTTTAAATTATAGAAAGTGGGAAAATAGCAAGATTTTTTTTGTTTTTGTTTAAGGATAGCAGAGACACACAAGTAGCAAACTAGTCAGAACAGTGCAATAAATGACCCCAACATGTGTGTGCTGGGTCAGAGGCAGGTAAAATGCAATTTTGAGAAAAAACGATTTTAAATTAAGTGCAACAAACAAATGCAATAAACAGGCTCTAGGTATGTTCTAAATACTGTTTCTAACACAGATATCAACTTTTGAAAGCAAGAAAATGCCAAAAAGTAGGCGGCAATGCAGTTTTTCTAAAAAAAAAAAACAGAAGAAAATACTTAAAATCTCAAAAGTGGCTCCTTCTGTCAGCATTTTCTCCTCTTGGTAGGTGCTTCAGCAACAACTATCAAGCCTGGAAAGACACCAAAACCATCCGGATGCAGGGTTTTAAGACAGAGAGATCAAGGAGTGTGGAATTGACCCAAAATGGCCATAAAACTACAGTTTCTAGGCAGTAACCACTCCTACAGGGACAGGCAGGCTGCTCAGTGTTAACTACTGCCACTGGTGAACACAGAGACTTCCCTTTAGCCCAAGTACGCACTGGCCTCCAAGAAACTTACAAACAGTTCAGAACAGCAATTCTGTAACTGAACTTTTTTTAAAAATTATAGAAAGTGGGAAAATAGCAAGATTTTTTGTTTTTTTGTTTTTGTTTAAGGATAGCAGAGACACACAAGTAGAAAACTAGTCAGAACAGTGCAATAAATGACCCCAACACATGTGTGCTAGGTCAGAGGCAGGTAAAATGCAATTTTAAGAAAAAATGATTTTAAATTAAGTGCAACACAAAAAATGCAATAAACAGGCTCTAGGTATGTTCTAAATACTGTTTCTAACACAGATATAAACTTTTGCAAGCAAGAAATGCCGAAAAGTAGGCGGCAATGCAGTTTTTCTAAGAAATAAATCAGAAGAAAATACTTAAAATCTCAAAAGTGGCTCCTTTCTTCTCTCAGCATTTTCTCCTCTTGGCAGGTGCTTCAGCAACAACTATCAAGCCTGGAAAGACCTAATCTATAAAAAGGTGTCCTACCCTTGATAAGTATCACCAGGGTTTTGGCAACTAACACATTTACAGGCTGTAGTGATGGAGATGACCCATCTACAAATATCCTGTGTCCAGTACAGACAGTTGCCTGACACCAGTAATGACTGTCATGTTCTGCATCTCATTGTGTAACCTGCACATGATGTGTGGCACAGCAGATGTATGCTTCACATGCATGAGGGGCCTGTTTCATATAGAGTGTACTGTAATTGTTACATACCTGTCTCTCTAGCATGTACTATGTATAGCAAAGTCATGTTGTGGGGGTGTAGAACAGGTGAGACATGTTAGCTCTGTCATGGATACACGGGAGGCACACAGTGGGATCTGATACCTCCCTGTATGGACCCATAGACAACCCCTCCAAAGCATTTAGGAGACAAACTACACATGCACGGTCATGACGTGGACTCTATAGGACATGTTATCTACACTGTGTATTGGTGTACCATGGAACCTGTGTGGCTGCTACAGTTGTACAATATGTCTGTGTACTGATATGGCAAGGGTATTATTGCACACAATGGTAGGTGTGATGACTGCCACATTCAGTATAGTAGTGACAGTCTGGAATTTACATCTCAAACCTGTCAGTATAGGTTGTACAACAGTTAATGCATCCCACCATCTTTCCAACCAGTGAAAGTCAAAGGCTGCATTACTCTCTGTGTCCATAACTCCATGTGTAATAGCTCAACTGTGTGAGGAATGCAGACACTACAATATTTTGCAGGGGTTGATGATTTCCCACAGGATAGTACTGTGCAGTCATTAGCATTTAGTTTTGTCAGTGGCTTAGACAACAATTGACTGTCTTAGGCCATCTAGGATAACTATTGGTTCTGTGTGGGATTCTGTGACAGCTCCTGATATGCAATCACCTGCTAATTTACTCAGTCAGATGTCACTGACAGTGGCTGTGACTGCAGAGAGGGAATAGGTAGAAAGGGTACACCAATGTTGTTGTGTCTTTCGGCTTTTTTCCCGGTTAGGGGTCGCCACAGTGGAACTCTGGTCCGCTAAAGATTGGTAGCTGATTTTTACGTGCCGACTTACCAGCCCTGATGCACAACCTTCAATGAAGATACGCCCATTCATGCATGTCTTCACGCAGAAGTCGTTCTAGCTGAGAATCGAACTGGACAGCGTCTTACTGCGAGGTGACAACGCTACTGCAGCACCACCACCGAGGGAGGGTACACCAATAATGAAGGATAATAAACTCCACTGGTGACTGACATCATTGCAGTGTAGGTCTCCCAATGCTAGGTTCCAAGAGTATGACTGCCAAACACTTACCTATCCATCAGCTGACATAACACTCTGTACATAACATACACAGTTTCTAGCAAGGCCTGCTGGCCTAATATTATCATACACTTTGTCATGTCATGGTTGGGGGAGTGATACTTATGTCCAACATCCATTGCATAGTGTCACAGTCAATGAGCTCCGCCAGTTACACTCTGTAGGCCTGATCTGGTGTTGAGCAAGTGTAGCAGTGTGTTGTTCAGTGTAAGTAGGTATACGACAGTGTTAGTGCTCATATCCATGCTAACTCCTATGATGGCATTTCAGGTCACATGACTCAGAGATCTCAGGACACTGCTTGGCACTGCATGCTGGTTGTCCTCTGTGTGAATACGTATTGCAGTTACTTCCAGCATGTTGCAAGAAGAGAGTCATGCAAGGTTTCTGTACAGAGCACAGACAAACATGTTAGAGAAGTGTAAGATGTACACACTGTGTTGCTTAGTTTTACTGAGGCTCACTTGCCCAAAGGATGGTCCAGGTCCTTACCTACTATGTCCTGGAGCAGTGCTGTGACATCCCCACATGGGGAACCAACATATTGCAAAATGTGTGTACCAATATGGGTGACCACTACAGCCATTCCACTGTGAGGTCCTCCCTGGTGGGATCTAGCTACCGAACAGTCTCCTTAGAACTACCAGCACATACCCGCCTTGCAAACAATGCAGACATATATGTCAAGAAAGTGATTTATTACCTTCTGTGGGAGGGTTGACAAAGTGTGACTACACCTCTCCCTTCAGATGTTATGGTTGCAAAGCTCTACTCCCGTGCATTATATAAACAACATTACAACAGCATGAACATGGCTGTATGTGACTAAAGGGTCACATGCTTGTCATGGCCTAGCAAACCTGACTGGTGGACAGCTGCCATTAGCAGGCTGTGCAATAACAGGTGGACATTGCTGCATGACAGTTGGAATGAGAGTGCCCCTCTAACATGCAGGCACAACTTCCTCAGCAAAAAGAAGCACATAGTGTTGTTGTGATGTTGCGCAAACACTGTAAGTGACAAAATTAGCCACTCACACAAAGCAGAACCACAATGTACAGTGTAGTTATATGTGTAACCTCAAAGTACAGGCCCAGTTCATCACTGACCTCAGACATTATGATGCCACATATGATGGGTCTGCACTCATACTTCACCTGTACTTCCACACAGTCTGCATCAACTACACTCCCTTGTCCACACCACATGTGACACATGACATTCCTACAACCAGCCCCATAACATCCATATTTACAGAGCAGTTCATAACTGGCCTCTAAATGGACCATACACAGCATCTATTGCACATGCTAACATTCCAGGCTGCATCCCACATGTGATCTGACAAGGATTACTAACACCATTGCTAAACCCTTGCAGTCATACTGACACCACTGACTGCACACCAGCTGAGTGGATAACAAAAAGTGTTCTACCTTTGCATAGAGGTGGTGCAGCCACTGACTAACATAAATATACACCTCTTTGTCTATGTGTCTATATCTGTATGCCTATAGGGGCAATCATCATGGAGCTGATCAGCACACACATATATGTGATCTACATGCAGTTGGCTGTGCACAGTTTGAATGTGTGATGGAGAGCATGACTGTTACACATGGTGGACATTTCAAATTCAGTGACCAAGAACCTGGATGAGGGTACATCAGGATGTACAACCCTCAGACTGACCCAAGCCATCTGACTATATCACCTGCTCAGGCAACATTTACAAAGTACCCACTAAGGAATCCATGATACTGTCATTGTAGGGGTCACTAAGTGGCCCGTTGATGGCACAGTTAAGCAACATAGGGACATGTGCCTGCCTCCAATGGCTGATCTGTAAGCAGCAGTGCTAAACAGGATGCAGTCTTCAGTCCTCTACTGCTTGGAATCCATGTAACCCCATACACATGACTACTGAATGATGTGGCTAACAATGATGGCTGATGCCTGAAAATTATTGTAGACTCTCTGTAGTATGTCACTATCCTGCAAGAGGGTATTATGAAAACATGCCTGTTGACATACTAATGGCCAAAAACTCCAAACAAATATACATGCAGTATAATTTTCGTCAGACCTATCTACCTGGTAAGTAGCACATTAGTAACAGCATGTGATGTACATACTCAGGGATGAAAGAACTGAGCACACAAAACTGGCCACACAGGTTTACACCTAATGTGCATCAGATCACCATGTCTCTACAGTGGTATGGCAGGAATTATATGGCATAGCTGAGGCCACAGTCACCAGTAAGTGACATACTCATAAGCTCCACGTACTCTTCCCTCAGTATGCCAATATGTGAGTACAATGGCCATTTGCTGACATATCTTTCTAAGTGGTACTGGAAATTACACACTACAGTACAGTCCTTCACATTGATACTTTACATCTTCAGTATGTGTTCAATGGGGATCATCTGCAATGAGTGTCATTGTTGCCTGTGGCCTATAGACTACTCAGAGGTGATCTGTGCCTTGCATACAGGGCAATGTGTGATTGCATATGCTGCCTATCTGTAAGAAGCATTATAGATGGATGACTCACTGTAAGGACATTAACCTAGTATGCGACATTAGTACTACATACTTGTGGGAGAGATTTGTCTATCAGACTTAAACACATGCCTGGAACAGAACCCTGCCTAATGGCATACAAAGCACCTCAGTACATGGTGTCTGTATGATTGGCTGGGTGACTGTCATCTCAACACAGGGCATCTGCCTGTATCCTTCTTGGACGTGGAAAATATGTGCTGATCCTGTAGCTACAGCTATGAAGATGTATATGATTGTGAGGGCTGTACGGTCATTATACTAGTTAAGGCCAAACGTCCTATGGTTGCATAACATGATGTAAAATGCTCTAGAAGGCTCACACACAAACATGGCTACATTGAGGCTAGCACCACTTCCAATCACTATATACAGGACATGCCAAAGCACACACATAGTGCAAGTTGGCTGTATGTAGATGTGAACACTTACCTATGTAATGGCACACACTACAGGTCACAGCATGGGTTGCATGCAACACACCCCATGTTTGCTTATATTATCTGTTTGGGACATATTATGCTTGAAGACATAAGCAGACCTTGTTCTGCCAGTCCTTTGAGGGGCCACATCACCCGCTACAAATAAAACACAGCAAAACCCTACCTATTTCTAAGTTTCTGAAGTTATACTTATGCCATATGGATATATCCATACACACCAAGTGGGGAGGAGTGGATTATAACCCATACCTATTGAGTCTTATACACTGCAGATCATAGCACTTGCTGCATGTGCCACAACTTAAGTCTGATACTACACTGCCAGCTGGTACTCTTAAGGTGGATGACATCATCAGGCCTTGTAGAAGAGGGTTTTTTCTTGCACTGAGAGGTTGAGAGGTATGACGCTCTGTGAAAACACCAACATAATGGCACCTCTCATGCAAAATATGTGAATACTTCCAGATTAGAACCATCAACACCTTCAGTCATGCTAGCTTCCCTAGTCTACTAAGCCACACAGACTGCAAGACAGAGAGGAATCATTCATCACACAATCAACAGCATAAATATGTATATTATTATTCCTGCTTTATGTGAGACATAGAATGTATGATCAGGTTCTATGTTATTGCAATGGGATTGTGATATACCTTTGCTGACATACTGTTAAAGCAGTTATATGGGAACACTGCTATATTTGGTGTGGGGGAACAACAGCACATGATCTGCTGGGATAGATAATAGTCTAAATATCATGGGAGCCCACTGTTTCACATCTCCTTCACTGATATACTGAATATTCAAACCAAGAGGCCTAGTGATTATTAGGCAACACATACTATTGGGCTGGGTATCTGTAGTCCCATGTGGATGTTACTTCTGTCCACATAGTCCACTATATTTCCTTGCATAAATGCAGCAGATCCATACATATGATACCATATTATAGTAATTTAAAACTAGACTCAAACAACATTTGTCACTTAACTGGCTATGTCAATGTATCAAGCCTGGCTAACTCTCTCTAGAATGTGTAAAAATCTGTTGAACAGTTTACTGTGTAATTTAATTTAATCCTGACTTGTGCTCAGGATTAACTGTAACCTGTGGAACTTGTTTAACTTGCTTACTTATGTAATCTCTGTAAATAGTCTGTTTGTAATATGTAATGCTGGTATTATGTAATGCTGTATCTGCTTACCCTTAGAGCTTTTCTCCCCGGGCATCCGCTGAAAATGGACATGCATCCAGTCAGACTATCCCAGTCAACAAATGTAAAATAAATAAAAATAAAATAAAATCCTTATAATTAGTGGATAGGTTAGAGACTTACCTTGTTGACAGAACTGTAGTTCAGAGCTGACTCTGTGTGATGCAAGTGGTATACAGCCAATACATGGATAGGTACAGGCTGTATGGGTTGCCTGGCATCAACAATTTTAATATATGTATGTCAGTAGGAGTAAGGTGTCAGTCCCTAGGGCCCTAGATTATCAGGGAATGTGTTATGCATTGTATCTTAGACAAAGCCAGAGTGTTCTGGACATGCCTATGTCTGCCTACAGAGACATCATTGTGGGTTCCTCCTCTGAGCCCTCCTGTTAATGTGGCTGTGGTGACCTAGGCACTGGTGAGAGGCTGTGTACCCTTCCCCTTTGCTGATCCTGCTGCAGCTGTGTGCACAGGATCATATTGTTTACCATGGTACATACTGTGAATATCCATGCACACATGACTGGAGTGTACTGCAGGGTTCCATCAGATATATCAAGCACCAGAACTGTGACACATAAGCTCGAACACATGCTCTATGATGTT
Organism: Protopterus annectens; assembly: GCF_019279795.1. NCBI lineage: Eukaryota > Metazoa > Chordata > Ceratodontiformes > Protopteridae > Protopterus > Protopterus annectens. The sequence goes on along the minus strand of NC_056730.1, from coordinate 634,261,640 downwards.
CGTAATTTGAATGCGTGCCTCATTATGGTATTTTTCCATGGGTGCATGTGCATTTCTTATGGGTGTCATCATCCATGGTTCCAATGCATAGCCAGCATCCCCCAGTAAGTAACCATGTGGGATGCTCCCCCAAGCAAACATCTGGCATGGCTGTGATGCGTGCCAGATTTGGGAGTCATGATAACTTCCAGGGCTACCAGCACACACATTCATGATAATCCCCTGGTCATTGCACATGACCTGGCAGTTGATGGAGTGGTAGCCCTTGCGGTTGATGTAGATTCTTCCCTCCTCACTGTGCAGTGCCTTGATGTGTACATGAGTGCAATCTATGACACCCATTACCTCAGGGTGGTGTGCTACATGTTAAAAGTGTTGCATATTGCTGCCCTTGCCTCAGGGGTGAAGGGAAAAGAAATGTGGCTCACTGGCATGTGGTAGCATGGCACCCAGTAACTGGTGGAGTACCCTGGATACTGATGCTTATGAGATCCCCATCATATACCCAGTTGGTCTTTGGAAAGTACCTGTAACTAGTATACTAAGGACTACACATACCTTTGTTTTCACTGGGATGGGTTCCCCTCTGTTGGATCTGGTCTGAGTTGAGGGCAGCAGAGTTCAGTGAGTTCTTGTAGTATGTCCCTGTCCACTCTGTAGCACTCTACAATCTCCAGCTTATGTAGCTACAGGAAGTTTACCCTGGGCCTGAACACTCTTCTCCTTCTCTGCCTAGGAATATTGTCAGCAACAGCAGCAGCATTGACTTCAGCATCTAACACATATAGATGCAGCAGACCTGCAGCAGCCCCTAGCATTCTGTCAGTTAAAATTCCCAAGTCTGTACTCCAATGGTGCATAGTATGAGTTAAAAATCAGATTGTAGGGTGTATGCATACTTTATAGTGCTCTGCTGTATGTGCTGAATATGTGATTGGCTACCTATGATGCATTGCACCTGCCTTCTATATCGTTAACATCATTTAATGGCTCTAGTTTAAGTTAAACATGGGTCAACACTAATTAATACCATTGGCTTTTAGATACACTCAGCAATGCAGCTCGCTGTTCAAACATGCACCCTGTAGGTAAACATAGGTTAGCAATCAGTGTACACACCTCTCAGAAGGACTTTCTCAGCATGGTGGCGTGCTGCGCAAACATGAAGAAAAATATGTCCCTTAGCTAAACAAAGCTTAGAATTTAGTGCACACACTTGCTGCATGGACACACTCAGCATGTCGGCATGCCAGGCAAACAACCTCAGCTAACCTGAAATAAGCTTATAAGTCATTGGAGACACGGTCCCCTGATGTCAGCTACCTTCTCTGTAAATATCAAAGTAGTTCTCTGCCTGTATGGAGGGGATATGTGGACATGATTACCCCTTTATCCAATTCAGTAATTCCACCTCATTTGCATAGGGATCTGTGCTCACAGCCTGGAAACTACATGCTTCATAGCCCTGCTACATTAGTAACAGCACCAGTGCACCATTGCAGATACTCCATGCAGGGTCCTATAATACATTTCTGTCACATAATGTTAATTTTGTTCTTTCCAATTTTTTTCAATCTTTTTTTTTTTTTTTTTTGTTTTGTTATAAGACATGTTTGTGCACTGTGGCCTGCCATGCAAACATGGTCAGATTACTAAAAAAAATAATTTACCATATCTCCTTTAAGTCATACAGAGGACAGTTTCACTTATATCTGTATGTGGTATGCCATTTCTATCCATCTATCTACATTTATACAGACCCTTTTGTCTGTCTACATTCCTGCACATGGAATTTTCCTGTGTACACTATGGACACTGACATGTGGTCTGAGAAGCTGCCTAGCTACTAGCTGGATCACTCTACCTGCCTCATTTGCATGAGATGCACCTGCTTATGAGGTGATTCGCATGCCACGGAACTTCCTGTGCTGCCTCATGCATGTGCAACACCCAGCAGTGGTTACTGAATCAAAAACCTGTTTACTTTCATGTAAGCAACATGACATGATGCCTGCATGATAAAGAAGAGTCTGTAGGCTTTATCAAATCCCCTCATGATGTAGATGTAATTATATTAGAAGACACAAGATTTTTAATAAATGAAGAAAGATTATAAAGAGAAAACTGTGGGGAGGAAGGATAATCTCAAATTTGGGAAATGAGAGATGTTCTGGAATAGCTGTATTCTGCAGAAATACAGTAAAGATATCAACCATAATTTTAGCAAAACTGGGAAAATTAACCACTGTAGATTTAAAATGGAAAGAACACATATCATGAATTATAACATTGTATGCTTACACTAATTTTAAGAACAGGAAAACTTATTTCATCAGATATTAGACTACATAGTGATAAATATCAATATTATAATAACAGAATACTTTAATTGTGATTTAAGAGCCAAGTGTAAAAAAAAGGAAATGGTGTAAGAAAAATGTAAGAGGTTATAAGATGTGGTTAATCAAAACTTCGTGACAAAAATTCATGGACTTACAAAAGGGATATGTATAGAACTGAAATATACTATTTTATAGTATCAGAAAGTTTAGTTATAGGAAAAGGGAAGGTAGTTGAAACAGGATTTTCTTTGTTTTTTTTAAACAGTTTTATTGATTTTAATTATAATGAAAACAATCACATAGACATATATAAGATACTTTACATTATAGATTTACAAATTGATAACATATATTTAAAGCATTTAAATATGAATATACGAATAACAAAGCAAACTAAAGTATTTACATAGACATCCAGTATTTATACATTGACATACACTATAACCTTCCTTTTGTAACTTGTTCTCATGAATGACAAGGAAAGTCAATTAGCTTTATGCAAAATGATCATTTTATTCCAACATATTTTGTAAGTTAACCCATAAATGATATTCATATGTCTTTCTAGATGTTCTAGAAGTTATGGTTCTTATCTGTAAATGACTAACTTCTTTTAATAAATTAGTAAACTAAGAGAATGTAGGAGGATGTTTTGAAATCCAATTTTTTGTTATGATCTTTCTAGCCACTGCCAATATAGTCCATAGTAATGAGTATTTGGTTTTCCTAACACATTGTGGAACAGGTGTATTAAATATGACTAATGATTTATTCAATATGAAGTTGTCTGAAAAAGTGATTGTAAAAACTCATTTACTTTATTCCAAAAGATATTTAAGGTTGGACAGTCAAAAAATATATGTTTCCAGTTAATATCTACATTAGAGTTGCATCTATTACAGATGTTCTGTTTTTTATTAATTTTGTCCATTATTTGTGGTGTATAAAAGGATCTATTCATGAATCTCCATCCACGTGCAAATCTTCCATTTCAGAGAAAATGATGTTTTCCCAGATGATTGTAGCATATTAACCTTATCTTGCTCACTTGAGGAATTATGAGTAATTAAACTATAATAACACCAGTGGTTATATGTGCAAGAAAATGTTTCTTCTTTTAAAAGTCTATAAATAAAGGAGAGACTACCTGAATATGTATGGTGGTGTAATAATGTTGATTGAAGAAATTGTAATAATATCCTGGTGTCATGTTTGCTAGTTGATGAAGCTAGTTTCAGCTTATTACCAATATATAGTATATGTTTGTATATCTAACCATGAGGAATTATTAAGTTTATATTCCTGTATAATATAATCCATTGAACTAGTCTTGTATTCATAAGTTAGCTGGAACCAGTATTTGAGTTCATTGTTTTTCAGTTGAGAAATTTTGTTAATATCTGATCAAAAGTCTCTTGTGTATATGCTATAGGAAATAACAAAAAAGTAGTCTTTATATTTAACATGTTTATATATAAAGTTTCTAAAGTTAATTATAATATTATGTATGTAACTGGCAGTATGATTAGGATTAGTATGTGCGATAAAATATTCTTTTAAGATCCATATAAAAGGTGTGTTTATGAATTCTAGTTGATATGATGCTGGTCTCGTTATATGTTCCATGGCTGATACTTTCCATAAAGATTTCCATTTAGCTAAATAGGTTATATCGAAGAGCTGAGAAATTGATCTGATTATAGCGGAAATTGAATAGAGATTTAGATCTGGGAAAGCTATTCCACCATTCTTCTGGCTGTTAGTATGTTGATTAATAGTAATTCTAGGTTTTTTTGTCACCAAAAGAATCTTAGTATTAAAGTGTTTAGTTTATTTATAAACCTTTTTGAGGGTAGCATTTGAATGGATTGTATTATGAATAAGATTTTAGGTAGAATTATCATTTTTATAATGGTTAGCCTTTCTTCAGTAGTAAATATTATTGTATTCCATTTTGAAAATAATTCTTGGATATTTTGTAAACATTTGTTGAATTATTGATTTAATGTCTTTGGCAAGAAGGATTCCAAGATATGTGATTTGATCTGCGTTAGCAATGTGATATGTATTATTTCCTTTCATCCTTTTTTTAATTTTTTTTATTATTAGGATATATGGGTAGAATTTTTGTTTTATTGTCATTGAATGATAGACCGGACATCATTTGAAATGTTTTAATTGATTCATGTCAAACCCTGAGCTGTTGGACATGCTCCACTTAGAGAAATCCCAATTCCTCAGAGCCACACGCTCCAGGGATCTAAACCTTGTCATCACAATGAACAAAACATGCTGGAGGGATAGGTTCCTGACCCAGAGACCCCCCATACTATGGAATAGACTGCCCATACATGTAAAGCAGAGCGCCTCATTGGCCCTCTTCAAAAGGAACCTTGATGATTGGATGGGAGATAGGAAATTCACCCTGGGGATCTTGTCAGTCATCCTGCTAGACAGGGGTCCAGAGAAGTAAATATTGTGGGAAGAAATATCCAGGGAATTGTTATAGCTAGGCTTGCATAGACCCTTGGGCCGATAGCCTAGTACCAACCTATGAACCATATAATGACATGAATGATGAGTAATTTTCCTTTGTGGTGATAAGAACATCATCTGCAAACAGCTGGATTTTGGCTACATTGTCTTTATCCATTTCCAACCCCTCTATTTCTTTATTGTTTCTTATTTCATTTGTGCAAGGTTCCATGATCAAAGTAAATAGCAGAGGAGAGAGAGGACATTCTTGTTTAGTGCCTTTTGTAATAGATATTTTATTGGAAATATAGGACCCTATTTTGATATATGCATAGGTTTCTTCATATAAATGTTTTAGAAGATTAATAAAATTATGTGAAAAATGTAAGCATTCCAAAAGAGTAAATAGATAGATCCAGTTAATAGAATCAAAGGCCGCATTAATATCAAGACTGATTAATGATAAGTTCCTTTTCTTCCTTTGTGAGAAGTCTATAATAGCTAGGGTCCATTTTATATTATCAAAAGTACTTTTGTTAGTTATAAATCCCGTCTGGTCTTTGCCTATTAAGTGGGGTAAGAATTTCTTTAATCTTTCTGAGAATATATTCATAAACATCTTATAATTGATATTCAGTAACGATACTGGTCTATATGAAGAACAGAATTTTGGGTCTTTATTTGATTTTAAAATAGGGGCTATAAATGTACATTTTGAGGATAGGGGTGTAATATTATCATTTTGGGCCGAATTATATACTTTGTGTAGTAAGGAAATAGCCATTTTGGGCATTATCTTATATATTTCAGGAATAATTCCATTGTTACCTGGAGCGTTGTTTAGTTTAAGCTTACTTACTTGACTTTGTATATCTGATAAAGTAATTTGTTTATCAATAACTTCAATTTGTTGTTTGCTTAGTTTATTATATATATTCTTGTTAATATAATCTCTTATGTTACCTTGTGTTTGAATTTGTTGTGTGGATTGATTCATTTCATCAGTGACATCTAAATTCTTCTAATATATCTTGCATACTATGTACTTCTCTTTTCTTTTTTTCAGAATGTATTTCTTTAATATAATTATATTTATTTAATCTTTTGGTCTTATTCTTAAGGTTTGATAGATATTTAGGATTTACAGAATAAACAAGAAACCTATATTTTTCTAGTGTTATCTTTGTTTTATGATGTAGGATAGATCTATATTCCTCATTTAGTTTGTATATCTTATCCCTTACAGTTGTCTTTATTATTTGTGTATAGTGAGTCCAGTTTATCCTGTATTACTCATATCTTTATCCCATATTTTCTTCTTCTTATGAAACCATTTGTTTATTTATCCATATAAATATGCTTTTAGGGCATCCCAAATAAATATATCATGTGTGTTTGATGCTGAGTTTATATTAATGAAGTTTTGTGTCTCTTCTATTATGAATAATTGAAAATCCTTAAGTTGTGTGAGATATGCTGGAATCCTTTTAATTTGGACACTATGGGTGTTATTAATATTAAGTTCAAATATGATAGTATTATGGTCCAAGATTGGGCAGGATATAATTTTGCTATTGGTGAGGTTATTCATTATCTGTGTGGAAAGAAATATGCTATCAATTCTAGAATATGCTTTGTATCTATTAGAATAGAACGTATATTGTAATGAGTTATGATCCACAAAATGATGTATGTCTTTGAGTAGGTATAAGTCTATGAAATTTATAAGTTGTTTAGCTTGTGCTGTAATTTTTCTTTTTTGTGAAGTGGTTGTATCTTTAGAGTCTAAGATACAGTTCTAGTCACCTGCCATAATGATATGTCCCTCAGATAGTGAAACTATTTGATTCAATATGTGTCTAATAGTATTAGTACCAATACCAGGTAACCAATAGTTGTTTATTAATGTATATAGTTTCTTACCCATCTCAATTACAGCCAAGCAAAGCAAACCTTTATTGTCTTGGTATATTTTGATTATTCTGGGTAATGGTAATGTTTTGTTCCACAATATTGCTACACCTCTTTTTTTTGTACACTCTGAGCTTACTATATTTGTGTATTTATTTAGGTTTATGAAAAGCTAGATATTTAAACAAATTACTTTTTTTATACGGATTGTTCAAACCATTTAAGTTAAGTGACATACCTTTCAACATAGTCATATTATGTAATTGTACCTGAAAGATGTGTTAGTAACATATCAATATCATATGTATAATGTGAAAATTTCTGCAAAAAAGTGAATTTGTTCCTAGTTAAAATATTAAATCTCATGTCTTTAGGGAAAAATGTATTCCTTGAGCTTTATTCTCTATATTTTCTGTAAATAAGCTTCTTTGGATGTCAAAAAACTCTTTTTTTAAAAAAAATATGACATACACTAGATAAAAACAAACACCCCAAAGCTCCCCACCTGGAATTATAACCTCCTAATCCCAATCACATCTATCACTGAGATCAACCCCTAAACTGTAACAACAGAGTACAAACTCCACTAATAACATACTTTATATACTTTAAGTTAGAAACATTAAGATAACCAAATTCTAATGAAATCATTAAATGTCCTAATATAGTGTTATCTGCAAGGTTTATACTTTCATTGATATCATATCTAATAAGAAACCTATGTAACCAAATAGCATCAAGATATGATTTACATTTCAAAATAAGGCAAGTGTCTATCAGATTATTTAAAAGGACTAAGTAATTTAGCCCACTGCCTTACTATTAACATAGATAACAGAGGTTGTGTGTATAAACAATATTTCTATTAGGCTATCAGATATAATACTTTATCCAGGACACAACGTTATTGTTCAAACCATGGTTTGTTTAAATGTAATTCTATTTTGTATTAACATGTTTGTAACTCTCATTATATCTCTTCCCTTTATTCAACTTATATACATGAAAACGAGAGGGAAGAGAGAGAGAAAAGACAGAGAGAGAGAGAAGTAAAACAAGGCTAACATGTAGTTAGGATCCCGTGTAAATAGTTATATTTAGAATGACTATTTAGAAGACGTAGGTGTAATTATAAACAGTATGTCATTTAAATAAACATTGTATCACCCCCAAATGGGATGTAGTCACTATAAACACATGTATATACAACCGCTTTCACTAGTGGCAGAATAATATATCTTTTTGCAAAGTTCCTTTTAGCATACCACTTTTGTTATTCAATTCTTTGCTATGCAAACAAACATTCTGAAATGATATGCATAACCTTACTTATGACACTTAAATATAAAGATTGCACAAATTTGTGAAGATATTAACTTTGAGCATGGTAACCATAATAATAGTATGCAGTGGTACTTCAAAGAAAGATGAGGGAGAGAAAAAAATATTTTATACATATACATACATATATATACATACATATATATATATATATATATATATATATATATATATATATATATATATATACATATACACACATGCATATATATATATATATATATATATATATATACACATACAAAAATGAATGTTACCATCAGTATTTACACTTGTAGTGTCTAAGAATAAAGCACATAGATATTTATATTTTAATACTCACACAGTTCTATCTATAACCATCTCCTCTCTCACCTCTTTTCTTATTACATTTTCTTCCTTTATCTGTTTTGTAATCCTTTCTTCAAGTCACAAAAGATGAAGATATTAAGTTATTGTAATATGTAATCTTGTCATCGACCATATAAATGATCATTTTAAGAAAATAACAGTTGATTTAAAAGAAAAAAGACTGTTAAACCAAGTTACAGTCAAAATATAGTTCTGCACTTCCTGGAACACACAGTGATAACATCATCCACCTGCTTCACATCATCGAGGGAGTTCAGAGAGAGAAGAGATGATTCCACGAACTGTAGAAAGTTTTCCAAATGAATAATTAGCTCATGAGAGCACTGCACGAGGTAAGGAGAATGTTCAAAGTTGTCTCCCTTATTTTTTCGGCAGGAAACAGCCGAGTTTCAGTAAAAAAAAAAAATGTTTTATACATGTGAATCAACATATATCTGTTTCCCATACTAGAAACTGCAAAACTGTCATCAAAAACAGTTTTCAAACCAAGCAATAAAGTAATGTAACTTTACCTACTGCTTTACTTTGTCATTTAAAAGCACTATGTTTATTTTTAACTATATATATTCCCTAGAGTTTAGATTAATATATAAATAATAAACCTTGTAATAGAAACACATATAACATCTCCCAGCTTCTCAGAGCTAATGTATGCATTGGCATTTAAACCCACAGATAGTACACTACCTTTCCAACATTTACCTATCCTGAACAAATGCATATCATGTACATATTTAATAATTACATTGTGAATTCTTGTTCTACTCTGAGGGTATAACACAGATTATGCTCAGTGCTGACCAGTACTGCATGATTAGAAGTGAGACGGAAACTGTTATATGAATATATTATTCTCTATGACTTAAATAAAGTGCAATTAGAAGAGAGAAGAAGGCTTTGAGTATGTTATGCATTGTTATTACTTTAAGTTTAGAGAGACTTTTGTATACTATGCTATATATACAAGAAATGATAAGTATATATAAAAAAAAAAACTTTTCTTCTTTTCTTTCCCTCCCCTCCATCCCTCCTTACTTTATATTTTCCAATGTATCCCTTCATTTTATCTTACATAGAATATTAAATATTTATAACTGTATATATTATTGCTGTGTGAAATTAAATGTAATATACAGCTAAGAAGTATCCTATACTATGAAGCAGAAACTGAGGTAATGCATTTTATATGGTATGCTTACTTATATAATGTATATTTAAAGTGTTAATTATAAATATATTGATGGTATATTAAGTATGTTATATTACACCAAATTAAGTTATGAATGAAACATTATATATATGCAACATATGAAAAGCAGTGTAAATCTTACCTTGCATTTATAACATATCAATACAGACTTGTTAACAAAAGCATAGTCCACAATAATAGTTTGTTTTATAAATAGTCTGTATTTCTCATTTATTCTTTAATCTCTTTTGTTTTTCAGTAGATTTCCAAGTAGTTTTAGGAGACATTCTTTTAAGAGATGGGTTAGCCCACTCTACCGCTTCTATTTTTCCAGTAATTTGTGGTTTTTAACATATGTCACAGCAGAATCAATATCCTTAACAATAAAGATCCATCAGGAAGAAAAATCTTCAGCCTTGCTGGAAACAAGAGGTGAGTCTTAATCTGTACCTTTTTCAGTTCTTTAATTAAAGGTAAAAAAAAAACTTTCTTTTGGTAATTACTATTGTTGAATAGTCATTATTGAAGAAAATGATAGAGTCATTGTATTTTAAAGGTGATTTTGACCAGGCTGTTTTTAGAATTAAGTCTTTATCTGAAGATGATAGGAATTTTATTATGACAGATCTAGGTTGTTTCCTGTTGGTACTGTTTCCTGATGTGAGAGACTGATGTGCTCTCTCTGTAGCAAAAGATAAAGCCTCTAGTAACTCTAGAAATGTTGGTAGCCATGAGTTAAGGAAACTTGACATATTGTTTCCTTCTATATTTCCTGATGACCAAAAATCCTTATATTATTCCGGCATGATCTATTCTCTAGATCATCCAGTTTATGTTGTAATGAAGTATTTTGTTTAAGCAAAAATTCTATGTTGTTTTCATTTTCTAGCAATCTTCCATCAAAGTCTGTTAATGATTCCTCAATACTAGTAATTTGAATGTTTTGCTGTTTTAAATCCTCATGAAGCATATCCATCTGCTTGGCAGTTTTTTTCTTTAAAGTTGTCTATTTTACAGTCAATTATATCAATCTTAGTTGTGAGGTCTTGAATAGTTGTTCCTTTTTTATACTGGAATCCTGGTTGTTTGCCTTAGTATAACTCATGTTGAAAATCTCCCAGAAGTGAAGTATTTGTTCAGATGAAGGTTTTGACTGGAAATTATAACCAATTTTGATTTATAAGTAGATATTCCTGAAGAGACTGTTGAATACTATCAAATCCTGCAAAAATAAATCCACTTTTTCTTGATATGAAACAAATTTCCAGTGAAGATATATATTCCTTAGTGGAGCTTGTGAAATCTGCTGTACACCATGACCATCCTAGCCGAAACAGGATTTTCTGATAATCTTGCAATATGGTTAGAGATAAAGGAAAACAAGGAATATATACAAATAGACAAATGAATAAAAAGGATACATGAGAAAGCATGGAATGAAGAAGGAAGGAGATTAGTAATGCAGTTATGGAAAGATCATATTACTATGAGAACATATAATAAAAACTATTCTGAATGGTGAATGATATTTAAGAAAAAATACAAAAAGGTTTATTTCCAGTGGCAATATTATGTAAGGAAAGTACAGAATGAAAAATATAAAAGAACATATAATAATGCATTAGAAGATTTAGAACATAATGACACAAAGTACTTTGACAAAGAAAAAGAAAAGAATTATATGACCGAAATCAAGAAAAAATACAAAATTTTTTATATCATTTTTACAAGGAAAAAGAGAAGAAGTATTGAGTTGCTTCAGCAGATAAGTAAAGGAAGATGGAAGTACAATGGGAGAAATAAAAAAATCTAAAAGGAAAAATAGAAAGAGCTCAGGAAAAGATTATGAATTGTGTAGTACAATATGTACAAGAAATGTTTAAAGAAAAAAAAGAAGGTAGTGAAAAAACATGGAAAGTAAAAAAGTTAACAGATAAAGAGAATAAAGAGTTGGAAAAGGAGATTTCTTTAAGTGAGCTATATAAAGTATTAGGATAAGTAAATATAGATTTGCATTCGGCTGAAGGCCCATTTGGAATAGGGTATAAAATGTATAAAAAAAATAAGTGATTGAAAAAAAAAATAGAGATACTGAATGAATGTTTAAATGAAGGTTTTATGTATAAAGAATTATACACTGAAATACTAAAAATTCATACGGACAAAGGAAGACAGGAGACAATTAAAAAACAGGAAACCAATAGTATTGAATAGCAATGATTATAAGATCTTTATTAAAATAATACAAAAGAGATTTGAAAATAAAATGGAAAATATTATGGAAGATAGCATATATATATTATAAAGGGGAAAGGTTATCAAGATTTATTAATGACAGAGAAATTCTGGATGATATTATGAACACAAAATAAGTGAAAATGATAATAGGAGACCTTAATAAAACATTTTATGCAAGTGGACTTGAAATCTCATGAGTAATAATGAAAGAATATAATATATGCAAGAAAGTTAGGGAATTATGTATATCAGCGTACAGTAATAATAAAGTAAAAATACTTGCAAATGGCTGGTTAAACCAACAGGTACATATGAAGAGTGGTGTAAGGCAGGGATGTCCAATGACTTGTATACTCTTTGTATTAGTTATGGATGTGATAATATGTGAAATAAATTACAAAATGAAGGAGTTGGCGTATATAGCACCAGAAGAGTTAAGAATTCCAGTACTGTTAATATATGCAGATGACATTATAATAATTGCAAAAAACAAAATGTGGATAAAAGAAGTAATCATTTGCACAAATGATTACCTATAGATGATAGACATGGCTTTAAATAAAGAGGAAAGTAATGGTTTAGGTGATGCATTAAAGATCAGGGGTATCTATTTTACAATAAATGAAATGTCTGTGTTAGAATCATGGGATCATAGAAATTTCCTGGGCAATTGGCCCTGATTTCCTAACAAGCCTAACCAAGAATTTAGCCCATGTTTTGACAAGTCAGCACCTGATGCCCCTGTCCAGCAGGGACACAGGTGGAATCCCAGGGGTGTATTTTCTGTTCCTCATTCAGTTATCCAGGTTGCGCTTAGAGTTAATGAGGTACGCTACTTGACATGGAGAGCAAGTCTATTCCACAGAAGGGGGAGTCTCTGGGACACAAATCTGTCCCACCAACAAGTCCTATTGATGTCACAGACAAGGTTGAAATTACACATGTGGATTACTCAAGTAGAGCTTGACTTGTGGATATGAAGCAGTCCCATCAAGGCGTGGTCTGAATTGCTTTGTATCGCAGTAAGAAGTCACCTCTGAGGAGTCTGTATGAGACTGAGTAGAGGGACAGAGTCTTTATCCTATCTGTGTATGGAAGATGTTTGATGGCCTGGATTCTCCTGGTGGGGAACTTCTGTGGTCTCTCCAGCTGCTGCATGCACTTTGTAATGTACATACTGAAAGGGCCATTGTACTCAATAATGGGTCTTATAAGGGAAGAATACAGAGATGTTATGACATCCTTGTCCCTGGATAAGATACCCTTACTAATGAGGTGGTTAATGATTGTGTGCTTAGAACCTTGTTATTAATGTGATAATTTGTGGGGACATCATTCTCCCTAAAGGGGATGATGATGATGCATTTTTTGGCTTTCAGTTTGAGGCCATGTTTCTGGCAAAGGTCATTTGTTTGGGTGAGACCCTCTTGGAGGATATCCACATCACTAAGGGAATTGATGACAGTGCCCAGCTTGCAGTCATCTGCAAATGTGGTCAGCCATAGCCCACTGGTTTTGGTCTGCACCTTAGGAAAGTATATCCCAAACAGCAGAGGTCCCAAGACCAATCTCTGGGGTACACCACTCATTATGGGTCTACTGCTTGAGTTGGTTTGCTCTATTTTGACTAGGTGGTTTCTATCAGTAAGTCTGGTATACAATTTGGGAATAATGATGCAAATACAATTCAATGGGGCCAAACAATAGAAGAAATAAAACAAATTGTTCTTTTCTGGAGAACATATAAATTATCATTAAGACAAAAAGCTTATTTGATAAATTCACTGCTGATGGAAAAATACCATATTTAGCAAAGGTACTTGTGTTGCCAACAGTATTTAAAAGAAATTATTGCATTTTTTCATTTATATGAGGTTTTGTATATAAATAAAGAATAAGGAGGGTTAGGGCTAATTAACCCAATTATATACACTGCTTCATTAAATTTGTACAAAGTGTTAAAATGGATAAAGGAAACATATGAGAGATTACTAGTAAAACTGTATAAATATACGTATGATAAGTTTTGGGGTATGGTAAAAAAGAGTAAAAGAGAAAAATCGTATATGATGACAAAATAAAATGTTACCAAGAAAAAATATTTTTTATGGAAAATAAAAGCTGATGATATACAAAAAAGATAGAAAAGTATGTTTTAAGAATGTAACGATAAAACATAACTGTAAAACCATGGAAAATATAACAGATAAAAAAATAAGAAGCAAACAGGGTAATCAGAAAGTAGAATGTTAAGATTTTTTTGTGGAGAATGGTAATATATTAATTACCAGTAAAAGGAAATATGACAATTAAGAAGAAAAGTAATAGAATATGGTTACATTGTCATGAAGAAGAAACTATGGAACTTATGTTTTTAAAATGTAATAGAGCAAAAAAGTTATGGGGAAAACTATGTAAAGAATATTTTTTGAATATATAAAAGACGTGGATAAAATAAACAGAGATATAATTAACTATGGATATTATAAGAATAGAAGTAAAGAATATGTTAAAATAAATAAAAAGTTATTTTTTGTTATATGGGTTATATAGAATGAAGGAATAAATGAAATTATATTTAATAGTAAATGGATTTTAGCAACAATATTAAGTATAATCAGATGGTGGTTATGGAAAAAGGAGTGGGGGTCTAACAGGGATGAAAATTACTATGACTGGGTCAACAGATTTGTATATATCTATATCTATATCTATATATATCTAGCTATATATATATATATATATATATATATATATATATATATATATATGGGTCCCCTTCAAAACATCTAAAACCCATAACATCTAATTTCATAACATTGAGACCAGAACATCTAAAACCCATAACATTGAATTTCATAACATCGAACAATACAAATCACATGAAAATAACATCCCCTCCACATATAATGACATATAATGACACCAAACTTCCAAACACACTTTTTACTACATTTCTGAAGGGTGGGCTTGATACAGTGGGGTTAGGAAATTAACTTTTTCCCACTGTAGTGCGATCTTGGAGCTCTTATATGTAATTTACAGGGGGTGTGGGTTGTAGGCAGAAACATATTAAAAAGTGTGTTTGGTAGTTTGGTGTCATTATATGAGGAGGGAGTGTTATTTTCTTGTGATTTGTAGTGTCAGATGTTATGAAATTCGATGTTTTGGGTTTTAGATGTTCTGGTCTTAATGTTATGAAATTAGATGTTATGGGTTTTAGATGTTTCAAAGTAGACCTATATATATATATATATATATATATATATATATATATATATATATATATATATGTGTGTGTGTGTGTGTGTGTGTGTGTGTGTGGGATCTGTACAGATCACTGAAAGACAACATAACCGAAGAGATTCGGCTGGGCATACTTGCGTGAAAGTGTTTTCACTGAAAAGCACTTTAGCGTAAGTATGCCTGTTGCGGAGATTGCACTACAGTGGGGATAAGAGAAAATTCCCTTTTCCCCACTGTAATGTGACCTCGGAGTGAGAATATTTAAGTAGGTTGTGTGGGGGACACAGCCCCCCTGCAAAAACATAAAATTAATGTTTTATTTTTTTTAAACACACTTTAACGAAAGCGCTTTTTCGGTGAAAGCTCTTTCGTTAAAGTGTGTTTGGTGATTGTGGATTCAGACTACTGAACTTTCGTTCAATAGTCCTAAATCCATATATATATATATATATATATATATATATATATATATATATATATATATATCTGACTCAAGGAATAAGGAGGTGGAACTGCACTGATACACAAACTTGAATCCAAAAGAAAGTGCAGTGCATTGTAGGCAATAGATCGCAATCTTGCAAAAAATGTCCACAGCTCTTTTGATTGCACCAGCAAAAAAAAAAACAAAAAAAAACAAAAAAACAGATGATAAGTGACCCACTGCATGAAGAACAATATCCATTGAAACATTTAATGTACAATAACAATGAAGTGGTCTAAAAAACAGTCAAAATGTAAACACTTTCATCCAAATCAATGTGACCATGGGCTTTAAATTCAAGTTGGGTACTGTAACCAAAAGAATAGGTACTATAAAAATAAAAAGTCAAGTCAAAGACCTTACCCAAAAGAAATACATGTACAGTTAACGATAAAATTAAATCAGTAATTAATTAAGACCAATACTTTATGTAGGCAAATTCATTCTTATAATTAAAAAAAATGTCACAGTTTGGTTGCTCTTAATTTTAATACTGGCTGTACTGAAATATAATCATTAATGGCAAGAAAATGTATGGCATCTAATCTCATTTGCCAGACAGCTTTCTATACTCAAGATGTGTCATCCAAGCTCCACCTCTCAGTTTAATATCTACAGAGTCCAAGATGCCAAATAGGAATTTACTAAAATTAGCACAATCCAAATAATGTTTTTTACAGGGTGTTTTTAATATTTTTAGCCTTAATGTCATACAGGGGTTCACAGATTTTTTAAAAATGTCTGTTCAGTCTTACCAATATAAAATGTGGGACACATTACTCATTTCACCAAATAAACTGCACTGTTGGAATCACATGATTCCTTATGGAAAAAAATCTTGTCAGATATAACATTGTTTAAAACCACAGTGCCCAAATATTTTAAACAGCCAGAATTAAAATTAAAAAGCCACCAGATTGTGAGACTTTTTCATTATAAGAATGAATTTGGCTACATAATGCATTGGTCTTAATTAATTACTTATTTAATTTTGTTTTTAAATATACATATATTCCTTTTGGGTAAGGGCTTTGACTTGGCTTTTTATTTTTTTGAATAGGTATTCATTTGGTTGCAGCACCCTTTTGAGCACTTTGTGCCTTTAAAAACTTTAATTATTTATTTATTGTTTTTGCAGTGAATATTTACATTAACTTAATTTCTGGTCAATTAATTCTGAAGACATCCATGGTCACACTAATTGGAACAAAAGTGTTTAACGTATTACTGTTCATTGTTATTGTACATTAAAAGTTTCATCACATATTGTTCTTCATACTCTGGGTCATTCATCTGTTGTTTTGATTGGTGGTGCAATCCAAAGAGATGTGGATATTTTTTTTGGGGGGGTGGTTGTGACCAGTTGCTTACACCACACTGTACTTTCTTTTGGTTTCATATTTGTTTATATGCATCTTATGCTTGTGAATATTTGTAAATATGTAAATATTTTTGTAAATAAAAGTTATTTTTGTATATAAATAAAAGACCCTACTCTTTAGAGCTGCTAGAAAGTATTGAAGGTCTCCTACAGCAGCAAGGAAGATGCGTGAGGGAAACAGCAGCATGGTGGAGGAGATAAATGCTATGGTGAGTTTGCAGGTATAAAAATAAGTGTTTGAAGAAAAAAATGTTCAGTATGGAACTTCAGAATGTAAGCAAAGACTGCTGTGTGGTGGGTTTTACAAGTCAGCAGTGGTTAGCCATCTCATTGAGAAGGAAGTAAATGAATCTGTTGAAGTGGTGCAACTTCTTGTCTCCTCCTTTCAGTAGAACAAGAATACTCATCAATCTACATACTTAACTGAATAAACTATTTGAAACTTCAACAAGATGTGTTTATTCCTCCAACAGAGATGGCATCAGAAAGTCTCCTACAGCTGCTAGCTAAAGTGCTTTTTTTAATCTGGACTAATCCTTTGTAATCTAAACTTAAAAAGAAGGAAAATCAACAATTTTGGAGTACTTCAGTAAAAGTGAATAGCATTTTTAACACATTAAGAAGAATGGGGATACTGGAATGGTATGCCAAATGTGATGTGGATGTTATTTTGTTAGATGATTTATGATTCCTGACAACTGAAGAAATGTTGCAAACAGAAAAATTGTCAGGTGGAAATATAATATGGAATGTAGGGAGTGAATGTTGCTTTGGAGTGGCTGTGTTGTGCTAAAAAAATGAAAATATACGTAATGTTGGTAAGGATGGGAAGGTTAACTTCTGTGGATGTGAGGTGGAGAGAAAATGTTTATAGAATTATAGCATCATATGCATATATAACTAGGAAGGAAGAAAACAAAGAAAGAAAGAATCTCTTTCACCAAATATTAGACTATGTGGTGCTCAGCATGACAAGTATAAATGCATGGTACTTTGTGGATCAAGGGGAACTGTGAAAAGAAACAGAAAGAGGTAAACACTGCACGCAATGATAAAATGTAGTAAATCTGTGTGGAACAAAATTCAATTCAGTTATAGAAGGGCTCACTTGGATATGGCATTAATTATTTTATATTATACAATGACCCCCAATTAATATTAAAAAACGTGCATGCTGATTGACAGCATGCACGTTGTAAATCTGAGTTATAGTAATGGAAGAAGGTCCGGTTGCCCGGACTTTTTCCATTACTATAACTCTTTTTTTTTACAGCAACGGAGAACGCAAGATCGCTGTTGCTTCACACTGTCCAGCTATGGAGATTCTCCGTTGCTTTTTTAAAGCTGTCTCGCTATGTTAAACTCCTTTAACATAGCGAGACAGTTTGTAAAAAGTAACGGAGATCCTGCTTTCTCCGTTGCTTTTTTCAAAACTGTCTCGCTATGTTAAATAGGTTTAGCATAGCGAGACAGCTTTAAAAAAAGCAACGGAGATCCATTGCTTTTTTAAAGCTGTCTCGCTATGTTAAACCCATTTAACATAGTGAAACAGTTTGTAAAAAGTAACGGAGATCTTGCTTTCTCTGTTGCTTTTGCCCACAGCCCTGATGTACTGCATGGGCATACGCATGCGCAGTACATCAGAACTGCCGCAGAATACCAGACAGCTGCGGAAGGACAGCAAGGAGGCATTATACAATGCCATTATTTAAGAACAGTAATTATTTTTTTTCTTAAATGTCATTGTATAATAGCAATAACCCACTTCTGGGTGTGGGTAATGCTGGATTTACCCACGGTTGGCTTTGTTTGGCCACTCGGGCTTCACTCTCATGACCAAACCACACCAACTGTGGGTAAATTCAGCATTACCTACGCCCAGGCATGGGTTATTGCTATATTATCAGAATGTCTGATGGCATCAGTTGATGATATAGCCTTATCTAAAGCTAATGGAGTCCTTGTGGTTGCAAATACATCTTTGAATCTAGCCATCCCTTGGCTATACTCACCCATGATGGAACATTGATTAAAACATCATCCAGATATTGAGTTGCCATGGACAGCTCTTCCTGAGACTGCCAAATCCAGTGTAATGCAGTGCTAAGTTTCACAAAGGTAATATATGACACTGTGTGGCCCATCAGCACAGCTCTGGAGAAGTACAAGTTGTTTCTCATCCACATTCCCAGTAGATACCAGTCCTTCAGGTGTACTGGAAATAAGCAAAAAAAGACATCTTAATGTTTAGCTTGACGATCCATCTATTTACTACTAGCTTACTCCCACAGTACATTTTCTCTGGTTTCATCTGTATAATATAAATGGCTAATGTCTACTATTTGTTTTTTTATTATGTTATCATGTTACACATGTTTAAACTACTACCTTCCATATGTTTTATAGAACAAAAATTCAAAAGTAAGTTGTATAACTGAAGAGATTTCCCTACAATCACAGTTTTTTATGTTATTTATGGATGGTACATATGGAGTTAACCAGTCCAGTATAAATAAAGCCCAACATACATAAAAATAATCATATCAGGAGATTTTTGCAGAGACAGAAGGATTTCACTTCAAATGTTCTATCAGATACAAAACAGCAAAAAAATGATGGCAGCACCAGGAAATGACATTCAAGATTTAATCCACAAGTTCAAGACAATATTTCAAGTAAAATACAAGCCAAAAGTAAGCGCTTTCGTCTCATGCAATGGAGACTTCTTCCGACTAATGGCTTACACTTAAACAAAACCTTTTTAAATACTAAAATAGCAATCAATTAAACTTAATTGACAATCATTAAAAGCTGAATTAGCAGTTTTAAAACAACAGTCAGCCTAATGCTGACAAATACCTCTAACTAAAATCCCTAATGCTTCAGTCCCTTCCTTTTTAAATACATAATAAATTCTTCTCTGTTATTAAGTCCTGGGGGGAAACATGCATTTAATCTAACCTGCCAGCAGTATTCCAACTACCCTAATTCTTCTTCTACATTAATACTTTTAACATTAGGATGCACTGAATCTATTACCAAACACTTAAAATTTATTTTACATCTATTTTCCACATAATGCTTACCCATAGCATTTTTTACATCACCCTTACCAATAGCATAGTGGTGTTCATAGATTCTCCTATACAATTCTCTTTTTGTTTTGCCTACATAAATGGAGCTACATTCTACACATATTAATACATAAACAACATTTTTAGATCTACATGTGTATCTACCTGGGACTTCTACTAAAGTTTTCCCAAGTGTAATTTCATGACTTTCGATGTATAAATATTGACAATAATTACAATTGAAGCACTTTACCATTCCTTTCTTTTCTTCCACAGCCTTATTTTTATTTAACTTATTTTGAAAAAAAGTCTTTAAAATTTTTTGCTCTTTTTTGTACAAATTTTGGTTCATCTCCTAATTTCTTTATAATTTCACTATTTCCTTTTAATATTCCCCAATTCCTTCTAACTATACTTTTAATAGTATTAGAATCAGTACTATTCTGTAATGCTAAAGCTGTGGTAAAATCTACAGAGATTTTCTCCTTTGGTTTATCTACAATTATATTGTTCCTTTTCATAATTTCTTCTGCCATCACCTTATCTACCATTTCTTGGGGGGTAACCTCTACTTAACATTCTCTTGCAAAAATTGTCAGCCTCAACATGGAAGATTTCATCATCTTTCGTCAAATTATGAATTCTATTTATTTGACCTTTGACAATGTTCTACTTGGTCTTTTTTGGATGTAAACTTGAATAGTGTAAATACATGTTGTTTTGAAATTCTTTTTTATGAATTTTAGAAACTAATTTGCCATCAGATTTATAGATCATAAGATGCAAAAAATTAATTCTTTCTGTATTAAAGTTATGCGTAAACTTAATATAGGAACAGACATTGTTAATATATTTCAAAAATGTATTTAGTTCGTCAACAGTGCCATCCCATATTATCAGAACATCGTCGATAAATCTCAACATTTTGATAATATTTTTTGCAAAAACACTTTCAAAAATGTTGGCTGACTCCCATCCCTGCATAAAAATGTTAGCATAACTAGGGGCTAACGCAGCACCCATAGCAACCCCATTTGTTTGCACAAATAGTTGATCATAAAATTCTAAGTAATTGTAGCACAAAACCAAATCTATCCTCTCCATTAACAGTCCCACTGTATTAGTAGAAAATTCTCTCGATTTCAGTAGCTCCATTCTAACCATCTCCATACCTTCTTTGTTTGGTATTATTGTATATAAAGAATTAATGTCTAAAGTTAGTAATATATCAGAGTCAGAGACCTTAATATTATTAAGTTTATTCATACAATCATAGCTATCTTTTATATATGTGACGCTCTTTGGTACCACTTTTTGTAGATGTTTATCTACTAAAATAGACATTACCTCTGTTTTACTATTTCTACTGGCTACTATTGGTCTTAAAGGAGGAGAATCGATATTTTCATGGCTTTTAGGTATTCCAAAAATCCTACTAATCTTGGGATTATTATTAATTATGTTTCTTTTCATTTTCTCATCGATTCTTCCAGCATAGAACCACTCATCTATGCAAGATTCCATTAATAAGAATCCTTTCTTTATTTCTATTAGATTAATTGGTTTATAAAAATCACAGTCAGATAACATTTCTTTCATTTTTCTTTCATAATCATCCCTGTCCAACAAAACCATCGAACCTCCTTTGTCAGCCTTAAAAATAAGTATGTTTTCATCTTTAACTAAGGCATCAAAACATTCTTTCTCTTTTTTAGTTAAATTATAATATTTAAAGTTGGTATCATTTTCTAACATTTCAAGCATCTGTGTTTCACACATATTAAGAAACATTTCCAATTCTTTAGATAAAGGTGGATTATAACTGCTAGGTTTATAAAATTCACAGTTATTTTGTTTTTGATTTCCAAATATTAATTTGAGGTTTAATTTCCTCACATAATCTCTTAACTCGTTGATCATCACTAATTTATTTGCCCTTTGTGCCGGGGCAAAATTCCACCCCTTACTCAGTACACAGCAGTCATCATAAGAAATATTCTTGCTACATAAGTTAATAATTTTAAAGTTCACACTGTTTACACCTTCCATTGTTTTTGTTGGTAGTTCCAGTTCTTTCTTGGACCTTTCCTGCCACCCCAGTTATTTTGTAGCTGTTGTTTTTTATAGTCTATTTTTTCATTATGACCATCTGCTGTCACTTGGGCCCATGTTCTTCTTTGATTATCTATTCTTTGATATACCTCTATAATTTGTTTGCTTTCATCTCTCAAAGTTCCTTTTAGATGTGCTTCCTCACTGTTTTTTTTTTAGTTTTACTGGTATCCTTAACTTTGGGTCTCACTGCTGGTTCATTTGCTTGTTGTTTAGTTTCCCCTGTAGTATTGAAATGAACATCAGCCACAACAACTTGCATATTATTCTTACTGCCCAGTCTTTCCAACCTCCTTATAGTATTAACTTCTTCTTCTAAACTGACAGCACTTGCACTAGCATCTTTGTGTGTAATATTGCTGGGATTAGCTTGCAACCATAACCCATATGCTGTAGCAATGCCATTTGTGTATTCATTTCTATCTCTATAAAACTTTTTGGTTTTCCTTTGACTCAACTCCTCATTTAACTTATGTAAATTTTCTTGGATAAGGACCATTTTACTATTGAAATTGTCCCTGGAAGTATTGTCTTTAAGCATATCATAATTCGTTTTGACTTTAGTGGTTATATCTTCTATTTTACTCATATTGGCATCACGCAACAGTTCCATATATTGAAGTCCCGCCCTTTGATTAATATCAAGCCATTTATCAGTAAATTCCTTGGGTAAATCTCTACCTGCTGGCAAATTTTTTATACTCAGTCTTCTGGGGACTTGTTGCACTTTTAAACAATTTTTGAAAAATAAGTTGTCCCACTGAAGACGTTTTAGGGACAGCAAATCTTTCTCTAACCAGTTAAACCTCTCTTGCATATTGTAAACAGAGCTAGTGCTTGATTCCGGTACAACATGGCCCTCAAGAGAAAATGAATTAACAGACGGGGCTAAACACCCCTCAATAAATCTTCATCATTAGTAGTATTCAACATAGTTCTTCTTTGATTCTTATTGACAGAATTTACAGTACCTTCTTCATTCACAATGAATGAACCGCTTGGGGTATCGTTCAAAACACAACCGGCGGAAACAGATTGCAGACTGCAAAATTGATGTCTGAAGCAGAACCTCTTTCCATGACTGCCATGCTGCAACAAACACTCAACGAAGTTGAAATACAGCAGCACACTATTAACCAAATCAGTATCCAAAACAGCAAAAAAATGATGGCAGCACCAGGAAATGATGTTCAAGATTTAATCCACAAGTTCAAGACAATATATCAAGTAAAATACAAGCCAAAAGTAAGTAAATGGTAAATGGTCTATAGTATTGGTGTCAGTGGAAGCACCACCTTGCTGCAAGGGAATAATAGTGGCCATTTTCCATTCAGCTAGCATGGAGCTGGTGCTTAGACTATGATTGAAAAGAGTACCCGATGGTGTTGCTAATTCTTGTTGGAGCCCATGTAGAACACAGCCTGGGATGTTATTAGGTACCATAGACACCATGTTTTTGGCTTTAGAGAGTGCATTTATGACCTGCTCTTTAGAGATACAAGATAGGGAACTTGTGGTTGGGATGTCATGGGGTACATATGTCAGGGACAGGAGAGTGAAATTTTCACAGAACCTGTCAGCCAACAGGTTAGCTATGCTCACAGGCTTGGTATATGTGGTATCATTAACTACCAGTTCAGCACAAATCCAGGACTTTCCTTTTTGGTTATGGATGTAACTAAAGACTGCCTTATGGTTGTCCTTAGTTGAAGAAGCTAATTTGGATTCGTAGTTTGCTTTGGAGGACCTCACAAGAAGTCTTATTTGCTTCTTTAAGATGAGGAGGGAGTGTTTCCAGTTTAGGGCTCACTCCCTCTTACTCTTAGGAATGTCTTCCTCTTATTGTAAAGCCTGTTAATAGCAGTTGTCCACCAGTCAGGTTTGCACTTCCTTGAGGAGCTTGTTTTAATCCCATCAGGTATGGCCGAAGCAATGCAGTTATATAGGTGTTCGTATAAAGCATTGATGTAGAACTTGGCATAGTTGCCAGTTCCATCTGGTGGGGGTACAGTGAAGCTATTTATACCATCCTGCAAGAGATTGTAATCTGCTTTGGACATGTTTTTTAGTTTAGTTGCTGCTGGGGGGGGGGGTCAGATGTGATAGTTACTTTGAATGACACTGATTTCAAGTCAGATCTCACCATGAAATACCTCACAGTGGGTGTGCTACAGTGGTCCCCCATATTGGTAAGCACCAGACCCAGGATATTGGCACCCCTTGTGAAGTTGAGGAACCTTTGGCTAAGTGAGTTTGAGCACAAGTAATTTATCCAGTCAATGGATGGGTAGTTATAGTTGCCCAAATCCATGGTGTTCAGATGTATCTTGATAGACTCAAGTAGATCCAAATAGGTAGAGTGGGTGTCCTGATTCATGGAGGGGGTCCTGTAGCTGGCAATGACTTGAATAGGTGTCCTACCAACAGTTAATTGGACCTGAACTATCTCCAGGGAATCATATTTAACCATTCTGGAGGTGTATTTATCTTTAATGAATATTGATGCACCTCCACCTTTAGTTTTCACACCTTCAGTTTGTGGTCTGAATGTGTGGAAGGAGGTGTAACCCTGAATGGCTGGGATGCTCTCCACAGCCTTGAACCAGGTCTCTATGACTGCACAAATGCCTGCTTCTGCCAAGGTGATGACTGCTTCCAGTCAGTACAGTTTCATGTTAAGACTCCTAGCATTTAGTAGCAAAACCCTGAGTTTGTTTTTAGATGTAGTTTTTACATTAGGAATTTTGTCCTTGAGTCACTGCCTAAAAAAGGCACTATGGGGGTGGTAAGAGCCTTAGCCAGAAGCCAAAATCCCAGGGGTGACAGATGGAAGACCATTTCTGGCAAAGCATCAAGGTCTGTAGATTATGTCATCTCAGGCTGACAGATACTGGATCCAGCAGAAACTAAGGCAATTACGGAAGTCAATCCTTTTCTGTTTGTATTGAGGCGTCACCATAATAATAATGACATTCAAATGCATTTTAACACGTTCGTAATGTCACAAAAAGACATACGCTGTCAGTGTTAAATGAACAGCTACAACAATAATACAGATACTGCTCTGCCATTTCTTTATAGAATTTCATATTATATTTCCAGAAGGCATACATACACTTTTCCTCAAACAGAAATTACATGTAATGCCTTTAATACTTCATTAAACTCAATTTATATGTGAAAGCTATAGCTACTTGTTTTGAACATTAAATATTACATTTTTTTCCTCTTGATTTCTAACCTACAACTATTTCACATGCTTTTATACTAAAATACAGAAAAAATGTATGTTAACTTGGCTGGCAGAGTAATATTAAGCTGATGCAAGGTAAAATAATATAGAGCATTATACCTGTCTAGTGTACTGCCTGTTGTGTGTAAATGCTTTCTGTAATGAGTAAGGGGAGCTTAAATGTAATCCTCCTGGGCAATTGGGGCAGCTAGGGTGCACTGATTTTATATAATTTACAGGATTAGGTCAAACTGCTTCCAGCAGTAAAGTAGTGAAGATATTTAGTTTTCTTGCTCAGTAAAGCTTAACTGATAATGACAATTTATTATAAACAGAGTGAACTGGCATAAACCTTTAGAGGAAATGCCCAATTACAAGAGATTAAGGATGTTCAGGGAAATGATTTTCCAAGTCTGGTTGTTAAACTTAAACTCACTGTTACATAAATATGTCAGTCATCTGCTCATCTTTATTATTATTATTATTATAGCTGCACTGTGGGAGGAATGAATTGTTGGAGCGGCTGGAATTATACTTTATTTCTGGAAACTACTTGTCTGGGAAGTGAATGCCTGACTGTTTACATTTCTCTTCTTAAATATATGAGTTGATATGAAAACTGCGAGTTTCAAACTGAGTGCATATATATACAAATATAACTTCAAGTGACTCATTGGTATAAAACTTTCCATCCCACTAATTGAAATACGTAAGTTGCCATTTCTATGCAATGTGTATTTTCTACTAATATCAGCAAGGCATTAACATATGCCATAAACAAAACTTTCCTGAAATTCCAGATTTCTGCACATCATTCCAAAGCAACTTGGATTTTATGCATTTTTATCTTACTAAAACATATCTAGCCTTTAATTATTTTCTGCAGCATAACTGATCTGTTGTTAATATAATGATACTAATAACAGAATATAACAATTCTGATTAAGGACCTTCTTAAATAAGTTCAAAGTCATTCTTAAAGTCTGTGAATATTACATTTTTTGTTTTTGTACATGGCACACATGGCAAATGAGATTTGGGACAGACCAATTTGTCCAGGACCATCTTTGCGAGGGTTAGAATAAGTTAAATGGGGGTGGGGTGAGTATATAGAAGGGTAGAAGGGTTTAGTACAGTGATAAGATATAGGTTAGTTAGGGTTTGGGTGGTGATGGGTTAATTAGTGTGAGGACTTACAGGAAGTGAGGTAGATCTAGGGTGGGGTTTAGGTTTTATATTATTGTAATTGGGGAAGTAGTGTCACATTTTGGCATAAGTTTGCATTGCTAGCTTACACCCAGGATGACCTGCAGGTAATTTGGTGGGCAGGCAGACCTTGGACAGTATTGAGAATATGTAAGGAGGATGGTAAGGCTGTGTGTATGTGTGTGTGCATTTTATATATCTAGTTATAGGTAGAGAATGGTTGTAAAGTAAACGGTGCTTTGTGAAATAATAGGTAGATAAGGAGCAGTGGTGGCTGGTGACTTCAAATCAAAGGGGGCCTGCAGGAGACAGTTGAATGGGTGGGGCCAACAGGGAGGGATGTGACCAACTAGAAAGGAGTGGAGCTATGCTCAAAACCACAAAAACTGTGACTTTAATTAAATGTGCTGCCATAGGTACCAAACTGTCATTATGAGAGTCCAATCAAGACAAAATGAAGTGTAGAAGAAAAAAAATATTTCAATGCATTGCCTACATGACAGCTTATTTAATATCTAGATGGAAACAAAAAGGTTGTGAGGCATGAAAAAATAAATTACTTTTTAAATACATTACTTGAATGCCAGTCAAAATCAAGTATAAAAAAACAAGAGGCACTCAACTCAAACCACTTCTCCTTGCACTGCAGTTCTAATTATAATTTATATTCAGCTTTATAAAAGTACCAAGTAACATGCTGAAAGTAGCAATCTCTGTGATACCCCCACTTGTAAAAATGTTTCTTATCCAAAAAAGACCTGCTGCTCGACAACAACTATCTACTTGTTTCATAATGAAAACATGATCAAAGTAAAAAATGAACGGCAAACCAGAAACAAGCTCAAGATAAATTGCTTAAAGGGTTACTGCACAGGTTATGTACCACACATGATAGATTGGCATTCTGTTTAGTTTACGTGTAAAGCTTGCAAAGATGACTGCAAGTCTCTAAAAAATGTAATGAGCTTCTGAAAATACTGTAATCCTGTCCTCTTATTACAAAATACTGTCATATGCATTTCATTAATTAAGACTTATACATTATCTAGTTATGTAAATATTCTCTGCATGGCAACAAGAAAAAAGGCTTTCAATGTTGGTAATTCTTTAATAGTATGCTTATTAAAGCTTACTTGCATCTTACAATCTCAGACAAACTTACCTGATGGTCATTAAAGCATTGCTACTTAAACACAGAGCAACAGGCACTACAACAACATGCATTTTCTGAATAATAAGAAGTATAAATCAACAGTATAAAAATATGACAGAAAACCAGAACATTCTGCAAAATCAAGGACAGATAAAAAGCCACTGTAGTACTTGTGTCTACCTTGGATGGGAGGATACTCTGCACACTTACACTGCATAACTGCTCCTTGCCTTGCTTGGAGATATTCAGAGTCACTTCATCGGGGAGTGAGGTGCAACAAGTATGTCACAATTTGAAATGTCTCTGGGTGATGCTGATGGCCTGACACATTTGTCATAACTCTCAACCTCAGAGCATGAAATCTGGACAAAGCCACAAATAGAAGTGGGACAAGGCCCAAAAATAATGACACTTTTTAAATATTGCTCTTATAAACTTAGAAAGATAATAGAACAGTAGGTCTTGCATTAGTATGAATTTTCTGAAGGCTATGAAATCTGAAACTGAAATATCTGTCATTATTTTCTAACTTCAATCTTTAACGATTTGTCACTAATTTGCCAGAAAACCACAATTTTATGAAAAATGGACCAAAATGTTATGCAAAAATATAAAATAGCCACACAATACAGCTGGGAACCTGTCAATGAAGGGACACTTTTTTAATATTAGTACTGTTAAGTTGAGCAGCTGACAAAATAAGTGAATCTACATGGATTTCTGAAATAAAAATTATCTATAACTCTGATCATTACAATTATTTATTAATTGTAAGCCCTCCACATTTTTTTCCAAAATTGCCATTTTGTGGAGGGATTATTAGGGGGAGAGCAACATTTTGAGCCAAAGTTGGGGACAGTTGAGAGGTTTGGATATACCTAATTCTATAAAGTAATTTATTTGCATGCACCTCTCAACCTCTTAACACAGGAAATCTGGACAAGGCCAGATATATTGGGGGAACATACAGACAATACTAAAAATTGCTCTTGTATAAACTTAGGTGACAGAATAACAGGTCTTGCTTTAGCATGCATTTTTCTGAAGGGTATGAAGTCTGAAACTATTATTTATTGACTTTGTTCCTAAATGATTTGCTAGAAAACCACAAATTTTATGAGGAACAAACCAAAAATAAGAAGCAAAAATCTATTCATTCTGCAAAAATCTGGACAGTGGTAAGGTACAGTTCAGCCAGGGCTGTCTTTGAGTTTGCCACCCTTCCCCCTTCACAAAATCATGGTTGCATGGAGCCTCCTCCCTGCAGCCATTTTAATATCACATTACTTGGCTATTTCACCCCATTTACCAGAAAAACTGAAATGTGCATACTGCTTTACTTCTACGAAGATTTGGATTACATTGAAAAGTTTTATTTTACATTTTACACAAACACTAATAGACATCTGCTAAAAAAGTAGTGCAGTCTCACAATGAAAATAGACTTTGCATTAAAACTTCTCTGCCCTTGGAACTCACATTCATTGAAACAGCATTGAAGCCCATATTCAAAGAAAATACATCTGGCCAGTGGCAGATAAAGATTAATTTTGGGCTGTTTTCAAATCAATGGCTCCTTGCACATGAAACATACATGTGTTCTTTCATGCACCTTCCTGATTGTATTAAATTATATTAATTGTAGAACAGTTGTTAGAGGGCATTTTAAATTTATTGTTTTGAACACTTTTCCAGTAAACAATGAAATAAAATGCATGCACCAATAATGGCAAAACTGCCCAATTCAGAGCATTTCCATCATAAAAGTTTGGTCAAACTTGTACAATCCACCAGTATCAGTAAATAAGTACAATCTGTGCAGAAGTAAAAGTCATCTAAATAATTCCACATTAAAGAGATCTGTATGCAATGAAGAGGTTGCTGCTAGCAAACAACTTTATATTTCATTGTTTCATCTACAAATAACGTGCCTGTTGCCCTTGAGAAATAAATTGCCCATGTTACTTTAAAAATTGATAAGCTAGTAATATTGCTATAGGGAATTGATGGCAATCTGATAACAGGTTGAAAGTTACTAGGTATCTCTGCCAAAGAGGACATTCTCAGGACTGCATCATCCACTCCCTTTAAAAGTACAACACAGTACAGTATCAGCAATGTATCTACATACTGTAGGAATAGAACCCACATCCTTCTGCATCGAAAGTAAGTACACTACCTGTTGTGCTATTAATAATTCAAGCAGTCTCACCATAAGCAGCCATAAACGTCTCTTCCCCTAAAGCTCTTAGCTCCTTGTAAAATTCAATCAACAGTCAACTGCATCTCTCAACTTTACAGCACAAGTGCACAAGAAATCTGGTAAAAGCCAAAATGTATGGGGTGGGGGCAAAGGCCCAAAAACCAGGGCCACATTTTAAACATTGTTTGTATAACCTTGGAAAGTTGCTAGAATAAAATGCTATACTACCACCATGCTTTTCACTGCCAAGACTTGAGACCAGAACCCTGTATACTACAGTCAGAGCACCATACCACTATGCCACATCAGCTGTTTCTTGAAAGACAGGAAGACTGACACTTAACTGGCTATCATTTAGTGAATTCAGTTCTCACCATAGCTTTCAACGTCTTAGTACAAAACACCTGGACAAAGCCAGTAATGGGGGAATAGAGCCCCCAAACATATTCAGTGAATTCAGTTCTCACCATAGCTCTCAACCTCTTAGTACAAAAAAACCTGCAAAATGCCAATAATGGGGGAATGCAGCCCCATAAATAGGGACAAATTTCAAATATTGATCTTATAAACTTAGAACGTTGCTAGAATAAATTGTTTTGTGTTACTGTGCACTTTCTGAATAATATGAAGTCAAATGTCTGTCATTATTTAGTGAATTCAAAATCCAGAAAACCACAGATTTTATGAGGAACAGAACTGAACAAAAATATGAGGCAAAAATCTGAATGCTTTTCACAAGTGGTGGTGGGTAGGGAATTCAGGTTTTTCTCACCTACACCCAAGGTTGAGGGTTTGAGCCTGAGTTACTCTCTCTAGCCACCAGTTATAGTTAACTGGGGTATTTCACACACACACACCAGTACCTGAGTGAATCCAGCTCTTACCATAAGCCAATCCTCCATGTCTGGGGCAGCCCAAATAAGTGAATCCAGCTCCCTCTATTCAAAATAAGCCAGTCCTCAAAGTCTGTGGCAGCCAAATGCTTCTCAGTGCTAAATTCAAAGTCCACAGAATAAATAAGCCAGTTCCCCTGAGTTCAAATGCAGCAGCAGTTCCTGTTTCTTGGTGTAGGAATGCACCATGCATGTGTGTGCTGCCTCAGCTCATTCCAAACATGCACAGACTGCAGATATTGCAGTCTGATCCCCTTCCAGTCTATGCAGTTGTAACTGCATAGACTTCTGGGGCATCTCTAGAATGCTGCCTTCTTTCCGAATCCAGACTGGTTAAACAGCAGTCCAGATTCAAGTTTCTGAGGAGTTCCAGGATTTTTTTTTTATTTTGGGGATTTTTTTTTTATTTTGGTTTATAGCTGGGGGGCTGCAGTCCTGCAGTCCAATATCATGAGCCGCCACTGATAAGGAGTAGTCTAGTCTTGGTCATTTATGTTCTGTTAATAGTTGGTAAATGCTTCTGTATGTAATGATAGGTTATAGTTTCATCTGCCCCTTTGTTGGAGTGAGTTATGTTCACTTGGTTATGGTGAAGGCTCTAATTGCAGTTGTTGATGGTCTCTGGTTAAGATAGTCATTGGTGGGGGTGATTTAATTCCTTTCAGTGCAGGAGAAGTTGCTCGTATTGCAGTTATTGATGCCTTTGGTTAAGATAGTCATTGATGGGGTGGTTTCATTCCTTTCAGTGTGGGGGTGGTTGAACCAGGCAGCAGCTCTGTGATTTTGAGGGCACAGTAGTATGCTTCAGGTTCAGGAGCATGTGTCTTTTTTTTATCTGTGGCCAGGTGAGTCTTCTTTCTCAAGCATTTCTGTAGTGAGAGTAATGTACTGATAACTTCTGGTGTGACTTGTGGGCAGGCATGTTGGGTTCCTGGACGACAAGTTATGGAAGATAGAACTCCTAACCTTTTTGTGGGCTTTGGGTGCCTGTCTGCAATGTTGTCAGTCTGCTCATGTGCAGTAGAGTAGTCAGACATTAGGTGAGAATGGGTGGAGAGTCAGGCATGTGACAAGGTAGGCTGTGGGTCCATAGTAGTATTTATCTAGCAGTAGCTTATTGTAGGGCTTAATGGTTTATCACACTCCCTTTGGAGTTGGTGATGGGTTGCTGGGCGGGGAGAATTTAAGGTTAGCTGTAGTGTGCTACCTGGCTGGTACAGCAGCAGAAGGGTGTGTTTGTGTGTGTGTGTGTGTATTTAGGTCTTTGCTGGTTCCTGGATTGAGGTGGGCTGCTGCAGAATCATACCTCATGGAGGATGGCAGTTTATCTCAACCTCTTTGAGCAAGAAACATAAATAAAGCCAAAAGTAATGGGGGGGGGGGGGACAAGGGACCAAAATGTGTACATATTTTAAGTATTGCTCCTATAAAATTACATTGTGGCTAGAATAATGGGTATTGTGTTACTATGCATTTGCTGAAGGATATTAAGTTTTTAACTCAAATGTCTTGTCATTATTTAGTGACTTCACCCTTCAATGATTTGCCAGATAAGATACATTTAAGGAGAAACAGAGCAAAGATGTGAGGCAAATCTGTATTTTCCCCTCTCATTCATAGTAATCACATTTTTTGTTATTATGGGGTGGGGGGTGGGGCAAGTCTTACAATTTTAATAATAAAAGTTAAAATTTATCGTTGTGCTTGAACCTTTCTTTCTCCCTCCCTTTCTCTCTCTCTCTCTATATATATATATATTTAAGGGGAGGCACTTTGATTATTTTTATGTCTGATGAAGCGTTTGTTATAACGCGAAAGTGCTAACACTGCAGTCGATTCTTTTATTGTCATACAATAAATGTGGATTTTACTACTTGGAGAAGAGAGTTTTTGCTTATGTTTTGCAGTACATGGTGCACCTTCTTGTTCTTTCATTTATATATATATATATATATATATATATATATATATATATATATATATATATAATTTATTTAATTACTTCCTTAATGTATCTCTTCTTTTGTTGCAGATGGCGAGCATGCAGAGTCTATAGCAGCAGTGGGAGGCCATTGTGGTGCAGGTGGAAAAATTGTTTCAAGAGGTACCCATTGCTGATTCTGGGTTGGCAGAGAATGCAGGGGAATCCAGCCAAAAGAGACAATGTTCGGTGGTGATGACCAGGTTTTTGACTCATGAGAAGAGACAGCAACTATCAAGAGAGGTGGTTGCAGTTGATTTGTCTGTCGCTGGAGTGAATCCAGATGGAGCATGAGGTTATGATCTTACATTGGAAATTCAGTTAAGCAGGGCAGGTCTGGAGTGTGTTAGGGATGATGGTAACACAATGAGAGATGAGCTTTTTCAAAGATTGGGTGATATGGGGAGGACTAAGGGGAATGCACAGGGGTGTCAGGAGTCAAGTGAGGGAGAAGCAATCATGGATGACAGTGCAGGGTTGGTTAGCAATTTGCGGCCATTTTTGGAAGTGAGTTCTGATTTTGGCATACAGCCAGGTGATTGGTTAGCTATGCAGGCATTGGGGCAAGGAATGGGGGTGTTTTTCTGACTCCTCTCATTCCATCTTCAGTTAAGGAGAGGATTTGGAAGGGGCAGTATGTTGATGTTTTTAAATTAATTGATGCAGAAGGGGTACAGTGACTTGTGGAATCTGAGTAGACTAACAGTAAGCCTCTGTTGCTTACTTTAGCAGCATTAGGGAAGATGAGGGTAGGGAGGTTGTGCCCTAGGACATGGGATAATTGAATAGTAGGTTTCATTTATTATATGGCAGTTTTGTTGGAGAAGGATATGTCTTTGGCATTGCCTCTTTTGGGTTACTTTCTTATGATCCAGGAGGCTCAGCATTTGTGGCCTGGAACTGCCTGGTTATGGTATGACCAAACATTTTGGAAGTGGAAAACAGTTCATCACTCTCTCCGCTGGGAGGTTCAACATCCAGACATCTGGCTGGCTACTATGATGGATAGTTATGGGAGGAGTGCTAGAAGAGGAAAGGTAGGGGGAGAAGGGGAAGGAGAGGGCTTTTCATGCAGGAAGTTTCTCCTATGTAGGGTGTAACTTTTTGCATGCTTGTTCAAAGTGTGGGGGGAAACATCGAGCGGTGAAAGGTAAGCTGCACAAGGCTAATCTGAGGACTTTGAGCTCACTTTCAAGTGGGGGGGCTTTTCCCCTTCCCAAGAGCTTTAGAACATTAGTGGTAGAGGCAATTTTCAAGAGTTATAGGGTGGGGTGTCCTTTATGGGGGGTTATGGGACAGACTGGGATCACATTCGCCCATTAAGGTGGAGCTATTGCAGTGTATGCTCCAGCAATTTCCTGATTGTTCTCTTAAAGAATAAATAGTTGAAGGTTTTTCTTGGGGGTGTCTATTAAATCAAGGATGGTGGGGGATGGGTTACTTTGTAGAAATTTGATATATGTACTGGGAAGGGAGGATATTTTGCTGAATTTGGTGGAGAAGAATCGACAGTTGGGTAGGTTGATGGGTCCTTTTAACAGCCCTCCGTTTGAGAGTTTAAAGGCTTTGGTTCTGAAGAAATTGCCTGGTGAGTTTAGGTTGATTCACCATTTGTCGTACCTGGAAGGGAGCTCAGTAAAGGATTTCATTTCAGTTGAGGATGCCAAGGTCAGCTAAGCATCTTTGGATGATGCTGTGAAGGTTATCTGGGGATTTAAGGATCAGTGATTAGTGAAGGTGGATATTGGATCTGCTTTTCACCTTTTGCCAGTCAGAGAGGAGGAGTGGCCATTACTAGGCATAGTAGTGGGGAACAAATTTTATTTTATTTCAGTAAGGCTATGCCAATGGGCTGCTCACTAACCTCTGCTACTTTTGAGAAATTCAGTATGGTTCTTCACTGGGTATGGCAGCAGTGGGTGGGTGGACAGAGGGCTGTGTATTCATTAGATGATTTTTTTTGTTAGTGGGGGAGGGATTTCAGGGAGCATTCAAAGGTTTTCAAGAATTCTTGAGGATGTGTGATGAGTTGGGGCTTACATTGGCCTGGCATAAGTTGGAAGACCCAGCCAAAGCTTTGGACTTTTTGGGTTTATTAGTGGAT
Organism: Protopterus annectens; assembly: GCF_019279795.1. NCBI lineage: Eukaryota > Metazoa > Chordata > Ceratodontiformes > Protopteridae > Protopterus > Protopterus annectens. The sequence goes on along the minus strand of NC_056730.1, from coordinate 634,226,724 downwards.
GCAGAAATTGGGTTGTTTTGCTTGCCTGTGGAGAAGATAGGCAGACTGAAGGAGAAGACTGGGGCAGATGTGTGTAAGAATAAGGTACAGAACTGGATGATTATGGAGCTCTTAGGGCTTTTGAATTTTGCATGTCAGGCAGTTCATGCAGAGCATACTTTTTGCAGGTCAGTGGCCTTTTTATTGAAAGGAGGGAAGAGCAAACACCATTGGGTTAGGCTTAAAACATTGATACTGACTGATTTGGCTCTTTGGTTATCTTATGGAGTTTCTTTTTGGCAGACAGACTGGGTTGGTCAGGAGAAACCGCAGTTATTTATGGATGCAGCGGGAGGTATTGGAATGGATCATTTTTTGAGGGGAGGATGGTTTGCAGCTCATTTGCCAATGGATTGGAAGGAGGAGTGGAAAAGGAATGTTGCATTTATAGAGTTAATGCCAATTTTGGTAGTGTCAGTATTCTGGAAGGAGAGACTGAGGGAAAGGAAGGTAATTTTCTATTCAGATAACATGGCTGTGGTGTGGGTTTTGTAGACAAAGACCAGTAGATCTGAACTGGTGTTGTTAGTTTTACATAAGTTAGTCTTCCAGAGTTTGATAATTAATTTTTCTTTCACAGGTGTGCATGTGGCAGGAGTGAACAATGCAACTGCTGACAGCTTGTCTCAGTTTCAGTTTTCCAGATTTTATCATTTGGCTCTGGGGACAGAGTAGGTGCTGGTGCTATTGCCAGTTGAGGTGTGGCATCTTGGGTTGCTGTAGCTAGGATGTTGGTGCAGCAATCATGGGTGGTGTCTATCAGGAAAGCATATTGTAGGGCACGTTATGATTTTGAAAAAATTATTTTGCAATTGCCAGAGGAAGAGGGGGTTTTGTTGGAGGAGTTACTGCTTCGCTATGTGGCACGAGCTTGGGGGCAAGGTAAGGCAGTACAGATGGTAAGGTGGATTTGATGGCAATTAGTATATTTACACAGGTGGCTGAGTTGCATGACATCAAAACTCTTGGACAGTTGGGCATATGTTGAGAGGATGGGGAAGAGTAGCTGGAGCAAATATGGATATGCGTTGGCCATTGATGAGGCAGAGTTTGAAAATTTTTTTGAAGGCTTTGGCCTTATTGAAGGGGGAGTCAGTTGATTATGTTATGTAGGTTACTTTGTATTTGAGGATGTATTTCAGTGCATTTTGGTTGGCAGAGTTGTTAGGGTCACTATTCTGGAGGGATGTAATGATATGCTCAAGTAAAGAAACCACCATAAAAAACTTCTCCAAAGCCAACTTCATGCTACTCAAGTCAGAAGTGACAAACTTCATAACACCCATGCAGACGGGAACTGAAAGTTCAACTGCTGAATCCTACACTAAGGCACTGTACGAACACATCCACTCATGCATGAATCGTGCCATCCCAAATAGAACCAAAATGCTCTCATCCAAAAAAAGGAAGCCAATCTGGTGGTCCCCTGCCATAAACAAACTTTACAACAAAAGGAAGAAACTTTTGCAGAAAAGAGGAAAATCCCAGGATGCAAAAAACTCCCTTACTAGCCTCAGTAAGAAACTGAGATGCCTCATAAAATCCTCCAAAGCTAGTTACGAAAATAAAATTGCCAAAGATTCCAAAGACAACCACAAAGCATTCTATAACTATGTCAAGAATCTAAATGGCAATGCTCAGATCTGCTCTGAGCTAAAACAGAATGGCATTAAATATACTGATCCAAAGGATATTGCCAATATCCTGGCAGATCGATTCAGTGCCAACTTCACCTCTCTCACCCCCTAAATGGCCCATCTCAATACCGGAAGATTGCCAAATTCCAGTAATAACGGCCACACAGGTACAAAACGCACTCTGTAAAGCCAAGAATACAGCATCCATGGGACCAGATGACATCCCGGGCTGTGTACTACATGAACTACAATATGAACTGGCACCTCACCTAAGTGTCATGTTTAATCATAGCCTCACCTCAGGTTTCGTGCCCACTGAGTGGCACAGAACTACAGTTATCCCAATCCACAAGGGGGGATCCACCTTGGATCCCGGAAACTACCGTCTCATCAGTCTGACAAGCCTTATCTGCAAGGCCATGGAGTGTATTATCACGGAACTTATAAACAAAGACATTGGCAGCCTTCAAACACTGGACCCCACCCAGTTTGGGTTTGTGAAGGGCCGATCTTGTCTCCTGAACCTGATTGACTTCTTTGAATCAGTCTCCAGAGCCATGGACAAGAGTAAGGTGGTCCACACAGCCTATCTAGACCTTGCCAAGGCCTTTGACACCATCCCCCACTCTGGAATCATAGATAAACCTATTAAGTTGGGCATTAATCCCTATGTCACCCAATGGGTTGCTAAATGGCTTACTGATAGAACCCACACTGTAAAAGTAGCCGACTCCAAATCCAGTTCCAGACAAGTGACAAGTGGAGTACCTCAGGGTTCAGTCCTGGGGCCGCTCTTGTTTGGCATCTACTTCTCTGAAGTACAGGTCAACACAAAGGGACTCTGGCTAACAAAGTTTGCAGATGACTGCAAACTGGGAGCCATTATTGAATCCCCAAATGATGTGGATACTCTACAAAAGGGCCTTACAGAAACAGATGCTTGGTGCCAGAGCCATGGGCTCAAGCTCAATGCCAAGAAATGTATTGTTATCCCTTTGGGAAAAACATGTATCCATGAATTACCATATAGGTGGCAGTACACTAAACACAGAAAGTGTGATAAGAGACTTAGGGACACAGGTGGACAGTGATCTCACCTTCGATAACCACATCGCCACAACAGTAAGGAAATCCTTCTATGTGGCACACCTCATCACGAAGGGCTTTTCATCCAGAAAGAAGGAGGTCATTGTCCCACTGTACTCATCCCTCATTAGACCCATTATAGAATACAACACCCCATTTGGTATGTACCTCTCAAGACATCTGCAACAACTGGAAAGGCCTCAGAAATACCTCACTAAAAGAATCACAGGCCTAAAGCAGATGCCCTACGCTGACCGCCTTAAAAACCTCCAGCTATACTCTGTCGCATATCGTCTACTCAGAGGCGATCTCTGCTTAACATACAAGGCCATGTCAAACCCAGAGCTGTTAGACATGCTACACTTAAAGAAATCCCAATCCCTCAGAGCTACACGCTCCAGGGATCTAAACCTTGTCATCACAATAAACAAAACATGCTAGAGGGATAGGTTCCTGACCCAGAGACTCCCCAGACTCTGGAATAGATTGCCCATACATGTCAAGCAGAGTGCCTCTTTGGACCTCTTCAAGAGGAACCTTGACAATTGGATGGGAGAAAGGAAATTCACCCCAGGGATCACGTCAGTCGCCCTGCTAGACAGGGGTCCAGGAAAGTAAATTATGTGGGAAGAAATAGCCAGGGAATTGTTATGGCTAGGCTTGTATAGGCCCAAGGGCTGATAGCCTAGTACCAACCTATGAACCTATGAACCTATGAACCTATGTTAGTCTACATTGTATCACAGAGGTCTAAAACAGATCAGTTGGGGAAGGGTGCATCAATAGTTCTGAGAAAAGATAGGAATGCAGAGCTTTGTCTGGTAGGTTGGGCTGCAGAATTAATGTGGACTCAGGTGGGGAGTCCTCATGATTTCTTTTTTTGCTTGAGATGGAAGGATGGTAACAGGTAGTTGGTTTGTATAGGTAATAGGAAGGGCATTTCTTCGTATGAGTTTTCCAGATGAGATGTTTGCTGCTCATTCTTTACATATTGGTAGGGCTTCAGATTTGGCAAGGGAAGGCAGATCCATTGAGGTTATTAGAAGACTGCGGAGGTGGTTTTCTAATGCCTTTTTATTTTATATTGGATAATGGATTCAATTGCATTAATTTTTTTTTCAGGAAATCAGATTGTCATCTTAGGCTATTCCTATATCCATTGGAGGGAGAAAAGGGCAGCAGTTAAGATGGATGGAAAGAATTTGGGATTGTTTTGATTGGGGGGGGCAGTTAGTTGGCAAGGGATTAGAGGTCTTAGGTGGCCTCAACTTATGCATGAAGTAGAAGTGTTAAAGTTACGGTTAGGTCTTCTTCAAATATTGGTGATACACTTAGGTGGTAATGACTTGGGAATAATTCCTAAGAAACAGTTGGTGGATAAGATAAGAGAGGATTTGTTTAGGTTGCGAACACTATGTCCAGGTATGTGTATAGTATGGACAGAGATAGTGCCATGTTTAACTTGGAGGAATGCATCTAGTTTTCAGGCTTTGGAGTGTGTCCAGAGGTTTGTTAATCATAAGTTAGCATGGCAGTTGGGAGCTTTGAGCATGTACATGATACACCATAGGGATTTTGATGACAGGGATCTTGTCTGGTTTAGATCTGATAGGGTGCATTTGAATGATGTTGCCTTAGATTTATTTAATGTACATTTCAGATTATTTTAGAAGGTATGTTGAAAGTTCTTGGGTAGAGGAGGGGGAACAGCCTGTGGTCAGGCTGGTTGGCAGAGAAGATGGACAGGAGTGTCCTCTTCTGTTCCCCCTATTGGTGATGGTATTGATGTTTTCCTCTTCTGTTCCCCCTCTTGGTGATGGCATTGATGTTATTGAGTTTTGGGATCAAAGTAAGCTGCAGGATGCTGCTTGATAGAATAAGTGAGTGGAGTATAAATGCTGCTTATGCGGACAGGGTAAGTGGGTATACTGCCCTTATGGATGCTGGGAAGATGGGAGGGTGGCTTAATGGTTAAGGTGTTTGCCTTACAAACACAAGGTACAGGGTTTGAGTCTCACAAGGGATAATTAGCTAGGTTTAAAATGGCTCGCAAGGGCAGTTAGCCTAGTACTAATCTATGAACCTATGAATCTATAATATCATATTATGGTTATTATGTTACAGTTATGCAAATAAAGACATCAGCTTCTGTTTGAATTTAATAAAGGTCAGCAAATGTCTTTCGGTGTCAGTGTGTATTATTGAAAGGGGGCTAGGACAATGTTTATTTTTACATTTTCAGAAGAACCAGAGTTTATTTGTTCAATAACAGTTTGCAGAACGGCAACATTCTTTCATCTTCTCTTTTTAGTAAGTCTATGCTTTTTGGCACCAAGAACAGACTTGTTAGAGTCCCTTCCCAACTCAGTATCACAAACATCAACAATGACTCTATAGAAATAACACCTTCTTTCAAATACTTAGGGATTTCACTTGACCAGTCACTCAACTTCTAGGAACACATTCAAAAACTCAGAACCAAAATGAACTGTCTACTTCTCTGGGCATTGACTTCCTGTATTCATTACTACCACAAATAAAATACAGTAATCCTACAAACCTTATCTAACAAGATCTGCCACAGAATAACTAACTCCCTTCAAAATGAACTGCACTGCTTTGCATTAGCTAAAGCATTCTGGCTGAGAGTTTAAGCCAGAGCCCACCTACTGCTTGTCTTTCTTCTCTTAAAACTGCTGCAGCAAGACACTCCCTCTCCTATGACAACGAAACATTTAGCTTCATATTCAAACTACAACCCCAGAAGTCAAGCCACCTCAGGGCCTTCACTCCAAAGATCCTCTTCTAAGCTGCATAGCACTGACAACAGTTTTTCAGCACTTGCTCCAAAACACACTCAGCATCATCAATAACCACAGTGCTTTCTTCATAATCACTATACATGGGAATATAATAACACAGATCATATTACTTAACTACCAAAACCTTTTCTGAACAAGACCTTATCCACCCACTATCTACTGTACAACTCACTTAGCTGACCAAATTTAGAAAGGGATCTTATAATTACATATCTTGCCCCCTGCCTTTCTGTCTATATCACTTCAGAGTAATAAATGTCTTCTCATCTTTTACTATCACTGTCTCTGTTCAATTCTATGGCCTAGCCTAGTAACAGCCAACTTCGGTCTCTCTTCCTCCATATTGCTCATTCCCACTGTTTAGTTACTTTTCATCTACTCATAAAATTCTTATTGGGCATTCAAATGCCTGCTGTTTTTGTCTATACCTGTATATATCCACACAATGAAACTTAGGAATTATGCTTTTTCCACTACTTTCATAGGTAATATCCACAAATTACAGCTGTGTAAATATTATGGTTTTGCAACCTAAATACTTCTTTGCTGTAAATCAGTCTTACAATTGTATGTACACATTTGCTATAACATTTCCCTGTCCGTAATTCTGTTTTACAGTTGTATATATTCACATTTGCTTTACTTGTACTACTTGTTATTGTATTTGCAACCACGGATCAGCCAATAATTGGTCATTTGAGATCAGTTATCAACCCTGGTCAATAATGGTAAATAAACTAAATAAATAAGTAATGACAATAAGCACATAGGGATATGCAAATATAAAACCTAATGTTTCTGACAATATGCATAAAGGCTGCAGATGAAGAAAATGGAATACATGCATTTGGTCACGAGACCAACTGCCGAACGTCATTTTTTCTGAACCAGAATGTCAAATTTCAAGGTGCCGAACAGTTAGAATGTCATAATAAACTCCAAATTCGACATTCCCAACTGCTCTACCATCTAAACAAGTGCTACCATGGATCAAAAAGGGGGGGGGGGTGTTTTGCATTTCGACATAATTGCATTCACAATTATGCGAAGTCACAGCACTGCTTTCGAACATTTTCCAGTCGGCCATCTACCGGCCGACCAAATGCATGCATACCAAAAAAAAAAAAAAACATCAGTTTGTGTAAAAAGACATCATTATCAATGCATCCTGAGAAATATGCACATTAGTATTGGGATAAGAAAAGAAATATTTCATTGCACCTGCTTTAGAATATATAACAGTATGCTGTTTTTTATATTACAATCAAATCAATAGATCTTTCTTCAAAGACATGGGTGTTGGTTAGTTAGTTAGTTAGTTAGTTAGTTAGTTAGTTAGTTAGTTAGTTCAATTATTTGCATTTGTTATCTAGGGTAGAGGATTTACCCATACTGCCCGTATTCAGACTCAGTCCTGGAGCACAGTCTAGTTAAATGACTTGTTCAAAATCACACAGTAGGCAATTACAGACTAGGGGAATCAGATGGCAATCAAATGATGGATTACTGGATGAAACTCTTCAACAGGTCATAGCCTTGTTTGAACTAGATCTCACATGAAATCAATATAATTTCTCATTGTCAGTATACTATAAGAGAAAGCTAGTATATAGTCTGAAAAGCTTTGGTTAAGAAAGTGTCTGATCCTGATTGCCTTAAGTGTCCAGTACTAAGTAAGGATGAAATGAGAAAGCAACATTTTCTGAGTAGATGGAAAGCTGACACAGTTAGAAAAGCACTACAGAAATGTGTGCATTGATACACTTTCAATCTTGCTTTTATTAAAGCAGCATCTTGGAAGATGTAAAAAAAAAAACTTTCAGTAAAGACACAAAGAAATATGAGCTTAGCAGGTGTGCAGTAAACCGATAAAGATAATCATGTACTACAATACACATTATCCATTACCCAATGATCAAAACTTAAATACAGTCCTTTATATCTTGTGATGCAAAGCAAACATTTATTTAATATTTACTCTTTTTTTCTTTGTAATAGGAAGATGTTTGTTCTCAACTCTTGAAATCTAAAATATCATACAGCCTCACAAAATGTGGGTGAAAAAGCAGAAAAGAGGTCAATTGTTTCTCCTTTGCTGTGATGTGTTATACTGACCCTCTTTTATACTTTCATTCTGCTAGATTTCATGTCCCATCACAGAAAAATAATTAATCATAAGGATGTTTGGCCCCTTATTTTCTATTATCCATGTCTGAATTCATGACTTCTTGATATAGGGATGATTGTAACTACTTTTGTACATCTATTCATGCACTATTTCACTTTTTTCTGGATTTACCATCTATACAGGTATTTATCTATGTTGAAAGTATTTCATATTACCACTCTGTTGAATGTCAAATCACAACATTCTCCAACCACAGAATTCAGGGTACAGTAGGTCATACTCTTCAAACCCCATCTTGTAAATGCATAGCTCTGACTCTAGTTTATTTATACTTTCTCCAAAACTGTAGCAATCTGTTCACCACTATCTCACTACCATACTAACTACACTAAATTTAGGTCCCGGTTGAAAATTCAAACAATATCTGTTTGAGCAATACAAATGCAAATGCCAGTACACAGGATATATCACTTAATAAACACTACCCTGGTAAAAGGTTAGTTTACTCATATGTCACCCCCGTTTATATCACTACTATGTTGATTACCACTGTATGTCTGCTTCCTTTAAGTATATACATAGATTCTCTTTCTCCTTGATCAGTGTAATGTTACAAAATTTTATTTATCAGCCCTTTTGTTTCTTTGGAGTCTGACCCCCAGATTTAATAAATTCTGTGTATGCAAAGTGTAGAGCCTACACAGAAGTTACCATGTCCGTGTACGTGGTTTCCCCCTCAGTAGCGCACTATGCATATTAATGATGGTGTGTTGCTGAAGGAGAGCTGCAGAACATGGTTATTGAATCAGTGTAGGGAGTGTGTCACTAACTGTGTCTGCAGATGAGTAACACACCCCCTGCACTGTCCAAGTGCATGATATCAATGTATTTAAGTTTTTTAAATTTCTTATTTTTTTAAGTTTGGTGGCGCAGCACTGAGCACATCGATTGACACATGCCAGACATCTAAAAATAGAAACTGGATGAATTTGTTGATTCAAAGGTCTAGTTTAAGCATTGCTTAGCAGGTTTGCATGGTGTGGCACAGTGCTTAGCAGTGCTTAAACATGGCTCAGATGCATATGTAAAAGTATAGCAGTATTCCAGATATCCACATAGTCAAGTAGATAGAGTTACGGCCTTATACATAGTAGGTGTGGGGTTTGAATTCATGAAAGGGAAATCAAGCAATTATTTTCAAAATATAAATTATGCCAATTATTTTTAAATCATAATCTGCTGTGCTCAGCTAAGCTCTGCTAAGCCATGATAAGCACTGCTTAAACTATCTCTGTTTAGGCACTGCTTGGCAGTGCCTGACACCACTTGGCTGTGCTTAGCTTGTTTTCACACTGCTAAGCACTGATAAGCATTGCCATTTTAAGCACTGCTCAGATCAGCTACATTGATTTGCGTGGTGCCAGTTGACATGCCGGAGTTTTAAAAATTGCCCAATGGCATGTAAGGGCCAGAAAACAGGCTATATTAAGAGCAACAGGTGGGAATACAGCATAATCAGTTTAAGTTTGAACTGTGCAGGAACTATGGCAGACATTGGAGAGTGTGCGCACTTCCGGGCACAGTGGGGGGCATTCAGGAGTCCAGGATCATGGTTGGACTCCTGGTGAAATACCATGAAGTCCGAGTGTTGCAGAGGCAGTTCCAGAGCTCAGAGTGCAAGTTGGAGGCCTGGGAGTGGTTGGCACATAATCTCACCAGTGCTACAGGTATCCCTCACACAGGTGAGCATGTATGTTACCACTACAATGACCTGAAGCATCAGAAGGGGGATCTTCTGGACACCTGGGTCTGGGAAGCTCGGGCTGGCAATGCCTCATAAGTTTGTAAGTGCTATTGGCATTGTTTTATCAATACCTAATCTGAATGCTTGATAGACAGGTATGCATCATGGTGTGCTTCTCTCCCTACAGCTGCAGAGGAGAGAACCCACTTAACAGTAGAGGCGTATGCAGGATACTTGGCCAGGTTGAGCCATGAGTGTGGTGAGTACAGATTAATGTGCAATCTATAGTCAAATAAGCAAGAAAGAGTAAAGCATTAACTGACAATAGGTACATACAGTAAAGATTTGTGTATTGCAATGAATGTGAACGTAGGCCTGCACTGCAATAAGTGACTGCTGCCAACTGTAGTGCAATAAACAGGGAAGAATAAAACATTAACCTTGATAATGTAAATGAAATAACATTTCTACTACATTAGTTGTGGAATTACAGCTGTATTGCAAAACCTGAATTATATCAACTGTTGGGCAATAGAAACTCAAAACTATACCATTAACTGCATGAAGGTACTCTTAATAAAGCTGTGTTTTGCTACATGTATAGAATTAGGGCTGTTTTGTATGAAATCAATTATGACAACTGCTCTGAAATAAAAACACAAAAGAATACCACTACCTGCCTCGAGGTATGGCTAATAAAGAGTGTTAAGCAGTAACTGTAGATTCAGAGCTATAGTACAAGAAATGCATTATGACACCTGTTCTGCAGTAACATCTGAAGCAATACCATTAACATCCAAGGTATATTATGTATATCAGGACTGTCTTGTGTTCACCATTGCATTTTAGCTATATACATTCATGGCCTGAGGTATGGTGCTGCCTGCAAGTATAACAGTATACTAGCTGCAGACTGCAAATATACTATCTGCAACTGCATATGAGTGAGCTAGCCAAACCAATAATCTGATATGGTTTGTAGACTTCACAGATATTTCCACCCACTAACGATATATTGTGTACACCGGCATTCCATGTAGTACTGTAGAGTTTACCTAGTATCTCTCTCATGCATGGATTTCATGCAGGTCTGTTCAACTGTCACTGCAGTCTACTATACAACTTTAGTATTATTACCAGGTCATATTTTGTTTCCAGGTGAGCTCTAGGAAAATATCAGTCAGTTAGTAGACAGTAGAGGGTCAGTAGCTCAGTTTGTTAAATACTCTATGTCAAGTACATTTTGCCACACACAGACCAGGGTTCGAATCCAGTGCCGTGTAGTAATAAATATTACTGAATCAGTTTTGTATTGATGACAGATGTTCTCTCCACAGGAAATTCAGTTAAATGTGTGAAGTAGCCCTTATTATGAGTAAATAGTGTTTGTGTTCAGATGTAACAGACTGTTAAGAGCATTGACCAGGAATGTGATAAGACTTCATAAAATAAAGGCAAAAAGTACAATAGTAATAAAATAAAATAAAATAAATAAAATGTATAATCTTGGTATGGCTATATGCCTGGAGTGTCTGTGAATGTTTGCTGAAGTTCTATCTCCATGCCTGCCAAGGATGGTATGAAAGTTGTTTACTCTCTGTACTGTACATATACATGTCTCTCAAGTGTCACAGTTTCATGGACTGTAATTACTGTTGCATTATCCCTGTGTCACAGATGTATCCTTGACATGATTATGTCAATAGCACAGTCACACTACATCAGTCCACAGTACACCTTGGTAGTTATATAGGTCCACTTGATCTGTAAGTGCTCTCTGTAGATGTGTACCTGCAGGTGTTTCTGCTTGGCCCATACTGTCCCATGCGGACAGCTTGAAAGGTATGTATGTGCTACAGCAGCTATACAGCACTGTTAAACAAAAGTAGGGACAGACCTGTTGAGTATATAGCATTACTGTTGTAAACTGTATATCCTACACGGGTAGTAATGGACCATATTTCTCTCTGTCTCCCCACCCCTTATCTTCATATAAATTTATTATTGTTATATATTGGTTATGGTTTACTTTTAACATATATTGTTCTCTAAATTTTATTTTGGGGCATGTGTTTTATTATTGTTGTATATTACAATGGTTGCATATTAAAATATCTTGTTGAACTACTGATGTTGTTGGAATTATGTTGTAACAGTTCTTCACATTCTGTTAATATACTGACTGTTATGTTATTCATTGTTGTGTCCCATATAATATGCATTGATATGTTAATGGGTTATTTCCAATGTTCTGGTATGCTGTTATAACTAACAAAGTGTTTTGTTTATAACTAACCTATACACATTGCCATACCACTATCATCATGGCACGCCAGGGTAGGCCAGTTCCTGCTGACCTGCCTAACCCTGCCTCAGCACTTCTGAGACTCAAGCCAGTGGTGTCCCCTCTGCTGGCCCTACAGAACCTTCAGGTGGAACTCCCTTGGGAGCAGTGGTGAAGGGGCAGTAGTCACCCAAGATCAACTACCAGTCATGGGGCGCAGGATTGTGCATAGGAGTTATGAATAATGTCTGTGCCAGATTGAGGGCAGACTAAACAACCTGATGGGACCTAATGGCCCTGGTGCCCAGCCTCCAACACAGCCACCTTTGGGGCAGTAAAGGAGCAGTGTTGAATGCTCATGAGTGGGGAGCTCAGTCATGCTGCTGCCATCTGGGAGCACATGTATCTCTGATTCCACAACACCCACCCCATCCAAGGTGTTTAACCCTGCAGGTGTCAGACATCACCCCTGTACGCTGTCTTGTTTCCCTTCAAATGCAATGTCTCCTACCCAAAATACCTCCCCACATGTACCTACATCCCTTCCCCAACATTCTACTCTATCCTTAAAAAAAGTGGACACCTGTCCCACAAAACATATCACCCAATGCATAGCTCTCCATTTCCCACATGTGTCAATTGGACACAACTAATTAGGTCCAATTGTCTTGACAACACATTTGTGTTGTCCTTACCCCTCTCTCTGGGGTGTGAGAGTCCAAATTCATGTACAATGTCCATAGAAACTGCACAGCTGTTGCTGTACAAGAAATGGAAAGCTATGGTCCTTTCATGCACCCTTCTTGCACAACCCTACCTGCCTTTCAGTATGTTTTTCCTCCTGCTTGCCCCATATCACAACTGTCCTATCACTCCCTTTTTCTTTTCTTTATTAATTTTTAGCATAGATTTGCATGGAGCTAAGCATCACATTATACAAACCTGCTTAAATGTGCTTAAAAGTACCTTAATGATCTTATGTATTTCTCACAGTGTTAGGCACATCTGCAAAATAACCAGCCATGCCACAGCTTGAATCCAAGCCCCTGTCAACTACAGCATAGTGCACTAGCCTACTAGGCCACTCAGCTCTGAGTTAAAACAAGTGTTCCCTGCAAAAAATACCAGTGACACACTGCAAGTACATATAATGGGGAAAATGGGAGTGTACCTGGGACTGTGATGCAAACACTACTCCAGTACACAGCCAAATAAATAATAATCAATGTATGGTAAGCCTGAGATAGCAGGCATACCTGTCAACCGTACAGATTATTACAGAATGTCCAGAGTTGTATCCCCTATTTTTGAACCGGTTTTCATAAAATCAATTTTTTACTGGCAAAGTAGTGGCAAGTCATTAAAGATTGAGGTTAGAAAATCATGACAGACATTTCAGTTTCACACTTCATACCCTTCAGAAAGTGTGTGCTAATGCAAAACCTGTTAATGAATCAGCATTCTAAGTCTGTAAGAGCAATATGTATATATTGTCCTTATTTATGGGCCTTTGTCCCACTTTTATTGAAGGCTTTGTCCAGATGTATTGCTCTATCAGGTCGAGAGGTATGGTAGCAGATAATTGTTCCCTTTTATCAGGAACATCTTTAAACACACCTGCTAAGGCAGCAATGGCAAAATACATGTGTACAACTGAGACCCTGCTGCACAACAACTGCCTTTGAAAGCCATGCACATAATGATGGATGCAGACAACTGGTGTCACAAACTGCATGTACGCACATATATCTTGCAAAAACACCTGCTACAGCATTGATTCAGTAGCACAGTCTGTTAAATACCTTCCATGTAGTATATTTTGCTACTCACAGTCCTGGTTTCGAATCCAGTGTGTTGCACATCAATTATATTCTTGTGAACACAGCAAGTAATGACTGAGTCATACAATTTTAACCCCCTCAGGTTGCTGCTACTGCATTAACTGCTACCCATGTTTTCAAATCAAAGGCCTGTAAGTAGAGATACCCTGCACATATTTGTATAGCCAAACTATATGCTACCTACTACTCTGTGATTGGCACTGTTACATAACAGATGTACCTTACACACATGCCCCAATTGAACTGCAAAGGGCACCCTTACCTTGGATCTGCTGTGACAAAAAAGCTGACACTGCTGCCTCAGTTACACATACAGCTTGCTGTCATCCAAAGAGCTCACACTTCCCCCTATGTGTCCTAGGCTACAGCAGCAGCTGCAACCTGGAACATATGTAGCTTTATGTTAAGCTAGCTGCTACAGATCTACCATACCTCACAACCCCCTAGAACAAGGGATACAGACACAACCATGCATAATGGGTAGGGGGCAAAGGTCCAGTGACAGCGTCATGTTTCACAGTTTGCCCCCACAAAGATAGTGAGGTGATAGAATAGCAGCTACTACATCAGCATGCATAGTCTGAAAGGTATGACGTCTGGCATTCACGTCTCCTTCTCCTTACTGACTTCAACCCACAATGTTTACCACTGAACTGCCAGATAATCACAATGCCATGGGACAGTGGCCAAATATATCATGTAAAACTGTAGACATACCTCAGAAATCTCAAGAGTGGACAGTATTTGTATCTACCCTCTGTGATGCTGTATTCTCCACTCCTCACTAATTTCCATCTCAAAGACTAAGAAAGGGGCCAGGGCCTACATGAAGGCCTTAAATATTGCACTGTGGTGCCATGTCATTGGCAACCCAGCTGTTTTGGATATAATTAGCAAGTCTGAGCCACAGATTGGTGCACAGGCATTTAACTGTTATTGAGCATTACTTATAAAATGCAATCAACTGCCTATGGGGAACAGGTCTGTATGTTGTTTTCCTTACTCAAACAACAGATTTGCAAGCTAAATGCAGAGGAACACTTCAAAAAAAGAGTACTTCACTCTGCCAGGTATGTAATTGATGTCCCCATATAATGGGATGCAGATGATAGGATAAAGGTATGGGAATAGGGATTACAGTAGCAGGCCTGTCATACATCTATAGTATTCACATGTTGGTGATACTCTGCTGCCAACAGCTACAGGCATGCCTATCAACTGTCCCTGCTTTAAGTCAAATCCCAGCTCTGTCCCTGTTACTCCCTCCTACAATGGTCGGCTGTTGTAGGAAAGCTAGTGGAATCTGTGTTAGACATAGTGACACTAAGTAAGCGTGTACACTCCTGTAACATCAAACAATGTACTATCATTCACAACCTCTCAGTCTGTCAATGTCACTCATAAATAATGCTGGCATTTTACAGGTATTCCTGACTGCCCCTGATGTACCCTGGCTAGGTCACTGTTTTGTTGCCATTCATCCCTCATTGGTTGAGAGCTATGGCTAACACACGTCAAGCCCTACAGCAGGGATTCAGTGATCGCCATAAGTAATGGGGGGACACAGGCCCAACCTCACTGACAGGGATACATATTTGCCATACAACATAAAACTATGAATATACTAACAGATATTACTGCAGCATACATGTTTTCTGAGGGGTCTGGCATGTGGCAGCCAGATTCTCTATTATCCAGCAACAACCATCAATGAATGGCAAGCCATTTGTCAGACATCCACATGTTTGTGCCAAAATGAACACATTCATTAGACACACATTCACAGTCCACAAACATCTGTGTAGTGGGGAGGTGGAATGTCTACAGGGAACATATACTACAGCAGGTTTGCATTGCTGTCTTTGTGGCACACTGCTGTTGCTTTACTGTCCCCATATAGTTGTTGTAATATCACACAGCCATTTGTCCTGCAGTGGCTGTATGGCATATTAGTGGGAGCTTGCCCTTAAGGGACACACCACAGTAGACTGCAGTGATGGGTGTAGAGACATAGAGCAGAATCTCTCATGACACACAGAGACATAACCATTATTGCTACTATCTTGGTGATAGCCACACATGTAGTGTGTTGATAGACTGTGGGGTATGATGTATGAGGGAGCGGTGGATAGTGAAGGATCTATTGGTTGTGCAAGGTTGATACTTAATGGATGTCCATGTATCTGGTCCTATAATGAGTCCCCCTCTTGTTGTCTTTCAGGAACAATGTATCACAGGAAGCATCCCCCATTCACAGCTGCTGAGAATGCTGTTGTCCTGGATGGCCTCAGATTGCATCATCACATTCTGTTTTCAAGGGGTCGCCAACATCGTGACCGGTGTGGAGCATTGTGAGGTGACCTTGTCAGGGCGGTTAACCAAAGTGAACATCAGGAAAGGACCTACGAGCAGGTCCGATACAGGGCCACAGATATGCTCAATGCCACACGTCAAAAGGCAGCTGCTGTGGCCATTGATCATGCTGCCACCAGTGGAGGGCCTGCAACAGAGCAACCACTCACAGTCACAGAAGAATTCCTAGCAAACCTAGGATCAACCGCTAGCTCCCAGGCATCCATCACCCCAGACATCCTGGAGGTGGGTGCCACAGCATCCACATCACAGGAGTGTCCAGGTAAGCTTTCATTCTTCATCATTAGTGTAATACTGTATCAGTCATTATGACAGGCTCTGCATACCAGCACATGGGTGTCAGGTCTATCTGCATTGAGGGGGTTGTTTTAATGCACAGTTGCGTACACATACTCAGAATTTCAGCAATGTAGGCAGTATCAAATTAGCTACTGTACATGTGGATATATGCACATATTACCCTCTAACATTTGGTATTGCTGACAATCCCTTTCCCTCACATTTTCATAGGTACGTTAGGTGTGGTCAGAGTCTCTGGTCCTGTACCTGGTAAGTGTGATGCCATTGTTTTACAGCTTATATATACCATATGAACATTACGGACTGCCATTTAGCCCAAGGCACAACTGTTATGCTTAGCCAGAGTGGAATAGTTGTATGTTCCATATCAGAGCAGTTGACTACTGTGCATACAATGGATAATCACAGTTGTGTATTTGTACAATCACTAACACATCTGCAGTTATAGTCATGAAGAGGTATGCAGCCTGCTATAAAGGAGGGAATGTGCTCATAATGCCTGTTCACTCACTATAGGGAGATGGTACATACCTGTGGCAGTGATACTACAATAGGCATATCATTCTCAGGATAGGTGTACTGGGTATTATGTGTAGTTCTATCACATACACTGTCATATTGCGTACACCACAGGTATAGTACACTGGCAATATTGACGGGATGTAGCTGAAGTGCATGTTAGAAAGGGCCTGTCTTGTCTGTGTATGTTGTTATACGTTTATGTGTTGTGCATGAGATCGGGGATGATAAGATGTGTGACTGGTAATGCAGTTGTGACTCCTCATCTGTATTAGTCTATGTGGATTACCATACATAATAGTGCAGGTAATAATGTACTGATTTTGTCTTCCTCCTCACAGATGAATGGGGGGGTTGGGGTCTGTCTCCCTCACAATCTGATGCAGTGTCCCATTGGGCTCTGATGATGATAGTGGCTATAGTGAGGCAAAGGTGGGGTTGTTGGGGGCTGAATCTGTCCCAGAGGTTGACATCCCTCTTCTGCCCCCATTGTCCCTTCACACAGTCAGTATGCCCACACATAACCAGTCCATAGAGGCCACAGATATTGGACAGTCACATGGTGTCAACATTGAACAGGACAGTGTGACAACTATGGCAAGAGTGAGTGTAGACATTGGCCATAGTCTGACAGCTGGTGAGGGCCCACATAAGCAGATTGACAGGAGTGCTTGAAGGGGGACTGCTGTCTATCCACATGCTGTCACAGGTGTCACATCATGTGTCACTCACTGCATGTTTTAGGACATCACGGAGGCACCGGCATGTACCGTACACAACACCAGATGGATGCTCAGAGTCATGGATGCAGCAAAGTCTGACATCCGTGACTGCCTCCACTGCATTGGTGACACCATGGATTATTTCACTGATTAAGTGGACAGACGGTGGGCTGAGACAGTGTCTGTCTTTGCTCGCACATTGTGCTGGAACATCTGGTTGGGGCAGGGCATCGGGCATGTGGACATAGATCAGCAACACCTTAGTGACAAATCATTAAGGAGTGACATTAGGAAATAATGACAGACATTTGAGATTCAGACACTTCAGGAGATTCATGGTAATGCCAGACCTGTTATTCTATCAATTCTCTACATTTGTAAGTGAAATATTTAACACTTGCCTATATATATATATATATATATATATATATATATATATATATATATATATATATAAGGCTTTGGCCACATTTGTTGCTAACACCACATACAAGGTGACAGACTGCATACCTCTCCCTTTACATGTCTTTGCAGAATGTCCAGCCTATTGACCCATATGTATGCTGTGTTCCTCATACAGGTGTGGTTTTCTGGTACTATACTGTAAAATTCAAGCAGTGAAATGTTCTAATTACTGAGACATTCAAGTGATGGCCTTTACATCCTGCAGCTAATCTGACCTCTTGCAACCTGTTGTTATACTAGCCACCTTCTAAGTTACTCAGACCATGTATAATGTTTGTCTATATGTTTGGCCCTCTGTCCCCCCATTTTCTCTGGCTTTGTCCAGCTGTCTTGCAGTAACAGATTGCAGTGTTATGACAGTCTGTGGGACTCCTGCTATAAGAGTAAGTCACATGCAAAAGTTGTAGACGCTGCCAGCTTCGAACCATCAGCACCATCACCCATGCTAATGTCCTTAGCTGAATAAGCCATACCATCCACTGAGGAGAGAGGTTTAATTCTTCACACTATCAACAGCTTACAGACATACACTGACCCCTGCATTTTGTGGGTGAAATATGTGGCCGGGCTGTATGTCACAGCCCTGGAAATGTGTGGTCTGTTGATATATCCTTGCAATCATACTCTGTTACTACAGTTGTATGGGAACACAGATGTGTTAGAGGTAGCGGACTCTGGCATTGACAGTCATGCATCTGTCCTATAACTCCAGTGTTTGGCATTTCCCTTGCATAATGCAGTGGGGTTTCCAGCCATGTGGCCAACCGAATATTATGGGGAACTCAGTATTGGACAGAGTACCTGTTGTCCCAAGTGGCTGTTAGATCTTTGCAAGTTGCCCAGTAGCCTACTTTCTTCCCTTGCATACATGCAGCAGGTTCATACATATGTTACCATAGTCTAGTATCCCGCACATTTGTTGTATAGGAGAATGACTTACCCTATGAATGCAGCAGTTGAGAAACCTGTGTTTCAGGGCTGACTCTGATGCATGCAGTACACAGCCAATACATGTTTAGATACAGGTTGTGTGGTGTGGCTTGCATCCTTTTACTATGTATGTGAGTTGGAGTAAGGTGTCACTCCCTAGGAGCCTAGATTGTCAGTGCATGCATTATTCGTTGCCTTTTGGCAAAGACCAGGGCATACTGGCATACCTCTGTCTGCCTACAGGGACAGCCTCAGGGGGTTCCTCCTCTGAGTCCCCCTGTGGGTGTGGCTGTGGGACCTAGGCACTGGTGAGTGGCTGTGTGTGTCCCTTCCCTGTGATGATCCTGCCGCAGCCGTTTCCAAAGGATCATAGTGCGTAGCATGGCACATACTGTGAAAATCTGTGCACATGTGGCTGGAGAGTACTGCAAGGTTCCACTAGATATATTGAGGCACTGAAACTGTGACTTGAGCAGCCCAAACACATGGTCTATGATGTTCTTAGTTTGTGTGTGTGCCTCATTATGGCATTCTTTGGTAGGTGTGCGTGAATGTCCGATGGGTGTCATCATCCACAGTTCCAGTGTGTAGTCAGCATCCCCCAGTAGATGGCTGTATGGGATGTCCCCCTGGCAAACATCTGGTACAACTGTGATGCGTGCCAGATATGGGAGTCGTGATAACTGCCAGGGCTGCCAGTACACACATTCATGATAATGCCCTGGGCATTGCACATGACCTGGCAGGTGATGGTGTGATACCTCTTGTGGTTGACATAGACTCCACCCTCTTCACTGGGCAGTGCTTTGATGTGGACATGTGTGCAGTCTATGGCATCCAGTACCTCAAGGTAGTGTGCTACATGGTAGAAGAGATGCATACTGCTGGCCTTCTCCTCAGGGGTGCAGGGAAATAAATTTGCTCACTGGCATGTGTTTGCATGGCATCCAGGAACTGGAGGAGTAACCTGGATGCTGATGCCTGTGAGACCCCCATCATGTCCCCAGTTGGTCTTCGAAAAATACCTGTAGCTAGTATCCTATTACCTTTGTTTCCACTGTGATGGGTTCCCCTCTGTTGGTTCTGGGTCTGAGTTGAGGGTGGCAGAGCTCAGTGAGTTCTTGTAGTATGTCCCTGGCCACCCTGTAGCACTCTAGAATCTGCATCTCATGTAGCTCCGGGAAGGTTACCCTGGGCCTGAATGCTCTTCTCTTCTCAGTCTAGGCCTATTGTCAGCAGCAGCATCAGCACTGACCTCAGCATCTAGCACATACAGATATGGCAGAACTGCAGCAGCCCCTAGCATTCTCTCAGTTAAAATTCCCAAGTCTGAACTCTAATGGTGCAGAGTATGGAGGGAAAATCAAATTGTAAGGTATGCATACTTTATAGTGTTCTGCTGCAAATGCAGCCTGTATGCCTGGCTAACTATGATGCAATCCACCTGCCAAGTATATCATTGATGGAGTTGGAATGCCCCAGTCTAGGTGGAACAGGGGTCATCAATAATTTAGAAATTATTGGCTTTCTCGGACAATTTCTATTTTTTTTTTCTTTTTTGACAGCCTTCCTTGCTAAGCACTGTGGTGTGGCATGAAAACCTGTGCTGCAGGTATAAATAATGCTCAGCAGTCAACAGACACACCCCCATAAATGGGCACTCTCAGCATAGAGGCATGCTGTGCAAACACAAAACCAACTTAAACACACTCCGCGAAGCAAAACAAAGCTTAGTAGCACTGGAAAACCCCCATTTGCTCAGCTCAGTGACATGGCGTGCAAACAGGTACCACTGTGCTCCAGTGTGCTTAAAGAAATAGAGGGACACCCCTTTTTGATGTCAGCTAGTTCTTCTGTGGACACCAACAGGGTTCTGGGGCTACACGGGTTTGCTCTGTGGGCACAGATACCCATTTTTGCTATTCAGTAACCCCAACTCATTTGCATAACGATCCATGCACACAACCTGAATATTACACTATTCAAGGACCTGCCTCCTTACCAACCAAAAACATGTACCATTGTACATACTCAATGCAAGGCCCTATAATGCATTATTGTCACAAATGTTATTTTATTCATTTTTACAATTTTAATTTTTTTTTTGCATAACAGCATGTTTGCGCACTGCTGTGCACCTTGCAAACATAATATGAGTATTAAAATATATATTAAATTGATTTCCATTACATTTTGGACACACAGGGCATAGTTTTGCACATATATGTGTCTGTTTTACTATTTCTGACCTTCTAACTGGGCTTTTACAGTCCGTGTTCACTTTTAATTTCATGTACATGGAATTTTTCCATGTACATTTGGGACACTAATATGGGATCTGCACGACTGCCTATCTGCCTGCTGGATTGCTCTACACTCTCCTTTGCAT
Source organism: Protopterus annectens (assembly GCF_019279795.1). Classification (NCBI taxonomy): domain Eukaryota; kingdom Metazoa; phylum Chordata; order Ceratodontiformes; family Protopteridae; genus Protopterus; species Protopterus annectens. The sequence continues at coordinate 634,205,445 of NC_056730.1, read as the reverse complement.
TTAATTCACCTGCTTATGAGATGATTTGCATGCCACGAACACTTCTGTTATGGCATTCTCGTGCATGCACCTCTGTTCTGTTTACTGGATTGCACAGCTGCTTACTTCCGTGCCTAGATGCAACATTACTCCATTTAGGTTTTATTGAATTCCCCCTTGTGTCTTTGCCATTACTTTTCTGTTGCTTTATCATCTAAGCACTTGAGTTACACCCAACAATTTCCAAGGATAATCCTGCTTTTCACTCTGTTCTTACTACTCCTCTGATGACACTTTTCTGTTTGTAAAATTTAACCTCAACATGATGAAAAAGTTTTACAATATATCTCTTTTTTGTGAACCATGTGGAATGCCTTTTTGTTCCTTTGTTAGTTTCTATTTGTTACAGTTTTGCTTCTATAATTTTAAATGCAACCCAGCGTGCAGCTGGTCATGCTGTGAACAGTGCTTTAGGTTTTTAACCAAAATGCAAATAAAATAAAATAAACCTTTCTCTTTTGCATATGCACCAGAGTTGGGCTTCCTGAATGTACAGTTCAGCCACCATTCTCTCCCATATTATCCTGGCCCTGGTCCAATGACATGCTTGTAGATATCTGTGGTCTCACCTATAAAAATTGAATGTATTGTAACAAGTAACCTATAGTAGCTAATTATTCTAGTAAGTATTTTGATGTTGAACCACCAGTGCATTGGCATTACCCAGCAAAGCTTACAACAGTCTCCTTTTCTCCTTTTTAATGCTTTATTTTTTTTTATTGTCACATCTGAAGTAGTCCACTCCTGTAAGGGAGTTACTTTGCCTCATCTCTGACCTCTATTCCCTTATACAAATTGTTATACTTGTTCATTACTAATTTTCACCATGACATTCCTTTTAGTTCACAGCAAGACTTATCACCCAGTGGTGTAAACCTTGGCCTGAGCTGATTGTCACTGTTGAAGCTACACCCCAACCCCTTGTACAAAACTGAGAAAAAGGGGTTATGGATGAATGGATGGGTGGATGGATGGATCGATTCTTTTAGTATTATATTCTATGCTACATTTTCCTTTAACATTTTCAAACAGAATAATGTATATTGAATTGACACACTTGTTTTTGTTTTTTGGGTTTTGTTTTACTACCAGGAAAATACAGTCTCAAAAATACATTTTCATTTATCAGTTATTTTTTCTTTAGCATATTTAAAACCCATGCTCCCCTTGTCAGCACTTCTATCGCCGATAAAACCAGGTGAGGTGTGAGGTGAAAGTGGACTGCCTCTTACATTTTTCTGTTTGTGTATGTCCTTGGGGTTTCATTTTTGCCATTATGACAATCACCAGTTTATAATAATGCTATACAAAGAATTTTGGCATCTTCAGAAGCTCTTTCCATGTACCACCTTCAGTAATATGGTCAAGGTAATGTTTCATGTCTTGTCAAATAAATGTTCTATATACAGATTCATGTAAAATAAAAATATCCATGATCTTTTTATCTTCTCAGCATCTAACCTCTCTGCAAATTATAATATTGCTTCATCACCTGCCAGCTGATTGCCTTCCCAGCTAAAAGCTGCCTCTCCATTCACTTGCTCATTCCAACTTATATTTTGAAATAATAATTCATGGGTCTGAATACTCCTGGTTCAATTACTGTGGTTTTTTTTTTTTTTTGCTTTAGCAAGATTGATACCTTTGCTTGCCACATTGGTGGGGCATCTTTTCTTCATGCATTAACTGTATACCCATGCCCATATTACCCTTTTTCCTTTCCTTTTCAATCTGTACATCATTTAGTATATTTATTGGTCCCAGCCACTTTCCCCGTTTCAGGGTCCAAATAGCCTTTCTCAACTCCTCTTGCTGGATTGCATCATCTGACATTTCCTAATCATCTTTCATAATTTTCCTCAAGTCCATATTACCTTTTCAATATTTGCAATATTTTTTTCCTTCCCTGCTATATATCATTTGGAAAGACTAACAACTTGACGTCTGATTTCAGGATCTTCTTATATAACTAGACCATATATGAATCATCATCTAATCATCTATGATTTACTCTGTCATTTGCTTCATTCCTCCAGTGTATTTGTCCATATTCTCCAGAAAGTCCCAGTGGCGTTAATTCTGCATCAGGACTAAAGCCTATACTGTGGCTTTAGTGCAGCAAAATTTATTTGCTCTGCAATACTAGAAAGTTTTGACAGGATTTTACTACAAATTTGATCTTCTCCATCACATAAGTAAAAGAAAATGGTTGTTTTGTCACAGGATCAAATTATATTAGTCAAAAATAATTACAAAAATCCTGTCAGAATATATATATATATATATATATATATATATATATATATATATATATATATATATATCTATATATACACACACATATACATATACATGTATGTATATATATATATATATATATATATATATATATATATATATATATATATATATATTGGACAATGCAGCAGTAGCATTGACACCTCACATCAAGAGGTTCTCCTGATTGATTCTTGGCTGGGGTGCCTTCTGTGTGGAGTCTGCATGTCTTCCCTGGATTAATGTGGGTTTCCTACAGCTGCTCTGGTTTCCTGCCACATTCAAATATATGCATCTGGAGAGTTTCTCCCCAGGCCTCCGCTGAAAATTGGCTTTATTCCATGTTGGACTTTCCCAGTTAATAAATAATATTGATCAACAAACCACTTAAAGGATGTTGGTTTTCAAAACTACTGGGCAACAGACCATCTCTACAAAAAATAATTTCTAGAAATATTGTCATATGCACAAGCATTATTTTTAAAAATAGGAAACATAGATAAAAATGTAGATTATATACAATAGAATGGCAAAAAACAGAGGGCATGGCCAAGATGGCTAAGTGCCAGCAGCAACTGGTGAAAGCTCTTTGACTGAAAACTTTTCTCTGACAGTATCAAAAAATACAATTTGGAGATACTTGTTAGCTAATTTTATTCACTATTAGCCAGAGAAAAGATTCATAGGTTTGTGTTCTACAAAAGCTGTAATTTTCCTGTCAGAATTTCAACTGCTTGGTTAAGAGAGAAGAGACTTCCACATGAGCCACTCAAGACCCAGGATTATTGTGTTGAAAATGACATCCGGTCACTAATATCTAGTATGCAGGATGCATTATTTAAAATAGACAAACTGGATAAAAAAATAAAAAGTTTCAAAGAAGAGACCAGAAAGAAGATGGAAAATTTAGAAATTCTTATGAAACAACAAAGTACATAAATCAGCAGTATGGAAGAAGCTTTAAATGATCATGAAAGAAGAATAAGTGAAGGTGAGTCTCAGTATGAATTTCATTTAAAACAAAATATCTGTCTCATAGACAAGACAAAGTTGATGACTTAGAAAACAGACTGAGACAAAAGAACATTAGAATTTATGGCATACCTGAAAAGTATGAGGGAACTAATACAACAAAATTTTAAACAATCTAGTTACATAAAACATTAAATCTACCTAAAACTTTATCTTATGGAATTGAAAGTGCACATAGAATCCTGAGAGCAAATCCGAAGAAGAAAAATTCTCCACCACATTCAATTGTAGTTAAATTTATGTCTAGCTTATAAAAGGATCAAATATTAAAAACAGCATGGTCCAGTCCACCTACTAAAACATGTGAATATCTAGTCAGATTTCAAAATGATTATTACAGTAAAGTAATGTCTAAAAGACAATCTTGCTTACCACTGATCAAGTAACTTAGAAAGAACAATATAAAAGGCATTATGGTGTTTCTTGCAAATATCAAAGTAATTATTTCTGAAGGAACTAAAATATTTGACACACTGGAGGAGGCATCCACTTTTGTCAACAAAAATATAGTAAAACCCTTAATAATACTGAAGAAATGGATCGGAGCATTATACCATACAAGAGACGGAGTGAGCTGAATTACTGGAAAAATGTCTCTAAAATTGAAAAGATTAAAAAAGTGACTTTTATTTTCTGGTTGCTGGACCTTTATTTTCTGAAACAATATATTTACCCTTCAAGTTAAAGGTTTGCATTGGACATTAAGCTTCAAAACATATGCAACTATGCATTTACATCTTAAGCTAAAATATTTTTCATGATAAAGGATATAAATGGTTAGTTTTACTGTTTTACTATATTTACCATGAAAGACAATATATTTTAACTAAACTTATAAATGTATTTCTAAATGTTAAACAAACACTACCTTTAAGAGAATGCCATTAAATTATAAGCAGAACTGCTAACTTTAAGACTATGTAAGTTAAGAATTGTATTTCATTTGTTTAAGTTTGCTTACTATGTTCATTGCTGACTTAACTGAATGTCAGATGCAAGTAATATGCTAATTAGAAGTGTTAAAGTGCTGGTGATTTTGTTTTCTTTGGTCCTGTGTAACACATTCCTTTCACATGCCATTTATGTAGCAATTAATCTTAAAAGAGGATGAGAACAAAATAATGTTCTTGTGCGAAAATGCTGGATTCTTGCCTCCCTTGCTTCCCACCTGCTTCTTGAACTGTTTAAAAAAATCCAGGTCAACGCTCATCACCGATATTTATGAAAACAGAAAAGAACTTTCTTTTTATTTTTTATTTCAAGTATTTATGTGAGAAATCTACCAAATTAACATACTATTTATTTTTTTAGAACTGAAGAATTGGAAAAACAAAAGCTATAGTAATGTGTTATACTGAGCTGTTACTGACATATAATTTCTTTACATTTTGCTGAATGTTAATAGCGTATGCTCTAGTGTTATTAAGTCTAACTGTACATGTTAATTGAAAAAAAGTAAAGTTAGATCTTTGTTACTGATTAGAACAGTTTAAAATTAAGAAGAATGAGAAACTTACAGAGGAAATTAGCAGCTACTGTGTGCTGTGAGTTGTCATTTCCACATGTAATCAAATTTTATTGTCAGGATGTGAAGCTTAGATCAGAACAGCAGTTCACAATAGCTAAAAACACACATTCAAATTAAACAAGCAGGCATTCTTTTATACACATATTAAAGTCTGCTTGCAATAATAGAATTAATAAAAAGAGTAAACATTTTATGAATAATATGCTAATCCACAAGGAATTAAATATCTACTATATCAGATTAACAAAGGGTTAGTATCAGTAAGTTAAGAAATATGTACACATGCTATAATCTCTAATAGAGAACTGATGATTAAATAGCTCTTTGATGGGAAATTGTGGAATAACATGTTATATAGAATAAGGTAGAATATTAGTTGGCAAATAAGACAAAGCATATTTAAATAATAAACTGCATGTAAGAAATATATACATTACATAGACATAGCCCAGCATAATGCATCCAAGATACTTCAGGTACAACTAACACTGGGTAAGACAGTGATACAAGTCATAGCCTGCTACAGTACCCCAAATATGTCCCTAGACTATCACTCCAAGTTTCTAAACACCCTGGAGTCTATGAAGGTCCAACCCAATACTCTCATACTGGGTGACGTCACCTACCCTTCCATCAACTGGGAAAACTATGCAAGTACCAATGTACAGGCCCAACGCTTTCTGGAATTTATCAGTTCCAATGCCCTGGACTAGCTCCTTCTGCCCCCCACTAGAGGAGGCAACATCCTTGACCTGGTTATCACCAACATGGGAGACCATTACTCCACACCTATAGTCAATTAATTCCTGGTTAAATCCGACCACAAACTGATCACCATGGAAATCTGCATCTCACCTACAACCACTGCTAAGGTGACCACCCTGAAAAACTTCTCTAAAGCCAAGTTTGGGCTCTTAAAAACAGAGGTGGCTAACTTCTCAGCATCCATGCCAATGGAAAATAGTTGCACAACTGGAGAGTCATACACCAATGCAATGTATGAGCACATCCACAAATGCATGGACCTTGCTATACCAAATAGAACTAAGACACTCTCCTCCAAAAAAGGAAGCCAGTCTGGTGGTCCCCAGCCATCAATAAACTCTACAACAGGAGGAAGAAACTGTTGCAGAAAAAATAAAGTCACAAGACTGGAAAACCTCCCTTAGCAGTCTCAACTAAAAGCTGAAATCCCTTATCAAATCCTCTAAAGACAGCTATGAAGGCAGAATTGTGGCTGATACCAAAAACAACCACAAAGCCTAATATAGGTATATCAAAATCCGACAGGCAATACCCAGATTTGCTCTAAGTTATTGCTCAATGGCACCTCCTATACTGAGCCAACAGATAAAGCCAACATACTGGCCGACAGCTTCAGTACCAACTTTACCTCTCTACCCCCCAAGGGCCCTATCACAATACCAGAAGAAAGCCTGGTACCCACAATTTCTGCAGCACAGGTAAAAGCTGCATTGTCCAAAGACAAGAATACAGCATCCATAGGATCTGATAATATTCCTGGCTGCATCCTACATGAGCTACAAAATGAGCAGGCACCACATCTGTGTGCCCTGTTCAATCACAGCCTTAACTCAGGCTATGTCTCTAACAAATGATGCATTTATCTTGGTCCATAAAGGCAACTACAGACTGTGGTAACTATCATCCTATTAGACTGATGAGTCTGGTATGCAAACATGTGGAGTGCATCATCATGGACCTGCTTAGCAAAGATACAGACAATCTCCAAACTCTTGACTCACCACAGTTTGGCTTTTTCAAGGGGAGATCCTGCCTGCAGAACCTGAATGACTTCTTCAAGGCAGTCACCAGGGCTGTGAATGAGGGTAAGGCAGTGCATACAGCCTACCTCAACTTGGCCAAGGCCTTTGATACCATTCCCCACTCAGACTCAGGAAACTAGGTATCAACCCTTACATCACTAGGCGGGTTGCAAATTTACTCACAGACCAGAGCCACAGAGTGAAAGTTGTGGATTCCAAGTCAGACTGTTGACCAGTCATGAGTGGAGTCCCACTGGGCCCTCTCATCTTTGGCATCTACTTCTCAGAAGTCCAGGTCAACACAGAAGTGCTCTGCCTGACCAAGTTCACTGATGCCTGCAAGCTAGGAGTTATTATCAACTCCCCAAGTAATGCAGACATCATATAAAAGGGCCTCTCTGAGACCAATGACTGGTGTCAGAACAATGGCCTGAAGCTTAATGCCAAAAAATGTGTTATCATCCCCTTTGGAAAAAAACTCAGTTCCCACGAATTACCATGTTGATGGGATCCCACTGAACTCTGAAGGAGCCATAAGATAGCTGGGCACCCAGGTCAACAGCCACCTCACCTTCAACCACCACATCGCCACTGTGGTCAGAAAGTCCTTCTACGTGACACATCTTATAACCATAGGTTTCGTATTCAAGAAGAAAGAGGTCATCATCTCTCATTAGACCAATCATCGAATATAACAACCCATTTGGCATGCACTTGACCAGACACCTACAACAGCTGGAGAGACCACAAAAGTATCTCACAAAAAATATTCTAGGCCTTAAACACATGTCCTACATGGACAGAATCAAGAAACTTCAGCTGTTCTCAGTCTCTTATCGTCTACTTAGGGGTGATCTCTGCTTGACTTACAAAGCCATGAATGACCCAGCCCTACTTGAAATGCTACACTTAAAGAGATCCCAATCCCCCATGCCACATGCTCCAGAGATCACAATCTCATTACCACAATTAACAGAACATGCTGGAGGGAAAGGTTCATTTTCCAAAAGACGGCCCATACTCTGGAAAATAAGCTTCCCATTCATGTCAAGAAGAACAACTCGCTGGCCCTCTTCAAGAGAAATTTTGACAAGTGGATGGGTAACAGAATGTTCACCCCAGAGATCACTCCAGTTGCCCTACTGGTTAGGGGCAGTATGAACTAACATCAGGTAGCACGGTGCATGGGTAATTTTTGGGGGCTAGGCTTGTAAATACTCCAGGGCCATTAACCTAGTACACACCTATGAACCTATATACATATAGTCTAAACAAAAAACTACACTGCCTAGAAACTCTCTTCATCCTAGAGAACACGGACATCTGGGCAGTCACTGAGACATGGTTTAAAGCTGTGGAGAGCACACAAACAGTGCAAGATTATAATGCTTTCCAAACACAGACCAGCTACTTCACAGGCAGGGACTAATGGTGGAGGTGTCTCTATTTACAACAAAAATATTTATTTTTTTTATTTATTTACATTTGTGACTGGGAGAGTCTGACTGGATTAATGACCATTTTCAGCGGAGGCCCAGGGAGAAAAGCTCCAGCATACAATTAGTCATACAAACAAAAGATACAGTTAGTCAAACAAACAAAGATACACTACTTATAAGACATATTACTTGTCATATACAACAGAGTAGAAAAATATGTTAGTTCATAGCTTTAGTCATAACTGAATTTGTAGAGGACACATTTTCCAAGTGACACTGTTTATTTATAATAAGATTGGAGGAAGTGGACAAAGATTCCTGGGGAGGAGAATATTCTATTGTGTTACAAAGACATGCTTTAAGCTGTTGCTTTTTAAAGACAGGAACTAGAGAGGGATGTGAAGATTGGGGAATGATGGGTGAAGGCTGCCAGCCTAGTCAAATAGAATTTGATACATAATTCTTTCATTTGTATATATAAATGTAAAATACAGCATTGTGTTCTTAAATGAAAGAAAACTGTAAAATGTGAACTTCAAGATTGTTGCATCATTGCCATTTGCTGTAAAGAAAACTAAGCCAAGCATTTCAAATGTTTTTTGAAGTTACAACTATCTAAAAAGTGGTGCAGAAGCAATTGGCTGAACACATTCTTTCTATTGTCTTTACTTAAGGAATAATTGTTAGAGTATACATATGAAATGTTTTTTTTATGGCTGTAGTTTCCTAAGCAGGTGCTAGCTTGCTAAATAATGCAGTTTGTTTGCCTGGGAACTCCGGACTAAGTGTTAAAATGATGTATTGTGAATACTGGGAAAACCTAAGTGTCAAATGATGTAATTTGGGTGGACTTTAGCAGAGCTGTTTGTTAGTGAGTTTAAAAAACTATTCTTGAGAGAGAGACTTAAAGCATTTATTTTGAACCATCAACCCCAGAACTGCTTATGCTCTTTATGTATGTAAGTAGGATTATAGCACTGTGTTTTCTCTTAAGAATAGATAAAGATTAGAAAGTTAGATTGTGTTTTTCTTTGACATCAGACCTGTCCTACTGTATTATTTTACGTTTCTGTGTGATCTCTGAACTCTTAGATATCTCTGTGGTGTAGTAGTATTGTCTTGTGTTTTAATTATTTATTATTAAATATTTTAAAAACCTTTACCTGTGGCTGGTTTGTGTAGAGAAGTAGGCTCTAGAGTACATTGCATATTTATAGAGTTCATTGTAATAGGCCACTCTAATGAGCCTTAGACTGAATAGTCACATTACCAATTGGATAATAATATTGCACAGTAATAATTGGGCACCCTTTTAAGGGCCTTTGGGTAACTGATAATTATTAAGCTGGTGGTGGCAGAAATTACTACCATATAGTCTGGGTATAGGGGCACAGCTGGAGAATCTGTGTCAGCCTTTCCCAGGAGTGTCTGTGAAGTTGTATAAATACGTAATTGTGTGTGGTGTGTTAGCTACCTGGGCAGGGACTCGAAGTACTGGTTGGACAGAGAGGGTACTGGAGGTTAGCTTGCCAGCTAGGCTGAGATCTGGACCCTATAGCTGTGCCAGTGGGGAGTCTTATTGGGGACCTGGGGAGCAAGGGAGCAACCATCCCCAGACTGACTGTGATCTCTGTGTGCACTTAAGGGGAAATTGCACTTTATTGTGTGTATGTGTTATCCTTTCCTCTTCCATGAGACAACCTCCCTGGTGTTAGTGGTAAGGACTGAGGCTCCTTGATTGCTGGGCCAGGGCATGGTCATCACAAGTGGTGGCAGTTGTTGGGATAAGATATCCTCACAAGTGTCTGGTAGTGGTTGGGATAAGATATCCTCACATATCTGTTTGGCAGTTGTGTGGGTAGAGTGAATCCTGTAGCTTATGTACAGTGATCTCTGAAGGTGTTTTGTACTCTAAATCAGCCATGCAGTGTATACTCAGAGTTTAGATCACAATTGTTTTATTTCTTTTGTTAGTTTAGTTAGTCAGGGTGAACAAGCAGCATGTCAGCACAGGAGTAAGGAAAGCTAACTAGGAGCCAGCTGGTGGACATGTGCCAGGCTAGGGGGCTGGTGCATGGAAACCTGACTAAGGCAGACCTGATTGCAGTGTTGGTTACAGCTGCATCAGAAAACAGCATCCAGGAGGAGAATCGGACTGGCAATGGAGATACAATATCCTCGGAGAATGGACAGCTCAACCTTTCTGCAGTGGACTTAAAAATCCAGCTGGAGCTAAAAAGACTTGAGTTGGAGGCGTTTGGAGATAGAAGCCAAAGAAAAGGAACATCAGAGGAAGCATGAGAGGGAAATGCTGACTCTTTGCCAGAGTCATGGAGGTAATGTGGAAGGGAGTAACTGGACCCCAGAAGCACAACAGGTCAGTAAATTTCTTTCGCAATTTAAAGAGGGGGATCATTTTGATAGTTTCATTCACATGTTTGAAAGGGTATGTAAACAGTATAGTGTTGACCAAAGGCGCTAGGTATGGTTCCTGACACCCTTACTCCATGGTAATGCTGTAATTTGTATATCATAAATGCCTGACTCTGTTTCGATTATACTGCTGTAAAGAAATGTCTGTTAAAATGTTTTAAGCTACCACCTGAAATGTATAGGGAAAAAGTTTTGTGAGCGTAGACACAAGGCAGATGAAAATGTATGTGAATGTGTTGCTGAACTGAGCATTTATTTTCATAGCTGGGTGAGTGGATGTCAGGTCACCAGTTTTGAAGGGCTGGCAGACCTTTTGATGAGGGAACATGCCCTTAGCACTTTGCCTGAGGACACGAGGATTTGGTTAGCCGATAGACCATGTGCTACTTTAGCTGAGTTGGGGAAGAAGGGAGACCTATACCTGGCCAACAGGGCAGGCCTGCACAGGAAGGGGGACCCCAGTACTGCTCATGGGTCTAAAGGAACCCATGGTGGGCAGTACAGACTGCCCCAACAGAATCTGCCAGTAGCAGGGGAAGCTACTAGTCCAGGTACACATCCATGAGCTAGGGTTAAATGTTTTGAATGCAACCAGTGGGGCCATGTGGCATACTGGTGTCCATGGAGGCAAGGTCGGGAACCAAAGGTGAGGGAGCCAGTAAGTGGGAAAGACAAAATGCCAATATTGGGTTGTCTTGAAACAACTGGGGTATGGAACTACAATTAAGCAGATGTCTTGAGAGGGAAGGATTTGGATGAGGCCGTCCCATGTAGTTATGCAGTTATACGCAGTGAGGCTAGGAGACAAGCATGTGGGTCTGGTAGCCTGGGGGAGACCCAGACAGACTGCATACTTGCATCCAGGACTGCTGAGGTGGTTACTTCAGGGAGTGAGCTACTCTGTAGCAGTGAGACTGAAGGTGAGCCACAGCTGCTTGTGGGTACTGATGTTCCCTTGGACAGGGTAACTGCAAAGGTAGAGGTGAGTAGTAGTACCCAGGTTGACAGTGAGGCACCACTATCAGAGGATGCCAGACTTCCAGTGGAAGGGGAGCTGAGATGGGTTACAAGGATAGAGTTGAGACAGGCTCAGCTCTCAGACCCTACATTGCTAGCTGCCTGAGGCAGGTAGCTAGGGAGGCATGTGATTCTCAAGGGAAGGGGGAATCTGTATACTGGGACAAATGGTTACTATACAGAGAGTGGACCCCTGAGAGAGGGCTAGAAGGTGAGAGAGTACAGCAATTGGTAGTGGCTAGAGCTTACCATCTGGCACTTCTAGCCATAGCCCATGATATTCCTTTTGCAGGTCATATGGGCATAAAACAAACAAAGAGGCATATTATTCAAAACTTCTATTGGCCTGGAATTTCCAGAGATGTAACAGCGTACTGCAGGACCTGTGAGCAGTGCCAAAAGGTAGACAAGGCAGGAGACAAGGTGAGAGCTCCTTTGATGCCTTTGCCTGTGATTGAGGCACAATTTCAGAGGCTAGCTATGGATATTGTGGGTCCTCTAAGTACCCCAAGTTCCACAGGGAAAATGTATATCCTAGTGGTAGTGGATTATGCTACACGATACACTGAGGCAGTGGCTTTGTCCTCTATTGAGGCAGAGAAGGTGGCAAATGCTTTGTTAGAGATTTTCAGCAGGGTAGGTTTCCCAAAAGAAATACTGACTGACCGAGGTGTCAATTTTTCATGTCAGACCTGCTGACTTGTCTGTGGAAGTCCTGTGGGGTGAAGCACATGAAGACCACCCCCTACCATCCCCAGACTAATGGTCTTGCTGAGAGGTTAAACTCTACAATCAAGTCTATGCTACAGGCCTTTGAAGATCAGTTTAAGAGGGTGTGGGACAAATATTTTCCCCATCTGTTGTTTGCTTACAGAGGGGATCCCCAGGAATCCACAGGTTTTTCACCCTTTGAGTTGTTGTATGGGCATAGGGTGAGGGGACCTCTAGATTTAATTTGAGATGAGTGGGAAGGTGAGTGTGAGTCTCACAAGGAGTCTGTTGTGGCATACACCCTAACCCTCAGGACAAGGCTCGGGGAACTCAGGGGCTTAGCCCAAGAGAACCTGGCAGAAGCCCAACAATAGGAAAAGGTGTGGTATGGCAGGAAGGCTCGAGCTAGAGAATATGCTGTGGGGCAGCAGGTAATGTTTTTCATTCCTGTCAGACACAACAAGCTGCAAGCAGCTTGGGAGGGACTCTACAAACTGGTTATAAATGTAAGCAATGTTACCTACATGGTGGAAGTGCTAGGCAGATGGCAGGGGCACAAACTGTACCATGTTAACATGATGAAACCTTACCATGATAGGGAGGTCCTTGTGCTGAGCATTTGTAGTGGATTGCAGGAGAAGTCTGAGGGAAATCTGGGGACTGATCTCCTCACTTAGGCTCGGGCTGACACCTCAGTGGAAGGGGTAGCAATGTCCCAGCAGCTATCTCCTACCCAAGTTCGAGAAATCCAAGCAGTGTTGTAGGAATTTGGGGACGTGTCCACTGGGAAACCAGGGTGCACCCACCTGGTGCAGCACCAGGTGGATACAGGACCCCATAGGCCTATTAGGCAGGCCCCTTATAGGGTGCCTGAGAGAGAGAAACAGACTCTGAGGGAAGAGGTACAGGAGATGTTGGAACTAGGGGTGATTCAAGAGTCCAACAGTCCTTCGGCCTTGCCAGTGGTGTTGGTGCCAAAGAAGGACGGCAGCACCAAGTTCTGTGTGGATTACTGGAAATTAAATAGTCACACAGAGTCGGATGCTTACCCCATGCCTAGGACAGATGAGGCCCTAGAGCAGTTGGGTGGGGCTAAGTATCTTACAACCATTGATCTTACCAAGGGTTACTGGCAGATGCCCTTGACTCCCAGTGCTAGAGAATCGTCAGCCTTTGTGACTCCTTTTGGCTTGTATGAGTTCACAAAGATGCCCTTTGGGATGAAGAATGCCCCAGCAATTTTCCAGAGGCTGGTGGATAATATCCTAGCAGGAGCAGGAAGATTTGCCCCTGCTTACCTAGATGATATTTCCATCTACAGCCATTCCTGGTCAGAGCACCTTTAGCATGTCAGGGAGGTGCTGGGCAGACTACAGAGGGCAGGGTTGACCATTAAGCAGAGCAAATGTCAGTTGGGTAAGGCGGAGGTCTCCTACCTAGGACATAGAGTGGGGATTGGTAAGATAAGGCCAGAACCTGCCAAAGTGGAAGCTATTCAGGCATGGCCTGCACCTGTTACCAAAAATCAGGTGAGAGCATTCTTAGGGACAGCAGGATACTACAGAAAGTTTGTCTCTAGTTATAGTACCATAGCTGTTCCCCTCACAGACCTGACAAGGAAGAACAGGCCAGATAAGGTAGTGTGGACCCCAGCAAGTGAGCAAGCATTTCAGAAGCTTAAAGAAGCTTTGAGAGGACCAACTGTGTAAGCCAGTCCAGATTACAGCAAATAATTTCTTGTGCAAGTAGATGCTTCAAACCATGGGGTGGGGGCTGTACTTAGCCAGATTTCTTCAGAGGGGGGAAGAGCACCCAGTGGTTTATCTCAGTTGTAGGCTCCAACCCAGGGAGGAATGCTATGCAGCCATAGAAAAGGAATGTCTAGCCATAGTGTGGGCATTGCAGAAACTTCAGCCTTATCTGTATGGAAGAAAATTCACTGTAATGACAGATCACAATCCTCTAATATAGTTAAACAGAGCCAGTCAGCAAAATGCCAAGTTGTTAAGATGGAGCCTGGGGTTGCAAGCATATGATATGTCAGTGCAGCATCACAGTGGGAGAAGCAATGCCAATGCAGATGGGGTCTCAAGACAGGGAATGGGGTGAGGTACACCCAGATAGACCTAACCCTCTCAAGCGGCATTTCTCAAGGGTCACTTGAAAAAACTAGCTTGACTTCTCCAGGGGGGGAAAGAGATGTGAAGACTGGGAAAGATGGGCGAAGGCAGCTAGCCTAGTCAAATAGAATTTGATACATAATTCTATCATTTGTATATATAAATGTAAAATACAGCATTGTGTTCTTAAATGAAAGAAAATACTGTAAAATGCGAACATTAAGATTGTTGCAACATTGCCATCTGCTGTAAGGAAAGCCAAGCCAAGCATTTCAAATGTTCTTTGAAGTTACAATTATCTTAAAAGTGGTGTTGAAGCGACTGGCTGAACACATTCTTTCTATTTTCTTAACTTAAGGAATAATTGTTAGAGTATACATGTGAAATATCTTTTATTGTTGTAGTTTCCTGAGCAGGTGTTAGCTTGCTAAATAATGCAGTTTGTTTGCCTGGGAACTCCAGACTAAGTGTCAAAATTAGGTATTGTGAATACTGGGAAAACCATGTGTCAAAATGATGTAATTTGGGAGGATCTTAGCAGAGCTGTTTTTTAGTGAGTTTAAAAACTATTGTTGAGAGAGACTGAAAGCATTTTGTCTTGGACCATCAACCCCAGCACTGCTTATGCTCTTTATGTATGTAAGTAGGATTATAGCACTGTGATTTCTCTAAAGAATAGCTAAAGATTAGAAAGTTAGATTGTGTTTTTCTTTGACATCAGACCTGTCCTACTGTATTATTTTAAGTCAAGAATTGGAATGGCAACTTCTGAATGCCTTCTGTGTCCCGGGTCTTAATGACAACTGTAACATTACTTGTTTGCTGAAACCGAAGAGCGTTTTAAGATAACTATTTTTAACATACCTTTTTGACTTACCATTTAGTTTTATATTATACTTAATCAACAATATTGTTTGTTTTTTAATTTTAGTCTTTGTGACATTTTACCGATGTTATTATGGATTAGTACATGAACTGTTAAATGCATGATCTACTAACTAGTATGTTTATGCATTTGACACACTTGACTGTACTGAATGACTTTCATAAGTTACTTTGTCTCATGTGTTTAGGTGCTCGCAGTTTACTGGTACCTCTACCTTTAATTTTGTGAGTGCTATGGATTGGGTAACAGTTTTAATTGGCCTCTGGGAGCAACTTTTAAATATTTTAAAGTTTTCAGTGACACCTTGTTATACTTTTTCTGAAGAAGTTTCCCATTTTGGTGAGAAGAAAACATGTCTTGTGCTAATAAACTTGTTATACGTTAAAATCTATTTATCTCCACCCACTGTGTGTGGTTTTCATCTCCATTTTGACTGCCTGCCTCCTTCCGTCTACTTGTGTGCATTTCAGAATTTTTCGTTTACTTGTTTTTGCTGGTTTGTTCATCACGGTGTCGCGAGTTTCTAGCAATCCTACCAGCCCTAACATATTTGGAATGGGCAACCAAACAGATTTGTCACAGTTGACTGTTATTTTGAGTTCGTTAAACCAACATATTGACACACTTACAAACCGTTTGGACTTAGTCGACAAGACTAATAGTGAAACTGTTTCCAGGGGTCACGTAAACTCAGTTAGTTCTAACTTACACAATGGCCATTCTTCAAATGGGGCGGACCATGAACAGATGGGACTGAGTTTCAGTCCAGCCCCATTCCCTTTGGGTCAACTTATCCGTCAACATGAGCCTTGTCCTGCTACCACAGCACGGAACAATCAATAAGAAAGTTTAGGGCTTATTGGCGTTCTATCGTTTTTGGAATGGGTGAACAACACTGGCCACTTAACTACAGGTTTTACCCTCAACATGGACCGACAGGCCTCTATACCTTCATCTCTACCAGTGAGTATTCAGGTCATTTCTGACAAGTTAAAACTTTTAGATTCCAAACTGTTGAAAGTAAAAAAGCTGCAATTAGAGGGTATCTATTTTAAATAATGTTTGGAGGAGAAGTTAGTACCTAAGGGGTTACGCTACCACCAGTTGCCAACAGGACTTACACCTGAATCTCCGTTTCATAAAGAGTTACTTGATTTATTTAATTCTTTTGTTTTCTCTCTAATGGAATGTATGATTAAGCACTATTCAGCCCAAATTGACAGTTTGATAGTAGAAGTTGACGAACTTGACAAGGACATTAAAATGAACACCGAGTTTCTTAGGTATAAATTTGATTACGAAAAGGTTTTTTCCAGTATTGATCATCTACTGGATAAACTCAAGACAAATAAAATTAAGAAATAAAACAGAGACCATTTAGCCTATTCTAATGGGTTGGCGTACCCTAAACCACAAGTCACTCAAGTTTGGAACAGTAACAATTTCTCGACTGGACCAAACCATTCTAATTCTTCTACCAATTTAGACTGTCTTAATGAAGTTAGTACTGGAACAATGGTTAACAATGCTCAAGATTCTGAACCATTGAGACGTAGTGAGAGATTACGGTCTATTAATAATAATAGTAATAATAATAACAACACTCATCAGTTTGTACAGGATATTAACCCACATGTACAACAACAGGTTTTTCACCAGGGTACCAAACCGAAGAATTTGCTGAAACAACAACGTTCTCAGAACCAGAAGAACAAGACCTGGATCAACAGGAGAAAGAGATGACTGACACTTATCCACCCAGTGGTTCCACTAAGCTGAGTATTTTAAAAAACATTAATGGTGATTTTAATATATACAATTTTTCATCAATTTGTATTGACCCATGCTTAGTGGAGCTTTTAGCAAAGGGTAACACTTTTGTACCTAGCTTCAATATGAATCTAGCTAAAACTCTGATAGATCTAAAGTGTTTGGTTAGGAAACTAAATCTCTCTTTTTTATTTGGTAACTCTGACTCACCTCATTCCTTACCAAAACCTTTAAGTACGTTTAACCCCCCATTACACCCTCTATTGCACATCTTTGAGAGTGTCTGTGAACTTGATATTAGAGGTATTACACATACACGTAAGATTAGTCACAACTCTAAACTTAATAACATCAGTAGTGAACAACATCAAGAATTGAACTTGATTAGATCTAGTATGGTACGGTGTATTAAACCAGATAAAGGGGGTGGTCTGGTCATTTTCGACACAAACGACTATATCAACAGAATGGAGATGGTCCTCAATAGTTTGGCTTACTCCAAAACGTCTCTTAATGAATATAATATAGCTCTAAGAATGGTAAAAGGTTATTTTAGAGACTTATTCATTGAATCAAAAATTGATCTGGATACTTATAATTACATTACTATCCCGTTTCCAAGGTTACCCATTACGTTTGGAATCCCAAAAATTCACAAGGATATTCTAAATCCACCGATGAGACCTCTCATCGACGGTAGAACTTCGTTAACATACCCTTGTGCAAAAGTGGTAGATTTCATCCTCCAGAGATACTTGAAAAGGATTCCACAAATCTGTAAAGACTCATGGTCACTTTTAGAGAGCCATAACAACTTAACAATAGACCACCATTCCAACTTTTTGACGCTCGATGTTGTTGATTTATATACTTCCATTCCCCATTTGGAAACAACTGAATGGGTCACCTTAATTTTGAAGCACATGAATGCTCCTAATAATGACATCTATGTGGTGTCAGAGTTACTGGACATTATCCTTACTAATAATTTTTTCACTTTTAATAACCAACTTTTCTTGCAAAAACAAGGGGTAGCAATGGGCTCCCCTTGTGGAGCAAGTTTGGCTAACTTGTTTGTAGCCTATTGGGAAAAACTTTTTATAGTGGATAAACCTGAAATATCTAACCTCTTGGTGTTTTACACAAGATTTTTAGATGACATTTTTGTCATCTTCAGAGGTAACAGTGAAGAAGCTGACAGATTCATTGAATACCTTATTTCAACTACGTCGTTCTTAAAATTCACATACCAATTTGGCACAACTTGTATTGACTACTTAGATGTCAAATTAATTAGAGGACCTAACGATAAGTTGAAGTCTACCATTTACAGGAAGCCAACATACTGTAACTCTTTTTTACATTTTTCTAGTGCTCATCCTTTCACACAAAAACACTCTATTGTAAAAGGCCAACTAGTCAGAGCAGCGAGGATGTGCACCACAGATACTGACTTCCTTGGAGAATGTCACTTACTAGAGAACATGTTTGTGAGTAGAGGTTACCCTTTACTACTCGTTCAAGAGTTAATGTTGGAAGTTAGGAACAAATGAGAGCTAGGTCTACTTAATTCTATTTTATTTTGTAATGATAGCTGTTCCATAGGATCAACCTCAATTGTTGAAGTTAACAGTGATTTACAACTTTCGAACAGTTCAAATACAGTTAATAGAGTCACTTTGGATACGGCACCAAAACTTACTCACCATTCTTATAGGTGCAGTTTCATTACCTCATTCAATAATGACAGTGAGCAGATTAAACTGTTGCTATTTAAGAACTGGCAACTACTATCCAAAGACAGCTTATTAATAGAGAGAATTGGTCCCTTTCCAACTATTATCTATAGGAGAGGTCCCAACTTGAAAAGTCTTTTGGAATAAAAACAACTTAAGTCCAGTAACAGAACTAGTGTTTTTTCTCCTTGTGGGGCTTGTAATATGTATCAACATGTAACAAGAAGTAGTTATTTTGAGACAGCCAATAAGAAATATTATATTAAGCACAAACTCGATTGTAATTCTAAGAGCATAGTTTATTTAGCTAAGTGCAAAACTTGTAATGTTTTCTATGTAGGAAAAACTGATCGTAGACTACGAGATAGGGTCTACAAGCACATTTATGCCATTTCTAAAAATAAAAGTGATAACGCGCTAGCTAAATATATCAGTGCTAAACCTGATCATTGCTTCCAGTTTCTAGCTATAGACCAGGTAGTATGGGACATCAGAGGCGGTCCAGTTTCCATCCAACTAGAATGTCGAGAATTGGAATGGCAACTTCTTCTGAACACATTCTGTGTCCCGGGTCTTAATGACAACTGTAACATTACTTCTTTGCTGAAACTGAAGAGCGTTTTAAGATAACTATTTTTAACATACCTTTTTGACTTACCATTTAGTTTTGTATTATACTTAATCAACAATATTGTTTGTTTTTTAATTTTAGTCTTTGTGACATTTTACCGATGTTATTATGGATTAGTAAATGAACTGTTAAATGCATGATCTACGAACTAGTATGTTTATGCATTTGACACACTTGACTGTACTGAATGACTTTCATAAGTTACTTTGTCTCTTGTGCTCAGGTGCTCGCAGTTTACTGGTACCTCTACATTTAATTTTGTGAGAGCTACAGATTGGGTAATGGTTTTAATTGGCCTCTGGGCGCAACTTTTAAATATTTTAAAGTTTTCTGTGACACCTTGTTATACTTTTTCTGAAGAAGTTTCCCATTTTGGTGAGACGAAAACGTGTCTTGTGCTAATAAACTTATTATACATTAAAATATATATATCTCCACCCACTGTGTGTGGTTTTCATCTCCCTTTTGACTGCCTGCCTCCTTCCGTCTACTTGTGTGCGTTTCAGAAGTTTTCGTTTACTTGTTTTTGTTGGTTTGTTCATCATGGCGATGGGAGTTTCTGGCAGTCCTACCAGCCCTAACTTATTTGGAACGGGCAACCAAACAGATTTGTCACAGTTGACTGCTATTTTGAGTTCGTTAAACCAACGTATTGACACACTTACAAACTGTTTGGACTTAGTCGACAAGACTAATAGTGAAACTGTTTCCAGGGGTCAAGTAAACTCAGTTCGTTCTAACTTACAAAACGGCCATTCTTCGAATGGGGCGGACCAAGAACAGATGGGACTGAGTTCCAGTCCAGCTCCATTCCCTTTGGGTCAACTTACCCGTCAACATGAGCCTTGTCCTGCTACCACAGTTCGAAACAATCAAGAAGAAGGTTTAGGGCTTATTGGCATTCCATCGTTTTTGGAATGGGTGAACAATACTGGCCACTTTACTACAGGTTTTACCCTCAACATGGACCGACTGGCATCTATACCTTCATCTCCACCAGTGAGTATGCAGGTCATTTCTGACAAGTTAAAACTTTTAGATTCCAAACTGTTGAAAGTAAAAAAGCTGCAATTAGAGGTTATCTATTTTAAACAATGTTTGGAGGAGAAGTTAGTACCTAAGGGTTACGCTACCACCAGTTGCCAACAGGACTTACACCTGAATCTCCGTTTCATAAAGAGTTACTTGATTTATTTAATTCTTTTGGTTTCTCTCTAATGGAATGTATGATTAAGCACTATTCAGCCCAAATTGACAGTTTGATAGTAGAAGTTGACGAACTTGACAAGGGCATTAAAATGAAAGCCGACTTTCTTAGGTATAAATTCGATTACAAAAGGGTTTTTTCCAGTATTGATCATCTACTGGATAAACTCAAGACAAATAAAATTAGGAAACTAAACATAGACCATTTAGCCTATTCTAATGGGTCGGCGTACCCTAAACCACAAGTCACTCAAGTTTGGAACAGTAACAATTTCTTGAATGGACCAAACCATTCTAATTCTTCTACCAATTTAGACTCTGTTAATGAAGTTAGTACTGGAACAATGGTTAACAATGTTCAAGATTCTGAACCATTGAGACGTAGTGAGAGATTATGGTCTATTAATAATAATAATAGTAATAATAATAACAACACTCATCAGTTTGTACAGGATATTAACCCACATATACAACAACAGGTTTTTCACCAGGGTACCAAACCGAAGAATTTACCAAAACAACAACATTCTCAGAACCAGAAGAACAAGACCTGGATCAACAGGAAAAAGAGATGACTGACACTTATCCACCCAATGGTTCCACTAAGCTGACTATTTTAAAAAATATTAATGGTGATTTTAATATATACAATTTTTCATCAATTTGTATTGACCCATGCTTAGTGGAGCTCTTAGCAAAGGGTAACACTTTTGTACCTAGCTTCAATATGAATCTAGTTAAAACTCTGATAGATCTAAAGTGTTTTGTTAGGAAACTAAATCTCTCTTTTTTATTTGGTAACTCTGACTCACCTCATTCATTACTAAAACCTTTAAGTACATTCAACCCCCCATTGCACCCTCTATTGCACATCTTTGAGAGTGTCTGTGAACTTGATATTAGAGGTATTACACATACACATAAGATTACTCACACCTCTAAACTTAATAACATCAGTAGTGAACAACATCAAGAATTGAACTTGATTAGATCTAGTATGGTACGGTGTATTAAACCAGATAAAGGGGATGGTCTGGTCATTTTTGACACGAACGACTATATCAAAAGAATGGAGGTGGTCCTCAATAATTCGGCTTACTCCAAAACGTCTCTTAATGAATATAATATAGCTCTAAGAAGGGTAAAAGGTTATTTTAGAGACTTATTCATTGAATCAAAAATTGATCTGGATACTTATAATTACATTACCATCCCATTTCCAAGGTTACCCATTACGTTTGGAATCCCAAAAATTCACAAGGATATTCTAAATCCACCGATGAGACCACTCATCGATGGTAGAACTTCATTAACATACCCTTGTGCAAAAGTGGTAGATTTCATCCTCCAGAGATACTTGAAAAGGATTCCACAAATCTGTAAAGACTCATGGTCACTTTTAGAGAGCCTTAACAACTTAACAATAGACCACCATTCCAACTTTTTGATGCTTGACGTTGTTGATTTATATACTTCCATTCCCCATTTGGAAACAACTGAATGGGTCACCTTAATTTTGAAGCACATGAATGCTCCTAATAATGACATCTAGGTGGTGTCAGAGTTACTGGACATTATCCTGGTGTCAGAGTTACTGGACATTATCCTTACTAATAATTTTTTCACCTTTAATAACCAACTTTTCTTGCAAAAACAAGGGGTAGCACTGGGCTCCCATTGTGGAGCAAGTTTGGCTAACTTGTTTGTAGCCTATTGGGAAAAACTTTTTATAGTGGATAAACCTGAAATATCTAACCTCTTGGTGTTTTACACAAGATTTTTAGATGACATTTTTGTCATCTTCAGAGGTAACAGTGAAGAAGCTGACAGATTCATTGAATAACTTATTTCCACTACGTCGTTCTTAAAATTCACATACCAATTTGGCACATCTTGTATTGACTACTTAGATGTCAAATTAATTAGAGGACCTAACGATAAGTTGAAGTCTACCATTTACAGGAAGCCAACATACTGTAACTCTTTTTTACATTTTTCTAGTGCTCATCCTTTCAAACAAAAACGCTCTATTGTAAAAGGCCAACTAGTCAGAGCAGCGAGGATGTGCACCACAGATACTGACTTCCTTGGAGAATGTCACTTACTAGAGAACATGTTTGTAAGTAGAGGTTACCCTTTACTACTCGTTCAAGAGTTAATGTTGGAAGTTAGGAACAAACGAGAGCTAGGTCTACTTAATCCTATTTTATTTTGTAATGATAGCTGTTCCATAGGATCAACCTCAATTGTTGAAGTTAACAGTGATTTACAACTTTCGAACAGTTCAAATACAGTTAATAGAGTCATTTTGGATACGGCACCAAAACTTACTAACCATTCTTATAGGTGCAGTTTCATTACCTCATTCAATAATGACATTGAGCAGATTAAACTGTTGCTATTTAAGAACTGGCAACTACTATCCAAAGACAGCTTATTAATAGAGAGAATTGGTCCCTTTCCAACTATTACTACGTTCCTCAAATAAACTTCTGATTAATATTACCAAACCTAACAATAATGCAGGTGTCAGTTTATTCTCCAACTCTGTTGGAAAAACATGGAATAAACTACCCTCTGATATAACTTCTTTAACCTCTTTCCAACTTTTCAAATATCAACTAAAGATTTATCTCAATAAACACTGGCTTTGCTCCTGCACTAATCCTGACTAATGCCAACTCTTCTCTCTTCCATTACCCTTGTTAACAAAAAAAAAAAAAACTTTATTTTTTATATTATCTGGTTAACTTGCTATGATGTCAAGTGAACTTTTATGCCAATGTATTTTTTTATCTGATTATATTATTG
This sequence comes from Protopterus annectens, assembly GCF_019279795.1. Lineage (NCBI taxonomy): Eukaryota > Metazoa > Chordata > Ceratodontiformes > Protopteridae > Protopterus > Protopterus annectens. The sequence goes on along the minus strand of NC_056730.1, from coordinate 634,182,022 downwards.
TTTTTATTTCATATCTTTCTTATGTAACCATTTATGCCTTTTTGTAAAAGTGTACAACTGATGGAGCTTTTCTCCCCGGGCCTCTACTGAAAACGGACATATATCCAGTTGGACTAGCCCGGTCAACAAATGTAAAATAAAAAAAAATAAATCTATAGGAGAGGTCCCAACTTGAAAAGTCTTTTGGAATGAAAACAACTTAAGTCCAGTAACAGAAGTAGTGTTTTTTCTCCTTGTGGGGCTTGTAATATGTGTCAACATGTAACAAGAAGTAGTTATTTTGAGACAGCCAATAAGAAATATTATATTAAGCACAAACTCGATTGTAATTCTAAGAGCATAGTTTATTTAGCTAAGTGCAAAACATGTAACGTTTTCTTTGTAGGAAAAAATGATCGTAGACTACGAGATAGGGTCTACAAGCACATTTATGCCATTTCTAAAAATAAAAGTGATAACGCGCTAGCTAAACATATCAGTGCTAAACCTGATCATCGCTTTCAGTTTCTAGCTATAGACCAGATAGTATGGGACATCACAGGCGGTCCAGTTTCCATCCAACTAGAATGTCGAGAATTGGAATGGCAACTTCTTCTGAACGCATTCTGTTTCCCGGGTCTTAATGACAACTGTAACATTACTTGTTTGCTGAAACTGAAGAGCATTTTAAGATAACTATTTTTAACATACCTTTTTGACTTACCATTTAGTTTTGTATTATACTTAATCAACAATATTGTTTGTTTTTTAATTTTAGTCTTTGTGACATTTTACCGATGTTATTATGGATTAGTACGTGAACTGTTAAATGCATGATCTACTAACTAGTATGTTTATGCATTTGACACACTTTACTGTACTGAATGACTTTCATAAGTTACTTTGTCTCATGTGTTTAGGTGCTCGCAGTTTACTGATACCTCTACCTTTAAGTTTGTGAGAGCTACGGATTGGGTAACAGTTTTAATTGGCCTCTGGGTGAAACTTTTAAATATTTTAAAGTTTTCAGTGACACCTTGTTATACTTTTTCTGAAGAAGTTTCCCATTTTGGTGAGATGAAAACGTGTCTTGTGCTAATAAACTTGTTATATGTTAAAATATATTTATCTCCACCCACTGTGTGTGGTTTTCATCTCCCTTTTGACTGCCTGCCTCCTTCCGTCTACTTGTGTGCGTTTCAGAAATTTTCATTTACTTGTTTTTGAAACAGGCTATGTGATTGTAATACAGCGATAGGTTGTTTAGTTCAGCCTTAACCAAGTTGGTAAGTATAGGGGATGTATGCATAAGTGTTAATAGGAGGCGGGAGCAGGCAATAATGGATCTAGTGTCTTGGATTAAGAATGTCCTGTTCCTATATAGTGAACCATTTCTTTTGTTTGTATTGTTTATAGCTTGGCTTACATAGATGTCGAATTTTAGATTGTTATCTATGTGAAAATAAATATACTTCAAGGCTGGTCAATCAGTACAATGCACTTGAGCTCCTCCATGTTCAAATCACCATAGGCAAAATCAAATACCACTTCCTTGCAAGCTATAGGCCTCCCTCTATGACCCAGGAAACCCATACCACATATTTAAAGTTATTCAAAACACTAACCATCCAATTCAATACCATATTCATGGGTGACATTAATTACACCATTATTAACTGGAAATCCTGTATGACACCAAATGTACAGGCACAGAGATTCCTGGATTTTGTAAGTACAAACTTCCTGGACCAAATAGTCAATACACCAACCAGGAGTGCAACCATACTGCATATGGTCCTCACTAATATGGAGGAGTGCTGCACACCCTCTACAATAATGCACTTCCTGGTAAGGTCAGACTACAAAATGGTCTCCTTGAAATAAAAAATAAAACCTGGACCCTTCAGCTAAACCTGGAATATTCAGGAACTACTCTAAGGTGAACCCCCTGCTATTAAGTGATAACGTGGCAAAATTTCAAGCTCCCATAAACCCTGAGAACATTGCTGCCTTTGCAGAGCTGTTGACAGAAACCCTGTACACACATGTTAATAGCTGCATAGAGGCAGCTGTACCCATCAGGAAGAAATACAGAACTAACTCAAAAAACAAGCCACCCTGGTGGAATCACAAAATCAATAGGCTGTATAACAGAAGAAAGAAAATCATGGCAAAACTTAGGAGGTGCAGCACCCAGCAGGATATAAGCACTCTCATCATACTAAACAAAAACAACTCAGTGGACAAATAATGTCTACCAAAGCCAAATTTGAGGTAAGTTCCCCTCCCAGGATAAGGACAGTCACAAAGCATTTTTAGTTATGTCCACAACCTCAAAGGCAAAACACAATTGTATGCAGAGCTCATTGTTAATGGAGCCACCTGTAATGAGCCAGAAGATATAGCAAACCTCTTGGCTAATACATTCAGCTACAACTTTACCGCTCTCTCCCCCTCTACCTTCCCTCAGGAAACACAATCAAATATAGCTCCCCCTACTATCACTACGGAACAGGTTCTTCATGCTCTCTCTCTAAGACCAAGAACACTGCATCAATGGGCTCAGAGAATATCCCAATATGCCTTTTAAATAGCATGAAACATGACCTGTCAAGGCCTCTGGAATTACTATTTAATTTACTATTTAACTGTATCCTCCAAACAGGCCTTCTGCACAAAGGTGGGCCATCTGCAGAAACTGGAAACTGTAGACCCATAAGTCTCATTAGTCTTATATGTAAAGCCATGAAAAGAATTATCACGGAAATGATCAACAGAGATATAGTAAACTTCCAGACACGGGACCCAACCCAGTTTCATTTCATCAAGGGCCCCATATTAGTGAGGACCAGATACATTATGGTTCCATCCCTGGTTGATGTACTGACTGTCTGGTCCAGGGAGTTTATGTTTACAAAATCCAGGAATCTCTGTGCATGTACATTTGGTGTTGAATAGTATTCCCAGTTAATAGTGGGGTAATTAAAGTCACCCATGAATATGGTATTGGATTGGATGGTTAGTGTTTCTGATAAGTTAAAATACATGGTATGGGTTTCCTGGGTCACACAGGAGGACCTATAGGTTGCAAAGAAGTGGTATTGGATTTTGCCTATGGTGATTTCAACATGAAGCAGCTCAAGTGTATTGTCCTGTTTGACCAACATTGAAGTATATTTATTTTTGCTGTAAATAGAGACACCTCCACCTATAGTCCCTGCTTGTGAAATAGCTGGCCTAAATGTGTGGAAGGCATTATAACCTTGCACTGTTGATGCACCCTCCATGGCTTTAAACCATGTCCCCATGATCGCACAGACATCAGTATTCTCTAAGGTAAAGAGAGCTTCTTGGGAGTGGAGTTTTTTGTTTAGACTCCTAGCACTGAGCAGTAGTACCATTAGATTTTCTTGGTTTTGATTTGTTATGTCAGAAGTAGTTTCAGTTTGGTATTGCCTAAAAAAAGGCACTGTGGAGGAAGACAATGTTTTAGCTAATATCCTAAAGCCTAGAGGAGAGAGGTGCAGACCATCCCTGGCAAGGCAGCATGGTCTGTTGACCATCTCCTTCCATGCTGACAGATACTGCACCCCCTTAGAATGAAACCAGAAAGTAAGCTATTTATTTATTTATTTTACATTTGTTGACCGGGAATGTCTGACTGAGCCGAAGCCCTTTTTCGGTAGAGGCCCAGGGAGAAAAGCTCTAGTAAATACATATCACATTTAGTTATTTTATAGATATTATAGAAGTGGAATATAGCAACCAGCTAAATGACTACAAGAGCATTTTTTAAAAGTATACAGATGACATTTAGTCATTATACAAATATTATATATGTAGAAAACGTCAAAACAGCTAGATTACAGCCCCAACATTTTTAAGGTAGTAGTTAATATAAAAAGCAACATAGGAGTAAAGTGTTTTTTTTTTTTTGCAATCTATCTTTTGGTATTTATTAAAGTCAATCATCTTTTATTCATATTGTGGCATCATCCTTGGAGAAGATAACAAGGTGCTCAGTGCTAGGCTCATACCAGCCTGAGACACATATTCTGAGAGCTCCATGATGTCTCTCTTCATATAGTCTAAGGAGGTATGTCTCAGGTAATTTACTCATACATGGACTATGACTGAGTCATATGGGTAATTGTGGTCCAGTGACCTGAGTGCATGCATAATGTGGTGGATCCTAGCCCCTGATGAGCAACTGACCATGACTTTCTCCTTATTCCGCCTGGTGAGAGGGACATCAGTGTGCTTCATGATGGAGTCTCAATTGACTACAATGTTGTATTTTGTGGTGGCCTGCCTTATGGGATTAGAGGCAGAGGCTCCACGAGATGTAGCTCTATGTGTTGATGTGGGTGTTGTTTTGAAAGTGTGCATTTGGGGCTGCTGAGGGTATTTGTTATGTGTACTTCATCTAGGAGGTCTTTGTGGTTTAGGAAGGTTACATTTCAGTGCCTCATCATATCTGGGTCTATCTGCTTTGAGCTGTGTGTGATGGGTGCATCTTGTGTACTACTGACAACCTTATTGTCATTAGGAGTACTTTTATGTGAGAGCTTTGTCTCCAGCGACATTGTGTAAATACATCTCTCACATACCGTATCCGTTTGTTTGAGGATTAACTGATTGTCAGTAAACATGAGACAATTTCTAGATTGCCTCAGGATGCCCATATCCACCAAGACAGTAATGGAGACAGTAGGAAAGCTCATATCCATGGCAACAGACCCTTTTTTTATTATGTGACATATTAAGCTCAATGAAAAAAATAGACTACAGAAAGTCAGTAAAAAACTAAAAGTTAGAAGCTTGATAAAACAACTGAACACAGTAATTAGGACTGTTCATATTCATGTGATACAACAGAAGTAAACAGGATATATTACTGTGCAGCTAAATTAAAAACAGATAAAGTCTTACCAGAAAAATGCAGGGCAGTAAGGGAAAGGAAGGGAAGGAATCAAATGCCATCATGGAAGTATCAAATAGAGAAAACTATAAAGCAATTAAGAAAAGAAGTATAACTGTTAAAAGAGTATAGAAGAGGGAACAGATTGAAAAATACTCAAAAAGATAGATGTGATAAAAGCAATACTGTGCAGTATTAGAACAGATCAGGATATATCATGCACTATCACAAATAATAAACTAAAAATAACAGCACAGGCAAAAAACTTAGAAGATATGCATATAAATATATAGGAAAAGTACAAAATAAGCAATTTATTGATGACCCAAAAGTGTTTTATAAAGAACCGGAAAACAAGGCAAAAGGAATTGAAACACCACCAAAAAAGAAGAAATCGATACATTTTAGAGAAATATCTATGAAGATCCTGTAGAACATAACAATTATGCTAAATGGATAGGAGAAGTAAAAGAAAGAATAAGAAGTTCAAATGCTGAGTATATGAAATGGGATGAAGTAACAGCTAGATAGATTGAAACCTAATTTGAAACCCCCAGGACTAGATGCAGTACCTAACTTCTGGTTAAAAGTAGTAACATCTTTACATGAAGATTTAGCCATGAGTAAAAACTGTTTGTATGTGTACGGTTAACAACAGGAAAAACAATACTCCTACTTAAAAGTGAACCTGCAAGCTAACCTAAAAACTATAGACCAACAACTTGCCTGCCGACAATGTATAAAATTTACACTGGAATTGATACTGACAGAGTTTATAGTCATTTAGAAGAAAACAAGATCATGGCAATAGAACAACTGGGTAAAAAATAAAGTCATATAGGACAAAGGATCATTTGTTGTTAAACAAAGTCATAATGGAGAACTGTAAAAAGGGAAATAATTGGCTGTAAAAAAGCATTTGATAGTTTTTTCAATTCATGGATAAAAGAGGGCTTAAAATGTATAGGATACACCCTATACTGATCTATTACATTACAGCAACAATGAAACAGTGGCAAACCACTTTGTAGTTAAACCATTCCCTGGATAAAAATTCAAATGGGAGTATTCCAGGGTGACTTTTTGTCTTTGTTGCTCTTTTGTCTTGCCCTTAACCCTTTAAGATGTTTTACTTAACAGATTAGGCCATGGCTACAATTTGGCTCTCAGAAAACTACAAAGTGTGAAGACTTCTCATCTTGTTTTTGTGGATGTTTTAAAACTGTATAGTTCATTAGATGATGAACTGAAAGCACACATGAGGCTTGGCCCATGCCAAGTTGACCTGGGACATCTTCAAGGGGGTGTTAGGTTGATATTAATGGGAGTTCAATGGGTTGGGGAGGTGAAATGGTTAAATGGTGGTAGGGTTGATTAGAAGGAAATGAGATAAGGGTGGGAGTTGCTTAAGGGATTTAGATGAGTGTAGCTGGGTAAGTAATCACATTTTGGCGTGAACTTGCTACAGCAGGCTCTCGTCAGTGATGACCTGAAGGGAAGAGTGGTCTGGTAGGCCTTAGAGCGGTGGGGTTGATGGTGAGGTGGAGAATTTGGCAGGTTTGAGGTGAGTAAGGTAGTAATGTATAAAATAAATAAATAAATAAAAATGGTGGGTGAGAATTGGTACTTTGGGGGGTATTATGCTTGCTGCAGTTAATTGACATGGAGGTTTGTTGGTTGTCTACATGAAGTGCAGGCTTGAAATGAGGTAGGAATGAATGTTTTGGGATGTGAGCTTCAGGGAGAGTGCAGCGGGCTCTGTGGGGGGGTGTCGCTAGTGTCAGGGATGAAATAGGGTCTTGGTATCTAAAAAAAAAAAACAGAGGAAGAGGATCCTGTTTTCCTTATTGGGAGTTGTGGATAGGATCTTCATGGATGTACCTTGCGGTTGTTTGGTTGGTTCACGGTTTTGCGGGTTTTCCCTGGTGCTTTGGTCACTTGCCTTGGTGGTTCACTGTTTCACAGGCTTTCCTTTTGTTTGCTTGATGTACTGGATGATGGCGAGTTTCACAGGCTCGGAAACATGGTTGCCCTTGGCGCGTGCGTGGGGGAGTCTGGAGGTAGCTGTAAAGGTAATGTATGACAGCTGACTGCTGCCGAGCTGTGGGTTGGTATGGTTGTTTCCTTGACATGGTTCCTCCAACTAGTGTGTAGATGTTAACAGGCGTTTTAAAGCAGTGCAATGGTTTTTGACACATATTATGCATTTAATAAATGTTGTAGCAGTCTGGATGGTTCATAGTTCCTCTTTTGCTTTAATGAAACCGCAGGTGATTTTCCCGGGCTTTGGACAGAGAGGTCTGACTGTGGTTGTCACGCATGTGTGGTGGCAGTGTGTGTCTGAGGATTGTGACCGTCGTAGATTCCATTGAATGTCCAGGCATACCTTGCACCATTTGGCATGCTGCTCCCATGTTTTCCCCTGTTCTGTTGGCAGTTCACTTCGTGCAATTTTGCTTTTCGGCGAGTGAGCAGAAAGGAAAAAAAAATGATGAATGAAATTAAAAGAAAAAGGGAGTGGGGAGCAGCAGTGACTTTTCCTGTGCGGAGTATGAGAGCTAGGATGTTGTTGACAGACAGAATACTGCTGTGGCATACCTTTATAAATAAATATTTTATAAGTGGCTGCTGTATTGTGAGTGGTATAATCGTTTGTATAACAAACCCATTGCAAATAAGCTACGTATAGAACGGACAGCCCAGCTGATGAAGCTTAATAAATCCAGTAAATGCAGGTGGATGACTTTAGCAACTGGGTTTGACGTTACTTTAAAACATTCATGTTAGGGTGCAACATCTGCACTGTTGCTGCCACTGTATAACTTCATCTGGTAGGGTTATTTTACAATAGCAGGTAAGGAAATGTCGCATTTGGGGTGGAAATACAGAATGAAAACTACGAACTTCCTAATATGTTGTCAGACTGAATGTAGGCTGAAAATCTTTTTAAAATATTAATAGATGATCTGAATACAATCATTTGACAATACTGGATATGGCATGCAGCTCTCAGGCTTCATGAAAAAAAAAAAAAACGTCAATTCATCTGTCTGCAAAGCTATGCAAATTGTGGCTTCATCATTAGCAGTGCTAGAACACCGAGGCAGAGCTCTGTCAAACTGGTGTGCTGCTCAGAACTAGTAGTTTGCATTGGAATGGTCTTAGTATAACTTAGAGAAAATTGGTGATGAAGGGAGACAAACTGCGACAGATAAGGTACTCGTCAGTGTAAGAACATTGTTTCCTGAGACATTTATACTCAATTATGTGTCACTTATAAGGGCAATCCTATGTAACACTGTCACCCATCATATTTACAAGCTGACAGGCAAGCATTGTGTTATGTCTGTATTTTTTCTTTTTGGTATTTCTGAAACTGGCACACTAAATGGTTTGCTACTCTTTCACAAGCGCATATTTTATGCATGAAGCAAAATGTGTTTTTGATTCGTTATTTCAAACTGCAACCTAAGTATCTTTTTTCATACCCTATGGTATATGTAGCATTGCTGAAATACATGTCTGGAATCAGTGGTGAAAAGACATGCCCTGCTGACTTCTGAGGATTTTCTGTTCGCGGGGTGCGAAAGGGGGGGAGGAGTGAGGATTTGTCTGGATGGTAAATCAGAGGATTTCAATCTTTAAATAATGTCACGCAGGTTCCTTTAATGGTAGCACTGAAATCTTTCTTACAGTATTTCTCAGAGGGTGGGGTGGGTGTTGCTGTTGGGCTTTCCTGTATTTATACCTTTGTTACTTGGTTCTTTTGAAGAGGTTGAGAGGTATGGTTGCTGTGCACTATTACGGCTAGTGCTGTACATGATCATAGTTCAGAAGGGTTGCAATGGTCAGAATTTTACTTCATACTTTAGGTCCATTCAAGACCCTGTCAGTCAACTGAAGTTATCAGTGGTATTGAACACGTAATTGAATGCGCAAATGGCGACATAGATGTTTGGTTTTGTTTTCAGATTCCAGTATTTGAAGCAACTAGGATGAAGGTGAGTTAAGAATGTGCTGGGTCATGAGCAGAACTGAAAGATGGGGGAATGGTAGGGTGACGTCTTGCTCTGTGGTCATGGAGGGGAGACCTTGGTTGGGGGAAGCAGGCATTCTGAGTCATAACTTTCACCTGTACAGGATTTGTGGAATGTTCAGATTTTGCCTCATATTTTAGCCATTTTTCACAACATTGTGGTTTTCTAGGAATCATTGAAGAATTGTGACAGATGTGAAGCACAAGGGACCATTAGTTGGTGGATTGTATCAGTGTTCTCGAGAGGTGATGGTTGCTAAGCCTACTCCGGTAAGTACTTAACTTGACATGTTGGATTTGGGGCAGGGTGTTCAAAGGTGACTTAAAGTTAACTTATAGGTGGGGGAAGCAGGACTGGTGGTGATTAAGGGGGGTTGCATGCTTTTGGGGAATGCTATGGCTTTGGTTATTATGCACTTGTATTTGGAGTTAACCTTCTTTGCTGGGGAGGCTGGGTTGATGTCTGGTAGATGGTATGTTAAACACATTTATTTTGCATTCATTAGGCAATTTTAAGGTTAGTACAGCTGGGTAGTGTAAGGCCTAGATAGGATAAGGCATGTTGAGGGTAAGTTATAGCAGGGTTTAATATTTGCTTAGGGGTAGTTTTGCATTCTTACTGATGGGAGAAGAGTTACTATGTCAATGGCTTTGAGGTTCAGGTAAGTAAGGTTCCTTAATCTAGAGTGCACTGCATGGTAAGACTAAGCTGATTAAATTACCAAAAAAAAAAAAAAAAAAATTAAAGGGAGGAGGGTGGAAGTGTAGGAAGGGTGCTGAAGTCATATTTACATTGGAAGTGTGATGGGGGCATTATGACGGTAGGTCAACTTGACAGCACTCAGGGTTAAGATATTTGTTTTGTGTTAGTAAATTTACAGTTCTTTTCTTTTGCAGATCAATGAGGAATAAATGTACAGTGGACAGTGTGCCGGTAGCTGTAGGATGGGTGATGTGGTCATAAAAGGAGATGCGCAGAGTCTCATCAGTCAGTGGCCTGAAAGGATGGACGTTGCAGGGATGGGGTGGCGTTCAAGGAGGGCTCAGATGGATGAGATGCAGAGTTGGTGCTCCTGGTGACCAGAAAGATGTTGGTTCAATAGAGGAGAGGAGGTTGCCATGAATGTTGGCTGTGGCAGCAGTATGTCATAGGTCACAGTTTTATAGCATGTCATTGAATGAAAGTTGTTATTGTGCATGTCTCTCTTGCAACTATAAGGTAATGTCTTTGGCACTTGTAGTAGGAGGGTAGTCATTAGGATTGAAGTCATTGTGGCATTATTGGTACATGTGGTATTCATTGAAATGGAAGCAGGGGTAGGAGTATTACTATGGGAGCATACCATTCATGGCAAGGGAGAGGTATAATTATGCTTATTGCTGAAGGACGTATTAGGAGGGTAATTCGACTAGGTACTTTGGATCATGCATGGGGTAGAGAGACAGCATGTCAAGTGCTCCTGGATGGGGAAGGATTTGTCAGCTAAGGCTTAAGGGTATAGTAATGGTTATCTATATCTATATAGGTTGGACTGAGGTTTAAGCAAAGAGATTATATGGGGTTTTAATTTTGGTAACATTTTAATTTATGGTACGTTACAGTTATGAGAGGGTAGGAATGACAATGTGGTGTTGTGGTCAATGAACTGGAAGGCAAGTTAGGTTTGTGAGGGTCAGGCTTTTCAGGTAGGAAAGGCAGTGAGGCGGTCAGAGTACTTTACTACTGGGAATTACCGGTGGATTTTCAGGTACTAGGTCATTGTCAGCCAAGTTCTATTTCTTTAGTTGTGGCTAGGGTTTAACCAAGAGGGGCCTTAGCAGGTACTGATTTGAGGGGGTGTTGTAGGTTATGCAGATGTTGGCTGCTTTCAGCTATCAGCACCTTAATCAGGAGCATATATAGTTTTGTGATGTCGTGACTTTGGTGGGTTCTCAGTGGTTTGAAGGGGCGGCCTGGGTTGAGTAGGTAGAGGGACAGAGGTTGAATGCTGTAAGATGGGTTTTCTTTGACGGGGTGCAGATTTCAGTTTAAGGGTTTATAGATTTTGTGGCATTTAGTTATGGCTAGAAGTTGGCATTATGAAAGGTTGAGCCATGGTTAGTGGCTTGAAGGCAGTAGACTAAAGGAAAGGTGTTCTTTGGAATGGATGTGTCAGTGGAGTTATGGGTAATTCTACTTTATATAGTTTTATTAAGGTGTATTTAGTTTTATTAAGGTGTGTTGCTTGCGGGATGGGGTTGGCATGTCACTAATCTTGTGTTGACCAGGTGGCATAGGACATTTTCATTCTGGTATAATTTGGTTTTGACCTGTGGAATAGGGCATTTTTAGTTTGGTATATTGTTGGTGGCATTCAAGGGTATTGATAGAGTAAAGAGGGGTCAGGCTGCTAAAGCCATCATGAGGTTTAGATGCCTTACTTTTGATATGGGTAGTTGGTGTTGGCAAGGTAGTTGTTAAATGACATTTTGAAGTTTTTCAGGTCTGCATGTCATTGGGCAAGAAAAATTGTTTGGGAAGGGTGATATGCAGTTGCTTTAATTTGGGGTTGGGGATGAGTATTCTTGCTCCAGTGGCAGGTGATGCTTTGGTAGGCATTAGGTAATTGCCAGGGGCTGGTAATGTCCTGGTAATTATTGTACACCGAATGACATTTGGCTTTATCTCTTAAGGGTAGCTAGCTAATGGAAGTTGGTGGTGAGGGGGAACAGCTTGGGCAGGCTGGTGGCGGAGAAGAGGGACAGGCTTGCCCTCTTCTGTCCCCACTCTGGTGTCTGGTGGTGCATTTGTAAAGTAAGTGAGCAAAGGTATGGATGCTGCTTACTGGGTCAGATGAGCAGGTACGCTGTCCTGATTAATATTATAAGGGTGTTTATAAGTAAAGTAAGTGAGCAAAGGTATGGAGGCTGCTTACTGGATAGAGTGAGCAGGTATGCTGTCCTGATTATCATTATAAGGATGTTTAAAAGTAAAGTAAGTGAGCAAAGGTATGGGCGCTGCTTACAGGGGCAGGATGAGCAAGTACGCTGTCCTGATTAACACTGCATAGATGTTTATGTTGTGTTTAGAATCAAATACACTATGTCAGTTGTATTTAACACATTTTGGTAATCAAAGTTATGTTATGGAAGTTTTAATAAAGGTCGTCAAATGTCATTCGGTGTGTTGTGTTTATTGAAGGGGACCGGGACAACTGCAAGATGTCAAAACTTTTTCAAATTACATTAGAATGTCATTTGGTCTTGATAAATGTGAAAAAAACAACCTTTAAAGCAGGATAGCTGCACCACCAAGAAAACATCAGTCTGGGACAGGAACTTGATATAAAAAAACTTGAGTAAGAGGGAGTGTATAAATATTTGAGAACCGATGAAGGATCACCAATGCAACATAAACAAATGTGAATAAAACTTAGGAATATTTTAGAAGACTAAAATTAATACTGAAAACAGTGTTGACATCTAGGATCAAAGTCCAAGGTATAAACCAGTTTGCTCTTCATGTCCTAATTTACAGTTTTGGAGTGATTGACTTGCCCCAAAATGTACTGGATGAGTTGGAAAGGAAAACAAGAAGGATGCTTGATGCTCATCAAATGTTTTATAAAAATCAGTGCATACCAAGACTATATATTCCTTGTTCTGAAAGAGGTATGAGTCTCCTCAAAATTGATTGCATGTATAGATCTGCAAGTGCAGGACTGCATACATATCTGTTGATCTCACAAGACCCCAGCATAATAAAAGTTTTAAAACGTGGAGAATAAGTCTAAGATGACTTCCCTGCTTAATTTAGCAGAAGCAAATCCATGTCGAGCTGGAATGGAAATCAAACCAGAAGTAGGCAGCAACTGAATGTGCCAAAAAGCAAAATAAAAAATATAAGGTGAAGGCTTAGATGAGAAAGCAAGAAATGTGGAAAATGCATAAATATAGTTGCAAGTATAGAAAATTATTGGAACAATCCCATGTTATTCATGATCAAACACAGCAATGGTTAAGTAGAGGTGAATTTAAACCAAAACATGAAAAGTTAACATTGGCGGCCCAAGATAGTGGACTATGTACACATTGGTTTACAAAGTCCATGGAACATATGGAAGTAACAGACAAATGTATGTTTTGTAAAACAGAACTAGAAATAGTTGCCCATCTTGTTACTGGTTGTGATATACTAATGACAGAGGGACTGTATACTGAAAGACATAATAATGTGGCAGGACTGTTGCATTGGGAATTGTGCAAACATTATAATAATGAAGCATACCTCTCAACTGTACAGATTTTCGCAGAATGTCCAGAATTTTGCTTCATATTTTTGGTGTTTTGGGAATTGTGCAAACAGTATAATAACTGAAGTAACTGAAAAGTACTGGAAACATGAGCCACAAAGAATTCTAGAAAATGATGAAGTTTATATCACATGGGATTACCCATTACCAACAGTTCAAAAGATAAATTTGAGAAAATCAGATAAAGTAATACAAGAAAAGAAGACAAAAGTAGCACTGATCATTGAAATTACTACACCTAGTGACTACAATCATATCTACAGTGAGACACAGCGTCATAAAATACCAGAATTTGCAGGCAGAAACAATGGCAATGTGGAAGATGGCTACCCAGACAGTTGCTATAGTAGTAGGAGCAAATGAAGTTTGGCAACAAACTAAGTTGTCCCGGGACATCTTCATGGGGTGGTTAGGTTAATATTAAGGGGAGTTAAGTGGGTTGGGGAGGTGAAAGGGTTAAGTGGAGGCAGGGATGGTTGGGAGGAAATGAGATAATATTGGGGAGGGGCTTAAGAGGTTTAGTATAGTGTAGTTGGGTTAAGCAATCACATTTTGGCATGAACTTGCTACTGCAGGTTCATGTCCTGATGGCCGGTGTGTTGTGTGGTCAGGTAGGCCTTGGTTAGTTGGTGGGCATAAGGAGGTGAGTGGCTGGGGTATATTTGACTGAATGTTTGATTTCTTGGTGTGTAAGGCTGCTTCTGATTTAGTTGTTTAGAGGAGGTTTGTTCACTGGCTGACATGTTGGTGCCTAGCTTCTTTGGCATTACCTTAGCTATAAAGCGTGGTTGGGGGGGGGGGGGTTGGGCGACTGGTGTTTTGCTAGTCTTTTCAGAATGTTGTGAATGCTTTACATTTTGCTCCAGTTTTCTCTGGCTTGCTTTGCATAGTAGTAGGCGTAGGAGTGCCATAACATCAGTTTTTTTTTCTTTCCTATTTTCTGTCATTCCTCTGCTTTGGCTGTCCTGCCTGGCGATGTGATGTTCCTTTGTTGTGGTTGTTTGTGGGCTGCTCTGGTGAAGAGATTGGGTGGGCAGGGCCTTGCTTGGGTTGCTTGCAGGATGGACTGGCCTTTTTCATGAGCTTGGGCTTGAGGAGGGTATGACGGTTGGCTGCTGCACTTGTGCATTGAGCAGGGATGCCGGTGAAGGGGGTGAGGGAGTGTTTGGAGGTCTGCGGTTGAGGAGGTCTTTCCAGGGAATGTGCAGTGAGGCCTGGCTGTTGGCGGTATTGAGTACATGGCTGTTGGTTCAGGTGTTGCGATCAGACATGGGTAGTACAGGAAAGGAAAGGAATGGTGCAGTTGGCGAGGATCTGTTTGTTCGAGTTGTTGTGGTCTGCCTGGTGTGCATTTGGCTACTCATGCCACTCTGCTGTCTGGATTTTCCAGGGGTGTCTGGATGTTGATTCACATTTTGTTCTGTTCCTCATGGTGGGTAAAACTTGGGCCATGGCACATGTTGTAAACTTTTAGAGTTGTTCCCCTTTTGGTGGCTTGTGATGCATGGCGTTTGTGGTGCACTTCACTGTCAAAACGTGAGCAAGGTTGTTTGTGTGAGTGTCTGTGGTTGAGGTTGTCAAATGAAGGGTTGGCAGTTATTTCTGTGCAAACATTGGTGAAGGGTTGAAGTAGCTGCACAATCAAAGGCAGTGTTTTGGATGAACGGTTGCGATTTGTGTCCCGTCGTTTTTCGGTGCTTCTGGGATCCGAGTACTTGTGTGGGTTGCTGGGTGTTGATTGTGTTCATTCGGAGTGCCAAGTGAGCTGCTGGCAGCTTTCTGGGCTTCAGAGGCATATTGGAAGATTTGTGGAATTGCAGGATAGGTTATGGTGAGAGGTTGTGTGTTTGTTGCACATGAGCTTCTGTCTCTGAGAGGATCGGTAACTTTGGATGCCCGGGCAGTTCAACAGGAGAAACTGGGATCCTACATCTGTGTGCGGAGTGTCCCATTGAAAGAGTGTGACTTAACAGAATGGATTGTTTGGATAAACAGTCATGGCTTGGTTTGTCTTAACCAAATACATTGAATGTTTTTATGTATGTACACTGACAGTATTGGTGGTTGATAGTTGATGATCTTGAGTCGGACAGGATTTTGTGATTTGGCTGCTGTGCTCCTGAATGTGGCTGTGGAGGTGATGTGGTGGCACTTCACTGGGAGGGATAGTTGGATGTGTACCTTTTCGTTGGTTGCCTTGATTGATGGAAAGATGTGTTTTGTATACTGCAGGGGTGATTGGCCCCATTTGATTTTTATTTGTAAAAAAAAAAAAAAAAAGGAGGAGAGAGGGGAAGCCTTGAGTTTCGCCTGTTTGTTGGCTGTCAGAGATTTTGTCTTGTTAATGGTGGTGGTGATTTTGCTCAGGTTTGGGATTCTCAATTGCCATGGTCAGTTGAAGTACTTTTTTCAAGTGAAGCCCTGGATGGTTTTCGTGGGCTCTGAGCAAGGTGATGGGACCATTGCCACACATGCGCAATATCAGGGACATTCATTGAACTGTCACTATCATGCCATTCAATCACTCGTATTCCACTAGGTTGTACAGGCATACCTCTCAACCTATTGTAGCAAGAAATCTAGAGAATGCTGCCTTCAGTTACCCATTAAAAAAAAAGGAACACTATACTGCAGTTGAGTTGGTTTTCCTTTGTTAAATGCACTGCTGTGTGGTGCGGCTCATTTATTTTTACAAACCTCTGGAAGCATCTCTGTAATAGTCGGAGAATTGGGAGAGAGAATCTTGGGGTATGGTCAATGAGTAGAAAAGGTATTGGTATGGCAGGAAGGTAGGTTGACAAGACATATTCCAAGCATTTTCAGTTATCCTATCTTTAGATTAATAACTTGGACAACTGAATCCTCAGAATATTACAAATAGCCAGGATTTTATAACACAGTGGTCTATGGATGTTCTAAATAAAGTCTGTGCCACACTTTTATTCCTACAAGGACTGTGGATCCCTAGAGATCATTATGGTTTCTTAAAATAGACATTTCTAAGCAGCTATATAATGGAACAATGTAGTTTTGTGCTCTGGTGGTCTGTGTGACCTTGTTACTCACTGTTTTAAACAACTACATAATGGAACAGTGTAGTTTTTTACTTTGGTGACTCTTCTTACAACATTCTGATTATGATATCACTTGCTGTGTTAAATCTGATATGTAGGAATTAATACATTCTTGGCGGCTATAAGTTGCAAAAGCTAGAGGTGTGGCAATAAGTATGTGTTAAATGGGTCCTTGATGGTTAGCTGAGCCCAGCATTTGGTGGAGGGGGCAAAAGGAAGAGTTCCCAAATAGTTGTTTACACATTAATGTCATTTATCTTGGCATAGATATGTAAGCTTGTAGTAGTTATTTCTGTAAGGACAGACAGTAATCTATATGTTTTGTAAAAAATGTTGCCAGAATGTTGTCTGGATTCGCAAGGTTACCCGAGTGGTGGATATTGATAGAATCCCTTCATGTGTGGGGTTTACTTTTAACATACTCGACTGGTAGTTACATTTATCTTGGGTATTTGATAGGGTCACTGGATGCATAGCTTCAGTTATGGCTGCTTTGTCATAGATGGGAGTGGCAGTGGTACATTTCTTCCCGGGTTGGCAGGATAGGTTGCCCTTGAAGATGTCTTGGAATGTGTGTTATGTATTTTGGATGTTTTACCTGTCTTTTTCTTTCTTGCAGATGGGGTCTTGGAATGCTGCAGCTGTAATTTGGAATAGGTGGGTATAAGGTGGTGCCTGCTCGTTATTATTAGAGGGTTTAATTTTGTCCTTTTTCTTTGTAGATGGTGGTGTGCCAAGTACCAGTGGTGGCGATACAGTGAATTTGCAGATGATGGAAGCAGTGGTGAGTGAGGATGTTACACAAGGGGAACACAAGTGGGCAACAGTTACTGATGGAAATCGCTGGAGTGCAGAAGGCATCATGCAGTGGCTTGAAAAGGGGATTTGAATGGTGATGTTTTGATAGGATGGACATTCTTGCCATTTGAATGGGGCACAAGGAGGGTCTGAGTAATCATCTTAGTAAGGCATGTTTGAGCTCTGTGCTTTATTAGTGGGAGCTGATTATTGCATTGGTATAGAAGTCAAGTAAGGAAGAGGTAGGTAAGGGGGCCAAAGGGAAAACTGTTGGGGACGCTTTATGGGAGTGTGGGAAATCCACAGGATGCATAGAGTCATGATGTTCATACGAGCACAGGAACTTATTAGGCTACAGCCCTATGGCTTCTGCAAGCCAGTGAAATTCAACCCTTGCTTTCTTAGAACCTTGGGTGGTCATATTCACTCGTCCAGTTGTTTGAACTGTATGTGGGGGAAGGGCCAAGGAGGTGTTTGACATGATGCTGGAGTTTGTTCCTAACGGGTGGCATCTTGGAATGACAAATTTGTCTCTTGAGTAGGTAGTGTTAATGTTACATATCAGGTTAAGGTTTTACAGAATAGCACAAGGATCATTTCACTTGGGGTTTGGGTGAATTTTGTAGATAAGGTTTTAGGAAGCATGGTAGGTAGGTAGGTAGGTGGCTGAGTTGGATTAGTTTTAGAAACTGGGTGCATTGTTACAGGGGAGTTAGAAGGTTTAAGGAAACCTGGTTGCAGGATAAGGCAGCTGTAGGATACAAGTGGTATAGGTAACATAAGGAAAGAGTTTTTGAGGGGAAAGCCAGAATGGTTTGGTAATGAGTGAATTGGGGGTGTTTATGGCTTGGCATGTAGAGTATTTTATTGCTGAGCATAGGTGAGTTTTCAGGAACTAGGTCAAGGGGTGTTGGATTTCTGGCATTTAAGGTTAGGACAGACTATTCCCTATGGTAATGGAGTTGTTGCACATATAGAACTGGGTAGTGGGTGGGCTAAGGTGATATGCTACTGTTAACAGGGTCTTGGGTGTGAGCCTTGCTACTAGTTGTTTGACTGGGTGCCATCTTGAGTTCAAGGGGTTATAGTTTGTGGTTTTGTTGTGGATATAGGCTGTCAATACATTCAGGTTGAGCCATGATTTCAACTTTGAAGGCAGCGGGCTAAAAGGGTAGGTGTTCTCTTGGTGTGGATGTTCTGGTGTTACAACAGGGTAACAGTAATCCTACTTTATTTAGTTTCATTAGGGTGCATTTCAGTGATGGCATGGCAAAGGGGTTTATGATAGGATTCTAAGGTGCTTTACAGATGATGGGTACACCAAATGATGTTTGGCTTGATCCTTCCCTTTATGGGAAGTGGATTGAAGAATTTTGGGAAGAAGGGAGGGGGAACAACCTGGTCAGGCCTCTGTTCCCCCTCTGATGTCTGGATGTTCATTTCAAGGAACTGGGGAAAAGAAATGAGGAGTTGGATAAGCAAGCTGAGGTAAGGGTGGTGCTTATTTGGTGGAAGGTAATTCAATGGACGGTGTATGAAGTGAGTTGGGACGCTGCTTCATAAGTAAAGTAAGTGAGCAGAGGTATGGACCCTGCTTTTTGGGCAGGATGAGTAAGTACACTGCCCTGATTAACATTACAAGGATGTTATGCTGTATTTAGAATCAATTATGTCATGAATAGTTATAATTAATAAAGTTGGTGATCAAAGCTATGTTATGAAAATTTAATAAAGGTCATCAAATGTCATTTGGTGTGATGTGTGTCATTGAAGGGGACCGGACAAATGAAGTTTGGCAACAAACTAAGTTGTCCTGGAACATCTTCGTGGGGGGGTTAGAGGTGAATTTAAAACAAAAGATGAAAGGTTAACATTGGCAGCCCAAGATAGTGGACTATGTACACATTGGTTTACAAAGTCCATTGAACATATGGAATTAACAGAGAAATGTATGTTTGGTAAAACAGAACTGGAAATAGTTGCCCATCTTATTACTGGTTGTGATATACTAATGACAGAAGGACTGTATACTGAAAGACAAAATAATGTGGCAGGACTGTTGCATTGGGAATTGTGCAAACATTATACTACTGAAGCATACCTCTCAACTGTACAGATTTTCGCAAAATGTCCAGATTTTTGCTTCATATTTTTGGTAGTTTGGGAATTGTGCAAACATTATAATACTGAACTGAAGTAATTGAAAATTACTGGAAACATGAGTCACAAAGCATTCTAGAAAATGATGAAGTTTATATCACATGGGATTACCCATTACCAACAGTTCAAAAGATAAATGCGAGAAAATCAGATAAAGTAATACAAGAAAAGAAGACAAATGTAGCACTGACCATTGAAATTACTACACCTAGTGACTACAATCATATGTACAGTGAGACAGAGAGTCATAAAATACCAGAATTTGCTGGCAGAAACAAATTGGAAGATGGCTACCCAGACAGTTGTTGTAGTAGGAGCAAATGAAGTTTGGCAACAAACTAAGTTGTCCCAGGACATCTTCATGAGGGGGGGTTAATATTATGGGGAGTTAAGTGGGTTGGGGAGGTGAAAGGGTTAAGTGGAGGCAAGGATGGTTGGGAGGAAATTAGATAATGATGGGGAGGGACTTAAGAGGTTTAGTCTAGTGTAGTTGGGTTAAGCAATCACATTTTGGCATGAACTTGCTACCCACCCACCCTCCATATTTTCTTTGGTGGGGAGTAGGGTTATTTATCAGTGGAGGTAGGTGGAGAAGAGGGATAGGCTTGTCCTCTTCTGTTCCTCCTCTGATGTCTGGATGTTCATTTCAAGAATCTGGGGAAAGGAAATGAGTAGTTGGATAAGCAAGCTGAGGTAAGGGTGGTGCTTATTTGGTAGAAGGTAATACAATGGATGGTGCATGAAGTTAGTTGGGACGCTGCTTCATAAGTAAAGTAAGTGAGCAGAGGTATGGATCCTGCTTGTTGGGCAGGGTGAGTGGGTATGCAGCCCTGATTAACATTACAACGAATGGTGTATGAAGTGAGATGAGACGCTGCTTCATAAGTAAAGTGAGTAGAGGTATGGACCATGCTTACTGGGGCAGGGTGTGTAGGTACGCTGCCCTGATTAACATTACAAGGATGTCATGCTGTATTTAGAATCAATTATATCATGAATGGTTGTAATTAATAAAGTTGGTGATCAAAGCTATGTTATGGAAATTTAATAAAGGTTGTCAAATGTCATTTGGTGTGATGTGTGTTTTTGAAGGGGACCGGGACAATGCGTCTTATGAAAAAAATAATTTACAATCAATCTTAGATATGCTACCAATACATGTAACTCCATATGAATTGTTGGCTAACATCAAACATTGAAACAATAGTAATTTAATGAACTTTAAACATACTTTGACTTAGGAATGGGGTCCATTCCCATCATCGTATTAAAAACCTAAAATACTTGGAGAAATTAAAAAAAAAGATAAACCCCAAACCTCTGTTGCAATTAAATCTCTGCACTTACACTTGCAAGTAGCAGTTAACAGGTTAAACCAAAGTTCAACTCTTTTGTTTATGTCTCATCCAGCTGAGATTTATTTATTTACTTTATTTATTTAACATTTGTTTACCGGGAAAGTCCGACTTGGAACAAAGCCAATTTTCAGCGGCGGCCCGGGGAGAAATGCCAAAGACGCATGTCTTTGTGATGTGGGAGGAAGCCAGAGCACCCAGAGGAAACCCACATGATAAACAAAAAAATAATCGTTTTGTTTTCTCCCACAGCATTTCCAGAATTCTTCTTCTTCTTCATATTCCTTCTCTCATTATGTATACTGTTTTGTAAACATTCTCATAACTGAACAGTATTGTTATTATTTTTTCTCCCTTTTTTGCATGTCAACAGAAAGTTTTTGCATTTAGAAGCCATATCATTGAATCTTGGCCACACCCTGTTTTATGAAGTTACTAGTTTTCCACAGCCATAGTTTTATATTCCCACAGGTTCATAAAAACATAGATCACAACAGATCAATACAAACAGTAAGGTACTACTCAATTTTCTTGAACGCTGACTGATGCATTTTTTTCCGTATTCTGTCTGACTCGACTTATTTACCAAACAGAGCATCAGTTGGTCTGATACCTTTCAAAACTGTTAAAGTTTGATGTTGATGCACTTAATGGGCATTCAGATCATATATTTATAGCTGTCAAAGTGCCGCCCAAACATGTTATCAAACATGTCTTTCTAAATCAGCTCTCATCCAGTGCTTCATGATTAACACCCAGATTTTGGAGCAACAGAGCTGAATAAAACTGCATCTTAGAATCATTAATATAATTTGTGGATTTATCCTCATGCCTCTTGAGTCAAGGTATCAATCAAATTCATACTACAGCAAGTTTGAAAGAATCAAAAAACCTTTGTAGGCAACTAAATGGACTCCAGTGGTAGGACTCTTGGCTGTTTACTTTGTTTCTATACAGCAGGTTTGAAGCATACACCTTAAGGGTCAAATTCCTAGACTCAGGGCCAGCATAGCTTGTTTTTTCACAGAACACTTATTTTTGGTTAAATGGAAAGGCCAGACTAATGAATCTTGAGATATTTTTATTGTATTATTCTGTACTTTATCTACTTAATGTTCTTGCTGTTATTAATTAAAGCAGAAATTATTCCAAATCCTCGTGTCTCTACACAGTGACTCCGCTGTAAATCCCCAAGACTTTCTTGCATCTAAATCATATCTAATCTAGACTAACACTCCCACCCTTACCTCCCCCCCTTGACCCTTAGCCCAACTATACTACCACCACTACTAACCACAGTCAGAATTAGCTAGTTGTGTTTACATACTTTAAAATCTTGTCTGACAACTTTGTTACTAATATTATAAATGACAAACTATCTTAACTTGCAACATTTACTGTATATACTGTTGATAATCAATATCTTGTTATTGTATTAAAGACAGCAACCTGTAATGTTGTTTACTATTGCTACAACTTTGTATCTCTATTTATCATGTACATGATGTGGACCTTTTCTCCCCAGGCATCCGCTGAAAAAGGAACTGCGTCCAGTTGGAATTTCCTGGTAAACAAATGTAAATGAAATAAAAATAAATAAAATATCTCTCAACTATACAAATTTTCACAGAATGTCCAGATTTTTGCCTTATACTTTTAGTCCATTTTTCATAAAATTGTGTTTTTTTGGAAAATTAGTGACAAATCATTTAAGACTGAAGATCAAAAATAAGGACAGACATTTGAGTTTCTGAAGATAGAAAATAATGACAGACATTTGAGTTTCAGACTTTATACCCTTCAGAAAATTCATGCTAATGCAAAACCTGTTATTTCTATCAACTTTCTAAGTTTGCAATAACAATATTTAAAAATCATCTCTATTTTGGGCTTTTGTCCCACTTTTATTTATGGCTTTGTCCAGATTTCTTGCTCTAACAGGTTGAGAGGTATGATAAATCTCAATAACTGGACACATCTGCTTGCATAATGCACATTTTTTACATAGCAGTCTAAGACAATCTAAGTTATCTTTAAAGTAACAGGGAACACAGGCATATTTCCACAGCACTTGTTTCTTCTGAATGCATGGCAGCATTTGTAAAACAGCAGCCCTGCTTCTTCTTGTGTAAGTGGGTGCCAGAGATAATAATCATCAGTTTATCAATACATATATTATGCATCATGCATAGCGTTTCACGATACAATTTAGTCATTACCTACTCTGCCTTATTACCCCTTCTCCCATGTTTATGGGCAGTGAAAACTTCTCAAAGCAAGTGCCTTTTTCAGTTTTCCTTGTCATCCTGCTTATTCTATAGGAACAGGGTCTGTGCTGGGAGAAATACAACCTACACCTTATTCATTGATAGTCTTGGGACTATATTGGCACTATGATAGCTATAGAGTCTAACCTTCCCATTTTCAGGAGTAACTTTTGCAAATCGTGATACTGATTATTCACTAGTAATGTTGCCAGTTTTATCTATGGTGCCAGCATTGGGACAGCATTAAGGATCCTGTTTAAATTGGGTTCTTGGTCTGTAGACTTTGGATCAGTAGCTGGGACATATAGCTTGGAACTCTTGGACTCCTCTCTTCAATCTGTACATAATATCATTGCAGAAAAGCTTGTTGAATTTGTTTCTTTCCATACATCTATCTGCATGATACTTTGAGCTTCATAACTGTGTTTCTGACAATTTCAGTTATACTAAAGAAGTAAAAAATAAATTAAATAGTACAGCACTTACTTGTAGAAATTCTGTTATTATATCTCTTAGATTTCAAAGTGCTGTACTTATGAAAGCTGAGTAGGTGAAATTAAGTAAAAACAATAATAAATATGTCATTTCATTAGTTAATCTATCAGAGAAAAGTTGAATATGGTCACTATTTACCCTCTAGCTGACTACCAGGCAAATCACAATTTGCCTGGTCAAAATTTGCATGTCAAAATATGAATGTTTATTATTGTATCATTTTAACTGAACAAAATATGGTTACTATACATTTAACTTGTAGATCAGAATATATCTCATATAATTTGTGGAGAGTATGCCATGTGCTTTTCTTTGCCATTGTTCAGAAATGCTAAATTTAGAAGAAATGTGAATACAGGACTTCAATTTAAACAACTACCATATGATTGTCAATATACCAAATATGTAAGTTCCTTCTTTACAAATACACTATAAATTAGGAGTCCAGACAAAATAGCATTACAGTCATTGTTACCTGTGTACCTGTTAAGAAATGTACTACTGTCTACAATTATTGATGAGGTAACTAAAGAAAAAAATACTGCTAATGGTATTAAATTAACATTTCTATTACTTAAGAATTATGCAGCAGTCCTAGAAGGTTATGCAATAATACAAAATAATTATGCGAGGTAAAAACATGTGCACTCATGTTTAAAAGTGTTTGATTTCATGAAAGTATTTATTTCTCTGGCACTGCTTTTTCTAAAGATATCTTACCATTTTCACATGTATAATTTAATATATCTATGCTTGGATTGGCTGAAGAATGTTTTTTATTTAAGGCACTGAAAGAAAATTGCAGTTTATGTCCCGGACAGTTTCAGAAGTTACTCTTCCATTAAATCACATTAGGTCAGGACTCAGAAGAAAATGAAAAAATATAAAGCCATCTTTTGATATCTGGATGTTAAGACAAATGAGTTGTCTCAACCGATTAAAAGATTTCCCCACCCACATTTTGTTTTTAGCTATCACAACATATCCTGTTGTAGAGGTCAAAGTGGGAATTTTTTATAGGGTGTGTGTACGTTGGCTATTTTACCGCAATCCTCAGAAGCATCAATATAAACATTTCTTTAAATGTCTAAAGGATATGATTCACTGCAAAACAGTCTGGAAAAGCCTATTAAGAAAGAAACTAAGTTTTCTTCACTTCCCACAATAATGTTCCGTTCCCTAAAGTATTCAAAGGGCCAGCACATCTATTCTTAGAAGTTAATACTTCCTACTTTCTCTATTCAGGAACATTTCTACTATTTTTATTGAAAATATTGTTTAATTGCTTTGATTTCTTTCACCTTTTTCTGATAGCACAGATTGCCTTCATGTTTATAGTAAATGCAATTCAAATTCTATATATTCGGCATGCAACTTATTTGTTTTTATTTTCATTCATTTTGGCTAGAGTTGAAAGAGTTTGGATTTTAAGCAACTCCATATCTCTCTGTTTGTTAACATTTATTTTTTTCTTCAAACGCAGAACATTGACACCCTGGAACACTCCAGGTAAGTAACCAGGGTGGCCAAGCGGTTACTTACCTGGAGTTGGCCTTTTCATCTCAGGTATCTGAAAGTTGGGTAAGTGAACTTTCGGTCTACTAAAGTAGACCCATATATATATATATATATATATATATATATATATATATATATATATGGGAACATAATTGAGTTTTTGATTATAAACAACCTGTAATGCATGAGGCATGATAATTATGGTGAAAATTATGGTGAAAAATGAAGTTTCTTAACCACTTTTCTGTTGTCAGAAAGTATTTAACAAGTTTAGCTTCTCTGAAGCATCCTCTCATGCTGTTAAGCAGTAGTATTGCTTTAGTGCATTAATTGTGCTAAGCTGTGATACAGAGGATTAGTATGAAGCAAATAAATGCTTTATTTGGCCTTTTTTAAAGTCTAGTGATCACTGGCATCCTGATGTTCTTCTTGGGTCTCCAGTAGCTAATGCATTGCATATTTCACAGCTGTAAAACACTTAGTGCTGCTACACTGTTTTTTTTTTTTTCTTTTGTTCTTAACCTTTATAGCACATAGGAATGGGTTAAGTTCTAAAAGTTCTATGTACTACAAAGAAATATGCTGGGGTCTTACTGATCATAACCCGGGATGTTATGTGTTCTTGACATTAATGTCAAAATGCACCTCTTGAGCCTCACTCTCAGGGTAAGCTTCTTGACATCCATGTCTTGAATATATAACAAACTGGTCATGATTGGTGACCCAGTTATAATCCTCTAGACGCGGATGTCAGCAAATTAACTTAGCAAGCAGAGTAAGGTAATGGTTCAAGAGGTGATCTTGACTTGTATATAGAGAATGCATGTCAAGCCAAGATGTGCCATTAATTACAACAGAATGTGCAGGATTTACAAACTTAAAGCTGCAGTATACTTTGCACACTGACAGCCAACAGCTTCCAAAACTGTTAGGCAATTCAATCTGCCACACTTTTATTGTCTGTATGACAGCATCAAGTGTACACCAGCTTTTACATTTGTCAAATTACTGCTGACAATGTTCTTTGGAAGCTGCTGTGTTTTCTGCAATGCAAGACCTGATTGTAAATGCTTTAAAGGGTGCATTTGAAAAGCTGTTATACACCTCTGAAAGCTGTTATTCTAGGTTAGAAGAATACAGCCAGTTATCTTTTGTTGATTTTAGAGCTTTATCATGGCTAGCAATGAAATTTAATTTTATCATTGCTATCCATGATCTATATATATATATATATATATATATATATATATATATATATATATATACACGGTTCCACTTCATATAATCGAAAGCTCATAACATCTAAATTCAAAACATCAAGACCATAACATCTAAACCTCATAATATCAAAAACCCATAACATCGAATCTTAAAACATTAAAAACTACAAAGCAACTATAAATAACATCCCACACACTATTTGCTATCTTTATGCAGGGGGGGCACGCCCCTCTGCACTCCCCAAGTAGCGGGCTCCACCCCCCCACCACCACGTAAATTAAATATACCAACTCCAAGGTCAAACTACAGTGGGGTTAGGAAATTCACTTTTATCCCCACTGTAGTGCAACCTTGGAGTTGGTATATTTAATTTACGGGGGGTGTGGGGGGTGCAGGTGGGGCTTGCCCCCTGCATAAACATATTAAAAACTCTGTAGGATGTTATTTATAGTTGCTTTGTGGTTTTCAGTGTTTTGAGATTTAATGTTATGAGTTTTAGATGTTTTGAACTTTAGATGTTATGGTCTTGATGTTTTGACTTTAGATGTTATGAGCTTTTGATTATATGAAGTGGAACCATATATATATATATATATATATATATATATATATATATATATATATATATGGGTCACCTTCATTTGCCTAACAGTTCATTTGCCTGACAGATATTTCAGGCAGCCTAATTGCCTGACGATTCATTTTCCCGACAATTAGAAAAAGGCAAGTAAAGGTTTTTGTCCTTTTCCCCACTGTAGTGTGATCCTGGAGTTAGAATATATAGTTAGGGGATGTGGGGGGCAAAGCCCCCTCCTACTTTGGTTTTATATTGTGCAGTTTGTTTTTTTATTGTTCACTAAAACCAATGTAGGTGGGGGGCTTTGCCCCCCCCCCACAATCCCTAGGATCGCACTACAGTGGGGAAAAGGACAAAAATCTTTTACTTCCCTTTTTCTAATTGTCAGGAAATGACTTGTCGGGCAAATGAACTGTCAGGCAATTGGGCTGCCTGAAATTTCTTTCGGGCAAATGAACTTTAGGTCAGATGAAGGTGACCCATATATATATATATATATATATATATATATATATATATATATATATATATCTATATATATATATAAATATATATCTTTATATCTATATATATATATATATATATATCTATATCTATATCTATATATATATATATATATATATATATATATATATATATATATGTGTGTGTGTGTGTGTGTGTGTATGTGCGGGTCTACTTCGAAATTTCAACATTTCAAAACTTCAAAGTTCTTATGGTCAAGGCCATAAGACTGAAGTTTTGAAATTCTGAAATATAAATAAAAAAAATTAAAAAAATTTTTTTTTTTTTAACATTTTTGCAGGGAGCAAGACCCCTGCACTCCCTGCTAATTGAATATACCAACTCCAAGATCGCACTGCAGAGAGAAAAATGGTAGCTATAGCATTATGCACTGCACAGCAATCTCGATTTAAATGGTTTAAAGTTTCAAAACCTTGATCTTATAGTCTCAACCATAAGAAATTCGAAGTTTTGAAACTTCAGCATTTAGAAATAGACCTATATATGTATATATATTATATTATATTATATATAATATGCCAGACTTAAGTGTGACCCATTAGTGATTGGCATTTTAATGTGTGATTCATTTAAAGAACAAACGCATGGTATTCCAGGGACGTGTCCTTTCCCTGGGATACATTGATCTCAGAATTACTATATTTTTGTCCTGGTTTATTTTCTCCAAGTCTTTTGGGTTTCTAATACCATAACGGGAATGGATCTCATTCCTAAGTCAAAGTATGATTACAGTTCATGAAATTAGTATTGTTTAAATCTTTGATGTTATCCAAAAGTTTTCTTCACAGCACCTGCAATGACTGCTTCTGCGATTTATATGCAGCTACATGTGTCTGGAGCGTATCTAAATATGGCTGTGAGTTATTTTTTATGAGCCTCATTGCTCCTAGTACTAATATTGGAACTGTCTTGTACCCTTCCTCCACCTTGCCATTTTTTCTGGCAGCAAATCCATGTATTTTATGACGTTTGCCTGTCTGTACATAAGATGCTGTAATGACTGGGTATAGCAATTTCAGTGATCAATGCTACTTTGGTTTTCTTTTCATGGACTACTATATCTGGTTTTCTCGCATCTATTTTATGAACTGTTGGTAAAGGGTGATTCCATGTGATTTAAACTTCATCATTTTCTATAATGCTTTATGTGTAATCTTTCCAATGCTTTTGAGCTACTTTAATATTGCAATGTTTGCACAATTCCCAATGCAACAGTCTTGCCACATTATTATATCTTTCAGTATATAGGCCCTCTGTTATTAGTATATCACACCCATCAATAAGATGTGTGACTGTTTCCAATTCTGTTTTACAAAACCTGCATTTGTGTGTTTCTCTGACATGTTCAATGAACTTTGTAAACGAACATGTATGTAGTCCACTATCCTGGGCCACCAATATTAACCTTTCTTCTTTTGGTTTAAATTTACCACTCTTTAACTATTTTTATGTCAGATCCTGATTCACATGATGTTGTTCCTGGAGTTTCTGTACTTGCAACATTATTTATGCCTTTTTCACATTTTTGTCTCTCATCTTATCCTTTATCTTATATTCTTAATTTTGTTTTTTGGCACATTCATTTACTTCCTGACTTTTGTCTGCTTCTGATTTGATTTCCATTCCCGCTTAACACCAATATGCTTTTGATAAAGTAAGCAGGGAAGTCATCTTAGACTTGTTCTCTTCATATTTGAAAACTTTCACTATGTTTGGATCTTGAGAGAACAGCAGATATGTTTTCAGTCCTATGATTGCAGATTTATACATGTAATCATTTTCAAGTAGGACCATACCTTCATCAGATTGAGGAGTATATAATCTTGGTAAAGACTGATTTTTATAAATCATTTTATAAGCATGAAGCATTTTTCTTATTCTCCTGTCTAACTGATCCAATACCTTTGAGGCCAGTCAACCACCCCAAAACTGTAAGTTAGAACAGGAAGAGCAAATTGGCTTATAGTTTGGATGTTGTTCCTATATTTTAGGACTGTTTTCAGCATTAATGTTTAGTCTTCTAAACTATTCCTTACTAAGATTTATTTGAATGTGTTCATGTTTCATTGTCAATCCTTCATCAATTGCCAAATGTTATATGTTCCTCCTGCTCAAGTTCCATTATATCACATTCCTATTCCAGACTGATATCTCATTGGTGCTGCAGCTTTTCTGCTTTAAAAGTTGCTTTTGCACATTTATCAAGACCAAATGACATTCTTATATCATCTGAAAAAGTTTTCACCACTTGCAGTTGTGCTTTCAGTTCCTCATCTGATGAACTATACAGTTTTAAATCATCCAGAAAAAGAAGATGAGAAGTCTTTATACGTTGTTGTTTTGGTGAGCCAAATTGTAACCATGTCCATATTAAGTGGACAGCTTAATGGATTAAGGGGAAGACAAAAGAGCAGCAGCAACAAAGAATTACCCTGGAAGATCCGACTTTTAATTTTTATCCCTGGGATAATAATTTGCTCTTTATCATGGCTTAGCTGAAAAGTGGTTTTCCACTGTTTCATGGACACTGTAATGTAGTCAATAAATGCAGGGCACATCTTATACATTTGTAAGCATTTATTTATCCATGAATATGGAATACTGTCAAATGCTTTTTTGTAATCTATCCATGTCATTCCTAGATTCTTCCCCTTTTTACAATTATCTGTTATGACTTTATTTAACCACAAATAATCATTTGATCCATATGATTTTCTTTTGTTACCCTTTTGTTTTAGTGCCATAATTGAGTTTTCTTCTAAATTACTATAAACTCTGCAGACATCATTTCCAGCGTATACTTTATGCATTGTCAGAAGGCAGCTTACTGGTTGACATTTTTTAGGATATCTTGCAGGTTCTTTCTTAAGGAGGAGTATTGTTTTTTCCTGTTGTTAACCAAGTTGGTTTCTGTTTGGGGTGTACATATAAATAGTTCTTACTCAGGGCTAAATCTTCATGTAAAGATGTTAATACTTTTAGCTATAAGTTGGATACTGCATCTGAGCCTGGGGTTTTTCATTTAGGAGCTTTTCTTAATTTTGTTTCATTTTGTCTAGCTGTTACTTCATCCCATTTCATATACTGTACATTTGAAGGTCTTACTGTTTCTTTTACTTCTATCCATTCAGAAGCTGTGTTATGTACCATAGGATCTTCACATATATTTCTCTAAAATGTGTCAGTTTCTTCTTTTTTTTTAGTGGTGTTTCAATTCTTTATGCATTGTTTCCCATTTCTGTATAAAACTTTTTTGGGTCATCAATGAATTGCTTATTTTGTACTTTTCCTTTATATTTATATGCATGTCTTCTACTTTTTCTGCCTGTGCTATCTTCAGTTTATTACCTGCAATAGTATAAGATAGATCTTGGTCTGTTACTCTGTCCTGATACTGAACATTGTTTTCATCATGTCTATCTTTTTAAGTATATTTGTTGATATGTTGCCTCTTCTATACTCTTCTAACAGTGACCCTTCTTGCCTTAATTGCTTTATACTTTACTCTAGTCAATACTTCTATGCTGGCATTTGATTTCTTCCCTTCCTTTCCCTTACAGCCCTGTGTTTTATTCTGGTAAGACTTTATCTGTTATTAATTTACCTGCACATTAATATATCATATTTACTTCTATTACATCACACAAATTTCTGTGAACATTCTTGATTACCATGGTCACTTGTTTTATCAGACTTCTAACTTTTTGGGTCTTACTGACTTTCTCTAATCTATTTCTTTCATTGACCTTAATATGTTTGTCCATCTCTGTTAAATCAAGCAACTCTTCCCTTAGATCATGTTCTTCTAAACTAAGGTCACATTTTTTGCTTTCTGTTTCCTGTGAGCATTCTACAGAAAGTTCCAAAACA
The DNA here is from genome assembly GCF_019279795.1 of Protopterus annectens. Lineage (NCBI taxonomy): Eukaryota > Metazoa > Chordata > Ceratodontiformes > Protopteridae > Protopterus > Protopterus annectens. The sequence goes on along the minus strand of NC_056730.1, from coordinate 634,150,934 downwards.
TCTTCTTGTGCCATATTCTTTTCAGCTTCATCCTGTGTCATCCATTGCTCTCTCATATGGGAACTCACTGACCTATCACTCCACAACATTGATTGTGTCAGAGTTGCCACGGTTTCCTTGCTGTGCAACTCCAGCTGGATCTTTGAACTGGTTTCCTACTGAAGACTCTAAAGTATCTTCATATGGCAACTGATTAGATGCTTCCCGCTCCACGGGTTTCTCCTTAATTTGAGGACACATTGTTCTGTCATGCTGTGATGCTACCAGAGTTAGATTTTCTACACTAAATCCTTCATGTCACAGGGAATCCATAACTTCATTTTCTATTTCTTTAACTTCTTCATTACTAATCCTCTTTTGTACTTTCTCATTTTGTTTTGTTATTTTTTGTATGGTAAAAGTTTCCATATCTGGATGCCTCTGCCTCTATTTCTCTTCAGATATCTATGGTGCTACTTTTTTGTAGTGATTAGTTTTGCTTTCTCTTTTACACAAATATTGCAGCATAGTAAATCACTTTTTCTTTCCCACGTCCATATTTCTTTTTCATGTGACTCCTGCTCCTCCTGTTTCTCCTTACTTTGGGGGCTCATTGTTCTATCATGCTGTGACATAACCTGTATTAAATTTCCTCCACAAAAAAATCCTTCACCTTGTGGGCATTACATAACTTCAGATTTTATTTAACTTCTAGTTTACTAATATTCTGTTATACATTCTCCCTGTGTGATATTGTTTTTGTATTGTGAAATTTTCCATATCTGAGTGCCTTTGTTTGCATTTCTCTTCAAATATCTTTGGAGTTGCTTCTTTTTTGTAATGATTAGTTTGGCTTTCTCCTTTGCATAAATATTGATTACATCAGATCTCTCTTTCTTTCCCATGTCCATGATTCTTTTTTATACCGTTCAAAAATCTCTAGATTTTGTTCTTTATATTTTTGTACTTCCTCAGTTGCTTCTTTTCCCAAATGGCTCAAGGTTTCTTGGTCTAGATAATGTTTTCATGAACCTGTTGTATTAATGAACACAAATTTGCATATGAAGCTTTTGACAGTTTTTTTTGTGGAAACATTTTTCTTTCCTCTGATTTCTCACTTAATTTTTGTGCATCTTCTATCCAGAAATTCTTGTTTATTTTTAAATAATAATAATAATAATAATAATAACAATAATAATAATAATACATAATGTCTTTCTTATCCCCAATATTTCCCTCATCATATTGATGACTTTTTTTAGCCTGTCAGTTTTTGTACTTTTTTGGACTGCTACTTCTTTCTTCTACAACAAGGGGAGCCTGGCCTAACCCCATTGTAGGAATGTTTCTGTGTCCTGAGGATTCCACACTGTCATTTTTTCCACTCCTGGCACTGTTGCATCTACCAGGACTGGACATTTTTATATCCAGGGACGTGTCCACCCAGCTGTCTCTTTTTTATTTTTTAACCTACTTCAGTCCATGATATATGCTATATAAAATACAGTCTAAATATCAGTTTTGTCTTTGTGAGATTTTGTAAAAACAGGGTCAACCTTGTGAAGGTACTCACCAAGTCTTGAGGATGAATTCAGTTCCATTAATACTACTCTCCTTTGCTTAATGATGTTATTCTCTCTCCATTCAGACCCATGTTTGCTGTTTAAAATTTCAAATGTTGATGACATTTTTGCCCTTTTATGATTACACATTATGACAGTTGATCAGTAAAGAGTACCTTATGTACATACAATTATATTTGTACACTTATACATGTTTCAAAAAGGGAATGTTGCCAAGATAACTACTTTGACAAACAATTTAAAAGGAGAACAGCCAACCAAAGGAAATAATTGTAATTATTTGGTATTAGATTTGTGAAATAGAACTAGTAATAAATAATTTGTTCAACTTCAAGTCCTGGTTGTTTGCAGAATGTAGTCTTGTAGTCAGAAAGTCATCTACCGGCCAGCTTGCAGGATCTGCAGATTGATCTTGAACTTTAATATGCATTCAGGGATGGTGCAGTAGCCGTCAGGAAAAAGTGGAACTGCCAGCTGACACTCAAACAAGTAGTGAAGTCTGAGTAAGGTTAGTGCGGAAGCTATGGGGAAGGAGGGGGAGGAATGGGAATTCAACTTTTACGTTTTGGGACTGACTGGGGGACTTTGGCTTAAAGTTAGAGGATAGGGATTGGAGTCAATTTCATGAAGAGAATGCAGAATTTAGGTTTAGAGAGTGGGAATGGAAGATAGTGTAAGGGAGAGAATAAGAAGCTTACATCTACAGAGGGACTGTTTATTTTAGGTTTATAGAATGTGTGAGGAATTTATGATTAAGATATGATCTGGGAAGCAAGGTTTTTGAAGCAACTTGAAATTTAGGTTTACATAACAGATGGGACGTTTAGTGTTAGTTGGCAATCAGGCTATTTAGGTTTAGGGAATAATTGGGAAAATTTAAGTTTTGGGAGCAACAGGAAGTTTAGGATTAGGGTTTGAAAGTAAGATTTTTGGTTAAGATTTGGAACCAATTGCAGGTTTTAGAGTTAGTGATATCATACCTCTCAACTGTCCCTGATTTTGACTCAAATTTTAGCTCTGTCCCTCTTAATCCCTCCTAAAACTAGTGACCTTTGGAGGAAAGGTGGTGAATTACACTTAATGAATAATGACAATAATTAAGAGTTATAGACTTCTTTTACTTCAGAAAAAGCATATTAATTCATATGCTCTGATTCTGTCAATGTTTCAAGTTAATAGCACTAATATTTTAAAAGTGTCCCTGATTGTCCCTGATTTTTTCTTGACTTGCCCCTGATTCTGTTGAAAGTTGTCCCTAATTGGTTGAGAGGTCTGAGTGATATGGTTATGGGAGGGCTGTGTAGTTCACTGTGGTTAGTTCTGGGAAGGTTATATAATGTACTTAGACTAGACTAGTGGGAGGAAGGTCAGTTAAATGGCAACAGACAGGTAATCTGGTAACTATTAGCATGGTAGTGGACCCTAAATAATTCCTGCATCAGAGCCTTAAACTTACAAGTGTTAGTTTTAATGAAAAAAGCTTGTATGTGCCCGAGATCAGTCTGCATGTCTTTATTGCATCTGCATTGGCTTTTGCTGAGTCTGTTTTTTCTCCATGCATTCTGTAAGTGCTTTGCTGAAAGTACCTAATATTGCATGTGGATATTTGGGTATTTTTCAGCTGACTGACTGACATGCAGTGATGGATTTGCATTTGCATTTCACCTATTGCTTGTTGTGATAGGCTTTGACTTCCTGCAATGCTGAATTGATTACAAGAAATACTAATAATGGATGGAGAGATGCAATGATAGTAAAACAAATGTGATATATAACAAGATGTGCTGCCTTTACTATGTCGGTATTAAAGGATGGAAAGTCAGAGATCGGGCAGGAAGATGAACAGTGAGAAAAACTCTATTGATGATGGTTATTGGAAGTAAGAAAAATCTCCTCTGTGTTTCTCAACAATGATTTACTCAAACAAATAAAAAACTGATAACCATAAACCAAAACAACAAATATCGAACTCTGCTAGGAAAATCCAAGGCACGTCAACCATGTAAACCATTAAAAGACTTTTTTATTAACCATTTTAGCGCTTTCATCTCTAAAATGAGACTTCATCAGAAACAAACAAATCCCATTAATGAACATTGAAATACTACTTTGAATTGTGACATTACACAATCAATCATGGATTTAAAGCTGTATATGCCCAAGCAAAAAATATTAATTAAAAACACACTGATGAATAAATATATTATATAAACAAATACATATATGAAAACAAAATATACATTATTTTGTACTATGAAATTTCATACATTTTATTACACATTTTAAACATTTTAAACTAACAAGGCCATCGGGTCCTAATCTAATATGAATAAATAAATTATTGTAGCAAACTTCTATCTTAATAATATCACTTCATCAAAACCTATCTAAAAAATATAACATAAATATTCCTTAAATAGTATACCCACAAATATACAAAACACTTAAAAACCTTATTTATAAATACTCATTTAAAAATTTCTCAACAATGATTTGCTCAGACAATTTAGTCACAAGTGTATCATGTTTACAATGTAAGAACATGAAACGAGATTTTCCTTGTACCAGAATTAACATTGGTACTGCGATAAAGTCTGAAAGTGATGCCTATGAATCAGGCGTTGTGACATGTAGTTAATGGAGATCCACTAAGACTCTTAAACACAATCTCCTCAATAGCAAGGTGACCACAGGGTTTAGTGTGATTGACTGAATGATGAGAGTAAAGACATATTCATCATTTCTTTAAATATTCACTGAGTAAAATCTTGTTTTTTTTCCTATGGAAAAGAAGAACATTTAATTTTTTGAGTTCACTGCTTAATGTTTGTGGCTTAGTTCAGGTCTCTAATTACTATTTGTGTGGGGTTGTTTTGTACCATCTGTGTCTAGAGGGGTTCTTTTTTATGCTCCAGTTCCATTCCAACTTCCAAAAATATTCTGGGCTACTGTAAATTATGCAGCTCTGCCATTCAAACTGCAGAAAAGTTTCGTTGAATGAGTGCAAAGTAGCTACATGGTATTTTGTCATAGAACTTGTCTGCATCAAATCAGGAGCTGAGAAAGGTGAGATCACAGGTGTTATCAGTTCTTATGGGTCTGAGTTTTTATTGTCTCTTTAAGATGACATCATCTCAGTACTTACATAATTACCAGTGTACCAGATCCATAAACCACCTGACCTATGCAGGTATGCACTAAGGTGCAGAGTTCATTCCTCTACTTGATCGATTGCACTTTATTTCAGGATGGGATTTTCACAACAGTTTTAGAGAAGGCAGTGGTTACCCCTGTCTAGGTTAGATCCTCATACTATTGACAATTATAGACCTATCACCAATCTGCTGTTTGTCAGTAAGGTTCTTGAGAATGTTTCTAATGTTTTTCGGTAACCTTGAGAAGCTAGATCAAAATAATAGGATTCTTATTTGATGGATAACAGCATCCAAGATTAGTCCAATCCACTGCAAATTATGTCTAAGGTGTGTAATGTGTGTGTGTGTGTGTGGGGGGGGGGTGGCAGCTGATGATATTATCACTTAGAAGGACTGAGTTCTAATAATCATCTAATATTCCAGTTTACATACTAGAAAATATGCAGTCTTTAACCGCCTTGTTCCACTTGCAGATCTTCCTGTTGTGGACTATAACAATGCCCTGATACTAGGGTTTCTTCAGTGAGCACTGGATTGATTGCAGTTAATGCGAGACTCTACAGTGTGACTACTTACAGAAATATCAACTTTCAGTCATATTGAATGGGTTTTTGCAAGTTGCACTGGCTGGGGACTAAACAATTTGTCATATTTAAATTTGTGGGCCTGTTTCACACCCATTGTTAATCCAGCACATGGCTGTTATTAGTCCTGGGGCATGACAGGAGTATCCGCCCATTTTTTCTTTAATTTTCTTGGCCATGTCAATGGAATCTACTAGCAGGTTGATTGTGAAACTTCCTCATGCTAAGTGTTTTTGAACAAAAATAAAATCATATTTTTTTCATCTAGCCTATAGTGTTTACCCTGGCCTTACTGTTTAATAACTTAGTCTCTGTGACACTTTGAAGTGCCTGCTTAGACAGCACCTTTTAAATTGCATTGCTTGTTTTATGTTTATTATTGCATCTTTCACGCATTACTTTATTACTACTTTTATTTGTAAAATTCCTAGTCATTAAGCAGTTCAGTAAATTTTAATTTGAAGGTGAATTGCACACCCATACACACTGGAAAGCAGGCCCAGAAAATGTATAAGGATGGTAAGCTCTTTCTGTGGGTAACAGATTATTTCGTACATAAAAAAATAAGTAAAGAAATGAGGTTTGGAACAGACCAATTTGTCCAGGGACTTCTTTGGGAGGGGGGGGGGTGTTAAATAAATAGAGTAGCAGGAATTGGGATGATAGGGGCAGAATAGGCTTAAATAGGAATGGATGAGGTTTGGGAGGAAGTGAGGTAGGGGTAGGGAGGGGCTTAAAGGATGTTAGGCAAGTGTAACTGGAGTAGGAGTCACATTTTGGCATGAACTTGCTATACTGCAGGTTCATGTCCTGACGACCGGTGTGTTCTTTGGTCAGGTAGGCCTTGGTTTGGTGGTGGGCATGAGGAGGTGAGTACCTAGGGTATAGGGTATAGTCATATGTATGCTGGTTAAAGGTATTTTTTTTGAGGGGGGGTTGCATTCACAGATTTGGCATTCACAGATGTTGTTAGTGTATTACTGTCATGCTTGTAAGGAGTTAGGGGTAGAATAACTTTACGGGGCTTTAATATTGTTGGTAGCATTAGGCTGTGGGTAGATATAGCCTAAAGTGGTTGGTGAGTTTCGGTTGGTATTCTGAACAGTTGGTAGGTATAATTTCGATCTTTTTCTGTAGTAGTGGTTGTGGGGGACAAGGGTAGTTCTGGGGTTTTTGCATTGGCGCTATATATTGCTTGATTGGGAGGTAGTCACTCATTTCCCCTTTGTATATTCCTGTTAGTGTGAGGTAGCTGCGCGGAGGCCTTGTTTAGCAGGGTTACTGCATATAATCTGTTGGGTCCCCTTCACTACACCGACACGCCACAAAAGCCGACACCCAAAACACCGAGACCAAAAGACCGAAAACACACAATACCGACAACTCACAAAACCGAACACCATAACACCGACACCCAAAACACCGACACACAAAACATAAACTACACATTACACACAACTATATATGCACTAACCTTAACCCAAACCCTAACCCTAAGGTCCGACACTACCGCACACTTACCCTACCCGCACCCTAACCTTAACTCACTTAACCCACCCCTAAACCTAAAATCCGTCACTATCGCACACTCACCCTACCCGCACCCTAACCCTAACTCACTTAACCCACCCCTAAAACTACAGTCCGTCACTATCACACACTTACCTTACCCGCACCCTAACCCTAAGTCCGAAACTACCGCACACTCACCTTTCCCGCACCCTAACCCTAAATCCCTCACTATCACACACTTACCGAGTCGCGCTCACACGTCCATGTCGGTATTTCAGCTGTCGGGATTTCACCTTGTCGATCATCTGCGTCTTCGGTCTTTTGGTCTCGGTGTTTTGGGTGTCAGCTTTGTGGCATGTCAGTGTAGTGAAGGGGACCCAATGTGTTAGTAGCATTGCTGAGGTGGAACGGTGATGGCAGAGCGCAGTTAGTATCAAAATGACAGAGGTACGAATATTTGCAGTATGGGGAATATGTAGATAGGTTGCATTCCCTTTTGTGAGGAGTTTGATGGCCACTTGGGGGTGGATAAAATTGCAGGAGGGCTTTTGTTGTGGCTTGGGGGCTCCCGGGTTGTGCTGATGTCTTCGTGTATAGAAGATCGCTGTTGGTGATGGCAGTGGGTTGTGCACACATACGAGTGAAGCCAGTAATCTTTTCTTACTACCTTGTTGTCTTTCTTGGAGAGGGAAGGATTTTTTCAAACAAAAAGTTTTTTCCTGCTATTCCGATGTGCATTGAGAATTCTGTCACGTCTCTCTGCAATATCCTTATTGAGGGCATTAAATCATGGTCAAAAGTATTAACTCATTAAACACACATTTCTGGTTTAACCTCAGACGAGTCACAGTGTTTGTTGTCTGTATTGGTTTGTTTTCATGATGCAGTGAATCATTGATTCTCAGTTATTATTTTATTTTAAAACATAGATATTCTGAGGTGAGTCTAAGGCAGCCATGAGCCAAGGGTTCGTGAAGAGGCAATATAGCTGAATCAACAGAAGATGTCAGTGTTAGGTCAAATAGACATGTGGTTAGCAAAGACAAAGGTGCCAATATCAAGAAGAAATCAGAATATTTGTACTAGACTTCAGTAAGTAAGCTGTTTATGAACTATTATTATATTTGTTTTTACTGTATCTCATTATAGGCAGGGTGGCCTTGCTCCTTCTTCGGCAGTGCTCCGTTTCGCGGGGAAATGCATATTGCTGTTAACGGCTGTAATAGTGCATGCACATGGCATGAATAGTTTTAGGCCCTTATAAATAAATATATATATATATATATATATATATAAGAAAGGAAACTGTAAGGGTTTAGTGGGCCTCATGGGTTCGCACATTCAGTATTATTTAATTAAAGAAAAAAGAGAAAAGGGATTTTTGAATGCCTGGCACTGACACTGATGTGTTTAATTATGGAGCCAAAATGACTAGTACATTTTTACTTGTGGTTTTCAGCTTGCTTTTCTAGGTTTACGCTTGACTTTCACGTGTGGCAGGGGTAGTGTGCCTGCATTCTGCATTTCGTTTTGCAATTTTGCAATGTTCCTCTTGTTTGCGATGGAATGTAGAGTTTCCATGAAGTTTGTGATGGTGATCCAGGAGATATGTCATTGTTTGATTTCTTTCCCCATGGACTGTTGCAGTTGTAGCCATGGATTGGAACTGGTTTGTTTGTGCGATTTTCTCACTTTCTTTGTTTTAATCTGCTATTGATTGCCAGTTCATGGGAGGTGCTGCTGGCTGGGGAGGTGTGTTGTTCTTCCGGTTCCTTGTGACATTTTTTTCTTGCAGTGGCTAGAATACTACATGTGGCATGGCATTGGCGACTTTATTAAATAGTTCACTATATCAGCAATATTTGACTTTGAGTGAAGTGATGAGACTATGTAAAGGTAAGGTGGTTAACTTATATTTCCACCACAATTAATTGGTTTGCTTTAATTAAGCTTTATGCGTAGTCTCCCGTCATTACTAAACAATCTATCTTCCTCTATCTCTTCTAAACTGGAAACCTGTTACAACAAAATCTCAAAGTTCACCACTAAGTCCAAATACTCTACCCACCAATGCATACCTCTCCACCTGCTGCAATGGCTAGAACTTCCCAACTACCTGGACTACCTCCAACTCACCATAGCCCATAAGCTTATTTTTAAACCTACTAAATGCCCTGCACTAACAGACATCTTACCACTATACACTCCTCACAGAACTCTAAGATCAGCTCACCAAAATCTAATTTCTGTACACAAACCAAATCGTCCCCTAGGTTAGCTTCTTCTATCCGTTTCCTTAGCCAAAAAATGGAATTCTCTACCTCCTTCTTCAAGAATTTCTGAAAACTTTGAACACTTCAAAACACAGCTCCATTCTTACCTCTCCGATAAATGGAAATGCAATTGCACTCTACCTACCTAATCCTGCCTAATACATAAATACATCCATTACACATGAAGTACCTTCCACCTTACCCTACAGGGGATGAATCTTATTTACTGTTTTCTTACAAATGTTACTTTTATACCATTCTCTGACGATTTAAAACCTCAGTACAATGGTGACTCTGTACTACTGTTCTCTAATGTGTAAACATGTAAATATGCATTGTATATTATTCTATGTTGTTATTTTACTTTGCTTAAGTTTTACTATATAATATTTACTATTTGCTTAACTGTTACTATTTCTGCTATGTATTATGGAGCTTTTCTCCCTGGTCGTCCACTGAAAATGGTCTCCTTGAGTCCAGTGGACCTCCCCGGTCATCAAACTGGAAATAAATTAATAAATTGTATTTGACTGCAGAGCATTCAATTAGATCAAGATAGGTGAGGATGTGGCATTGATCAGTAAGTAGAAGTGCCCAGGTCATCTGCTTCTGTAAATAGGCATTTGTTAGATTATATAGCATCAGCTCACGAAGGAGCCTGCTGTGGTCAGCAGTAATGAATGCTTTGGTCAATGTCTACTGTGTCGGGGTGCCAACTCTGTAGTTATTTGTTGGATCTGCTTTGAATAATTTTCCAAGCACCTAGAAGCCTGGGAGGTTAAGTGCTACAATCGGGTTCAAGCCCTAGCCAGGGTCAATTATTGGTGCTGGTAGAAAATCCCAGATGGCTTAGTGGTATGGTTTCTGATTATGGTGTTAAGGATCCTGGGTTCAAGTCCTGACACTGCCAGTTATTCCCACCATGGCAAGACTCAGGCTTCCAGTGACAATATTTTGAGTGTCAACCAGCTGGCCAATGACAGTCAGTAGGGCTCTCTCATTGGGGGCGCACATGTTGCCCGGAGACTTCCTTGTCTATTGTACCTTTTATGTTCCTGTTTGTGCCATGTCAGACAGACAGGATTCAGGTGTATGAGAGCATGCAGGAGACCATGGGTGCTGGGACCAAACTTGGAGCATCTTTGGTTTGTCTGCAGTCCTGATGGTTTTTCTTGGAGCAGGTGGAGTATCGCGTTTGCAGTCTGTGTCTTGTCTAGGATAGGGGCTGTCAACTTGAAGGAGGATTCAGGGTCTGCTTGGGCCGATGTCCTTTGCTTGTCACAGGGAATGGAGTTTTGTCGTGGTTGTGATGGGTTGGGGGAATGCTTGACAGACTTTAACTTTCGCGGGTTTTTGTCTGATTGTGAAGATGCCCGTCAGGAGGCCATGTGTGTATGGCTTTAATGGATGTGAGGGAGGGTTATGGCAAGTACTGTTAACAGTAATTTGTAACTTTCTTACTTAAAGCAGTGCATCTGAGTCAGCCTTTGACTCTACCATTTGGATAGTTTGGCGTAAGCTTTCATGATTATGGTGTTGAGATGGCTTTTAGTCTATCTCAATACTCTTGCATTTTTAGATCAGTGATTTTGTGTAGGAATTTTTGGAGTCGTCATAATTTTATATGATATTTAGGCAGGTACATGTTGTAGGGGATGTTGTGTCTGATGTCAGATTTGATGACAGGCGGTGTGGAGGTACATGGTTTTGTATAGAAAAAATGCCCTTGAAAATTATCTGTACCCAGGTTGAATGATAGCTTGACTAGGATTCAAACATGGTAATCAAAGGACAATTAGTGGCAGTGTTTGATTTAAGGAAAGGTGTTGGTTTAAGGCAAGGTGTCATTAATAGGGTATATATATTAGACAAATCTTGCCTGTCAAACAGATTCCCACTATAGCTGACATTAAATTTGCACATAGTGTAGTGAATCTGGGCAAAATAAAAAAAAATAAAAAAATAATAATAAAAGTTTGTCATTTATAAATGTTTTAATAGTTGTTTTAGCCCTCATGGGGTGGAACAAATAGGCAAATGGTGGAATGCATGCTAATAGCTGCTGTTAACTTCAATGGGTGGGTATGGGGTGTTTAAAATAAGATGTTTTACCTATAAAGCAGATCTTTTTAATGAAGTATTAGGTGTTAGCTTTGTAATTTTAAAGTCACTTAATATGAGATATACATTAATTCAGGCATTTCCCTCTTCATCATTCTGGGTCTTTTCCAGAACATGGTGTTTTTGGTCAATTTGTGACTTCATACTTGCCAGGAAATTCATGCTATTGCTGTGCCTATTTTTAGTTTTAGGAGCAATAGATGAAAGATGTCCCTGATAGGCCATTTGTTCTATACAGGTGTGTGGCCTTGGCTAGTTTTCTTGGTTTAAATGTATAGTATGATTTGGGAACTGGTCCTGGTTATAGTTTGAGAAGTCTTTAGAATAAAAGAGGTGAAATTCATGAGTAAGGTGGCATCTAGCAGCATTTACTGTGAAGAAATTAATGTGCACAGCTAATAATTGAGTCTTATTTTGCAGATGGAAGTGCAGGGGATCATCAGTTGGTGGAGTGCTCTTGAGAGATGATGGTTGCTAAGCCTATTTTGGTAATTACTTAATTTGATGTGTTAGATTTGTGGCAAGGAGCTGAAAGGTAATTCAAGTTAATTTATAGGGAGGGTGAAGTAGGACTGATGTTTTTCAAGGGGAATTGGGGTGGTTGTAAAGGACGTAATTATTGTAACATGAATTTGAGGCATCTGGAGAAGGGCTGATTAGGCATAGGAAGTCACTAGGTGGTAGTTATGTTAACAAGTGTTTGTTTTGTATTCATTAAGACATTTCAAGGTGGGTAGTGTAAGGCCAAGGGAGGATGTTGAGGGAAAGCAAGTTATAGCAGGGTCTGATATTTGCTTGGGGGTAGTTTTGGGTTTTACTGGTGGGAGGAGTGGCACCAATTTCAGGAGCGGGAGTAGTTATTAGTTTAATGGCTCTAAGGTTTTGATGAACTATCCAGCTTCAGGTAAGAAAGATTCCTTAATCCAGTGTGTACTGCATGTCCCTCTTATTTAAGAGGGACATGGGTGATTGTTGCCCGTGTCCAAAAGGGACACAGGTAGAGCTGTGGGGAGGGGATTTACACCTCAGGGTTGGTTATTGGCTATAATAGCATGCCTATGGATGCGTTTTTTCTTTGCCATAATTATGGTTAACAATGTTGTTGGGATCTACTTGGTTGTGAAAAGAGTGATTTATTTATAGAATAGGCCTTTTAATGCATTCATTTGTTTTATTTTGCATGGGTGCCAGTTGTATTGTGATTCTGTGAGGTGTGGAGGAAATCTTACGGGTATTTTTGTTAACACATCTTAAGTTTAATTGGTGGTTTGTATGCGGTAGTAGATGCAATTTATGCAGTTGGTGAAAGAGATATGCCAGTGGTAGTGCATACTGTCATTAAGAAGCATGATTAGGTGTGAATGAAGTATTTACAGTTTTTTTCTTTTACAGATCCCTCGGAGGTTGCAAATGGAGAAGGGCTGATTGGGCATTACTTGGTTGGTTGAAGTAAAGTGGCTTCGACAGGTGAGAGAGGGGGTTGAGGATAATGTAGGTTGATGGGAGTGGTGTGGAAAGAGCCCATGGTTTTCAAGCAAGGCAGCCACATATGGAATTGTTGTTATATTTTCTTCCCAATAGTTACAACGTAATGGTTTGTTTGCTTGTTTTGGGTGGGGAGCATCAGGAGTGAATTTATATTGGATTATTGGAAACTGGGTTTTTTCCTGGATGGGCTTGGGTAGGGTTGCAGCCTTCAGGGGTAGGGGATTAGTGGGTTGCATTGAGTAAGTGGGTTCAGGTGGTGAGCTAGATGGGGTGTCCTTGCATGGGAAGTGTGGCTTTGATTTACCTTACTTGAAGGAGAGAAAGGGTATGGTTTATTTTCTATATTCCAGATGGAGTTGGCATGTCACTAATCTTGTTTCAAACAGGTGGCATAGGGTATTTTCAAGTTTGGTATATTGCTGGTGGCATTCAAGGGTATTTATAGAGCTAAGAGGGGTCAGGTTGCTAAAGCTATCATGGGGTTTAGGTGCCTTATTGTTTATAATGGGTAGTTGGTGTTGGCAAGGTGGCTGTTAAATGGCATTTGAAAGTTTTCAGGTTGTTCTACATGTTTTTGGGCAAGTAAAAGGGCTTGCTATGGGAAGGGTGGTTTCAGTGGCTGGGGTTGAGTATTCCTACTCCAGTGGCAGGTCATGCCTTTGTAATCATTAGTTAATTGCCAAGGGCTGGTAATGTCCTGGTAATTATTTTTCACCGAACAATGTTTGGCCTTATCCCCGAATGATGTCTAGATGATGGAAGTTTGGTGGAGAGAGGGGGAACAGCCTGGTCAGGCTGGTGGGTGGAGAAGAGGGGCAGGCTTGCGGGACAAATGAGATTTGGAACAGACCAATTTGCCCAGGGACATCTTCAAGGCAGGAGGGTTAGATAAATAGAATAGCAAGAATTGGGAGGATAGGGGGAGGATAGGGTTAAATAGGAATGGATAAGGTTTGGGAGGAAATGCAGTAGGGGTAGGGAAGGGCAAGTGTAACTGGAGTAGGAGTCACATTTTGCGTAAACTTGCTACCCGCCCTCCCTCCCTCTTTTTATTAGTGGGTGTGTGGTTATATGTAGTTTGGACAGGGTAGAGAAGAGGGGCAGTCTTGCCCTCTTCTGTTCCCCCTCTGGTGTTGGATGGTCAATTCAATAAGTTGGGAAAGGAAAATGAGCGGTTACGCTGCTTGATAAGTACATAAGTAAGCGAAGGAAGCTGGTTATTTGGTTGATGGTATAATGCAATAAATGGTAATGAAAGTGAGTGGTTTGGCTGCTTGATAAGTACATAAGCAAGCAGAGGAAGCTGCTTATTGGTTGATGGTATAATGCAATAAATGGTAACGGAAGTGAGCGGGTACGTTGCTTCATAAGTAAGTGAGTGGAGGTATGGACGCTGCTTACTGATCAGGATGAGCAGGTTTACACTGTCCTGTCCTATGATAATGTTATATGGATGTCATTTCACCTGTATCATGTTTGTTGAAATGAATGAATAGTGGTTAACATTTATGTTTATGGAAATTTAATAAAGGCTGTCAAATGTCATTTGGTGTGATCTGTTTCTTGAAGGGGACTGGGACAAATGAATTAACAGTCCCATAGCATTAGGTTTCTGAAAAACACAAGATCTATTGTGGTTAGTGAAATGTACTAATGTCATTGTCATATCCTTTGACAAATATCAATAAACAGCTAAAACGTTGCATAAGTAAGCATAGAGCTTGAGTAATCAATAGACTACATAGAATCAAATTAGTTATCTAAAACATGGTTCTCCAAAGTAAAAAATGTACTGGCTGCATGTGTATAATAATTCATTCATTCATTCATTAATTCATTTCATTTTGTTTGTTCATTTACTGACTGCCACACTTAACAAGGCATTGCCCATTCACACTGTAGGCATGTGGAACAAAGCTCAAGACAGTACATTACCAATAATAAACAACTAATGAATTTGAACATAAATACTAAAGACCAAAGCACACTTGTCAGCTATGCAACACTGAGAAAGATAGGTAAAAGTAGCAGCCATATTTGTTATTCTGTCATATTGATAAGCTTTTGCACCTGAATATTAAGATAATCTCCCTGCATCTCTGCTGAATATTGGAAATCTGCATATGGTTTGCTTCTCCTTTGTGGAAGAGAGCAAGAACAAAGGACAAAGAAGGCAAGGAATATATACACAAATGAAATTAAAAATGAGAGCTGTTACTGGATGAAAGATGGGAAGTAGATGGTATAAGGAAAAAGGAACAGGAAGAGCGTTCTGAAGTATGAATAGGGTATTTGAAAAAGACAACATCAGGGAGTGAAATAGGCAAGAGGAAAAGAATGTGCTATTTAGACGAGGGAAATGTAAAGGATATAGGGTTAGGTGGAGTGAAGAGGCAGAATCAGAGTGAGAGCAGAATCATGTAGATTATATTAAAGTCATCTAAAATTAAACTGTTAGGATGGATGCCATGGAGGATTTACCATATCACACAGTTCCACTGCACATGCTACTGGTTATGTGCTACTTAACACATTTTGATGAAAAGTGAGTTAAGTGTATTTTTATTTCTTTAGTCAACCACGCAGATTCGGAAAGTTATTTCTCTGTTATCTCTGGTGTTATGATTTTTTATATATTTTAGAGAGACCAGGAAGTGGAATTCTAATACAGTTTAATGAATAAATGAAGTATGTGTGCCACTTCTAACTAGAGTTACCTAAGAAAGTGATATAATGTTGATGCGTCAGAACTCTTATCACTTTACAAATGGTAGGAACAATAGAAAGCCAGTTTAGGAGTGATGGTAGAGATTGCATGTGTTCAGATGTGATGGTTAGGCATACTGAAAGCTGGACAGTAGGAATGTGTGAGCAGTGATAATTCTGGTGTAATCTGTCTTGAAGATGCTAGTTCTGTAAAGTATACCATATTTCTTATCATTTTTTGTAAAGTCAGTTTAGAACTAAAGTCAAACAATTGAATTGAATCTGTGAAGAAATCAGGGTCAGAATCTCTTCATAGTAGGATATGGTATATTTTAGCTTCAATATCCTGGGCTATGTCCAATAGCAGAGTAAGGACATCTTTCCTTTAGTAATGTTTTTGTAAGAAATGTTTCAGTTACAACAAGGAGTGATGTATCTCTTCTGTGTCCCAGAAAAGATGCATGTAAACAGTTGGAGAGTAATGTAATAGAACAACCTGGTTGTATATAAATTTTTTAAACAATTTTACATTTGGAATGAGAAGGAATGTAGAGTAACAGTTGTCTCTTGTCGATGTAATTTTCTTATGTAATGATATTATTTGCACTTTGATTCGGAAATTTTACAGCTTAGCTATTCAATTATGAGACTATCAAAGTAACAATTTGGTATAAGCTACAGGACCAGCAATGCTTAAGAAATGAGGTGAAAAACTGAGTGCTGAAACAAGGTCAAAGCCTCAAATATAGCTTTTTGATAACAGTTTGACAGTTTTAGACAGGACATTAAGATTGTGGAGGGATGATTTATGATAATTATATTAATACACAAATAGGTATAAGTCATTTGGATGGTGCAGTGGTAGCATTACCACCTCACAGCAAGAGGTTTTCCGATTCAGTTATTGGCTGGGGTGCCTTCTGTGTGGAATCAGTATGCCCTCCCCTGTGTTCATGTGGGTTTCCTCCCACATTGCAATAGCATGCATCTGAAGTGTTTCTCCCTGGGGCTCCACTGAAAAATGGCTTCATTCCAAGTCGGACTTTCCACAATTAACAAATGTAAAA
>NC_056730.1:634079466-634129466 GCF_019279795.1 Protopterus annectens | reverse complement strand
ATGAGAAGGAGGAAGGAGAGGGAAAAGAAGTAGCAAGGAAGAGGAGGGAGGGAGAGAGAGAGAGAAAACAAGCAAAAAAAGAATAATACCTTTTACATTTCTGGTATAGTCTCTGCTATTCTAAAGGAGCCATAACTAACCTTGAGTTATTTTCACTTCACGGTCACCCATTTCCTAAAACGCTCACTGAAGTTGTGGTACCCATCTCAAACAGGCTGGAAGCAACTTGAAGGCCTAAATCAAGCCATAATCATAGTTGCAACATTCCAAAATAAGGATTGTAACATCTAATCGAGATGTCCATGTAAACAGCAAGTTGAACTGTTTGGTCCTACCTCAAATCTATGGCTAAACAGGGGAAAGATTTAAATGTGACACACCTGTCAAGCTGATTTCTTGGCACTTGCATCCTCGGAGCTCTACACTGGCAGAAAATAAAATGGACTATTTTCTGCTTAATTTCTGAAGAAAATAAAGGGAAACAGAATGGAAATCAAAAATAAAAGATGGTGGGGTAATTTATTGTAGCTGCCAACAAACTAACACAGCTTTTTTTCTCTCTCTTTCTCTCCGATTAGGATATCAAAAAGGTAAAACTTATAACTTTGAGTCACTGTTGCTTCTGTAAAGTGTTAAAAAGCATTTTAATATTGATAGAAATAAACATCTTACAGAAGAATGTTGATTGTAGTGTAACAAGTGGGAACAAATGCTATCAGGCTCTGAATGTCTGACTGCATAATGAATGTAATCAGCAGGGTGTGTATTTTCCCACACCAGTATATATAAGGCCAACTAATAAAAAGAGAACATGACCATTACTGTACAATACATACCATATATCAGAGAGAGTTAAGATTTATGTACATGTGTGTGTATATGTATGTATATGTATGTGTATTTGTGTATATGTATATATATATATATATATATATATATATATATATATATATATATATACATATATATATATATATATATTTATATATATATATATATATATACTGTGGTGGTGGTGCATCGGTAGCGTTGTCGCCTCACAGTAAGACGTTGTCCTGTTCGATTCTCAGCTAGAGCGTCTTCTGTGTGGAGACATGAGTGAGTGGGCATACCTTCGTTGAAGGTTGTGCGTCAGGGCTGGCAACTCGGTACGTAAAAATCTACTGCCAATCATTAGCGGACTGGAGTTCCGCTGTGGCTAACTGGGAAAAGCCGAAAGACTCAACAATATATATATATATATATATATATATATATATGTGTGTGTATGTTTGTGAATATGTGTATGTATGTGTATATGTGTGTATATATATGTATATATATGGGTCCACTACAGAATCCTGAAAGCTCATAATCCCGAAGCCCACAATCCTGAGACCAAAATCCCGAAAATTCAAAATCCCGAAAGCCCAAAATCCTGAAACTCAAAATCTTGAAAACACAAAATGGACATACTGATGTCATTGTGGCTTTGCTATTGTTAGCCCTGTGGTGTTAGGTCATGCGTTGGGTTCAGGTAAGTGTGCGGTTGGTTTTATGTTAGGGTTAGGGGCGGTTTAAGTGAGTTAGGGTTAGGGCGCAGGTTAGGCATGTATGCAATAGTGACAAATAGTGGGGTTGAAGCGGTTTAAGTGAGTTAGGGTTAGGGCGTGGGTCAGGTGAGTGTGCGATAGTGATGGACCTTAGGGTTAGGGTTAGGGTCAGGGTCAGTTGGTAGATATTAGTGTCTTTATAGTGACATATTAGCATTATTTGTGTTTTCAGGATTTTGAGTTTCAGGATTTTGGGCTTTCGGGATTTTGAATTTTCGGGATTTTGGTCTCAGGATTTTGGGCTTCGGGATTATGAGCTTTCGGGATTCTGTAGTGGACCCATATATATATATATATATATATATATATATATATATATATATATATATATATGCGTGTGTGTGTTTGTATGTATATATATATATATATATATATATATATATATATATATATATATATATATATACATTTTTTTTCCTCTCTTTCTCTTCTTACACAGTAATTGAAATTGGTTACAGTATAATCCTCTACTAGTCATATAATAAATAATCTGTATAAGCCCAAAGTAACTTTCTGATGATAGTAATGCATGTTCTCTAGAATACGGCTTCTGTTTTTGCTAAAGGAATATGCACCATAGGTTAGAAAGGAGACATGATATACCCGAGACTAGTTAGTTGTGCTATAATGTCACTAGGGGTGCCTAATGAAACTAATGCTTACCTTATTACTAAGGTAATAATCCGTATGCTATCTGTCATTAGTACTATTAGGCATATAATAGATAATGTATATATGTCCAACATAACTCTCTGATGCTGGTAATGCATGTTCACTAGAATACAGCTTCTGTTTATGCAAAACAAATATACAGCATGGTTTAGAAGTGAGGCATGTATAGCCTAGTCTAGTTAGTTGTGTTACAATGTCATTAAGTGTCGCTTAATGAAATAATTGCTGCCCTTATTACTAAGGTCATAATCCATATGGTAGCTGACATTAATACTTCTACTTATCAATAGATATAAGATAAAGGTATATGTTGTTTAATAACTATCCTTATTTTTCAAGATATTTAAAATCTGGTCCTACCATACCAAAATCAGGAAAAATTAATTATCCTGATAAATGGGGCAAGGATGTTGAGAGTGGTTTTTTTTTGGAGTGGTTTTTCACATCTTGTATTGCTGAGTTTATTATGTATATTATGTATATATGTTTTTTCTTACAGTTGCTACTATTTCATACAAACCAATATGCTCCTGCTCTAGTACTTAGAATACTGTTTGTTCTTTTGAATAGTCTCTCAGATGTAGTAGGTATGTGGCTAGGCACAGTAGGGGTAACGAGAGGCTCTAGGGCCACAATAGATTCAATAATCCTAATCTACAACTTGTATATATGCACATTTATATTGGAGAGAGAGTCTTCCAAGTATTACATTTATTTTTCTAGAACTTATACTCACTATATGTAAATGTGTGAAATAAGCTCTTGGAATATCAGAGGCCTACAGGATAAAAATAATAAAAAAAAAATGTTATTACACTTAATTTACCAGTCCAACTCAGACATTACCTTCTTACAAGAAACACATTTGCTAGATGTGGATAGGAATAAAGACAGAGATAAAAGATGGATATCTTCAATTATTGCCTCAGGGAGGGAGACTAACTCAAAAGGGGTAGCTATTCTGATTAAATAGTCTTTTAAAGAAAAGGTAATAGATTTGGGTACGGACAAAGAGGGTAGGTGGTGCTACTTTAAAACCATCAACTCCATATCAAATAGACCTACAATTTTCCTGAATATATATGGGCCCTGTGCCAATCAACTCAAATTTATTATACAAATGTACAACCTGCTATCAAAATTTCCGAATCATGAATATGTAATAGGAGGTGACTGGAATATGGTCAATGATCATGCAAAAGACAGAATCAGCAAAAGAAAATTCCATAATAAGAGAGCATTGAGAGCACTAGAAGATTTGAGGCTAGACTATTGCCTGTGTGATCCTTACTATACAAAAGCCCATTCCAGCAATATGTGCACATACACATACTGCTTTCCATGTTATAAGACCTGGTCTAGGATTGATTTTTTCTTAATTTCTAACTCCTTAATCAATGATAAAAGTGTATACTCATCTTGTCCAAGATTCCTCTCAGATCACTCTAAGATAACTATAAATGTAACCGCAGTAACCAACCCATTAAAGAATGAAAAATCCTTCACTTGGACATTAAATCCTAACCTCTTAGACAAAGAAGCAGTGATAAATGATATTAACAAAGAATCAGAGGAATTAGATTCAAATCTGTCCCTTTCTGACATCAAAATTGACATTATATGGGCGGCGTATAAGGCCAAAATTAGAGGATTACTGATCCAAAAAAAGAAAACTCGATAAAAGATGAAATCCATAAAACTCAAGTATCACTCCAACATAAATTTTCACCGGAATTGGAAAAAAAACTCCTTGCCCAACAAAAAGAACTATACACACTCCATTCTTAGAACTTATTCCAGGAAATGAAGCTTCTAACTAACTATTCACATTGGGCATAACAACCCTCCAAGCTTCTGGCAAGATTAATTAGTATGTATCATACTCCCACAACAATTTCACAAATCTTATATAATAACAAAATTTACATGGACACTCAAGAAATAATACAGATATTTGAAAAAAATATATAAGGAAATGTATGGACCTCATAATACCCCTTCATTAGAGAACTTACAATTTCATCAAATATCTTAAATTCCCTAAGACTGAAGACCAACAAGTGTTGCTTTTAGAAGCTCCTTTTAATACAGAGGAAATCACAGAAGCAATAAAAGGCCTAAAAAGTAATAACGCACTAGGCCCTAATGGATTCACATCAAATTTTTACAAGTCATTTGCTCCTAAATTGCCCCCCTATCCTATGTAAAATCGTTAACTATATAAGCAAGCATGGCTTCCAAGATTTGTACCTAAACAATTCTAAAACTATATTTATTCATAAACAAAATATGGACAATACCAACCCATTTAATTATAGACCTATCTCCCTCATAACTGTTGACATTAAAATCTACTCCCTGGTCCTAGCAAATAGAATTAAAAAATTGTTACCTAAAATTATATCCCCAGATCAGTCTGGCTTTATGTCAAGGAGACAAACATGGTATAACACCCTGACCTTCGATGCAGCCATACATCTTCTTGAAAAAGACAAATCTCCTAGATACCTTTTGGCATTAGATGCTACTAAAGCTTTCAATAGGGTCAACTTTGAATTCTTTTTCTTGACTCTAAAACAATTTAATATCCCAAATACATTTATAGAAAAAAATCAGAGCACTATATGTCTTCTTACACCACATTGGTCATAAATAAATTTGTTTCCAATAAAATAAAACAAGTAAATGGTACAAGACAGGGATGCCACCTTTCCCCCTATCTTTTTAATCTATATATACAGCCCCTATTCATCTACCTGGTGCAAAAAACATTTCACCATATACCTAAAATACTTAATAATAAACTTTTAATCTCAGCATTTGCTGATGACCTGATCATTTATATTCAAACACCTAACACGGACTTACTTAAGATTATATAAACAATCAGCATCTTCTCAAAAGACTCCAACTATGAAGTAAATCCATCTAAATCCCTCATATTTCAAATCCACCCATTAGGACAAAATCTCCTCCCTCTCCCAGACACAGAAATTAAAGTTAAAAAAGCATTCCACTACCTAGGAATTAACTTCGAACATAACCAAAAAGACTCCTACCAAAATAATCTTCTTAAAACCTGGACTAACATAGAAAATGACTTGGACAGATGGAAACTAATGAAACTTTCAGTTCTATCAAAAGTGGCAGTAATTAAAATGAATATTTTGCCAACAATATTATACCAATTTAACGCCACCAACGCTATTATTCCTACCAACATCTTTAAAAAAATCAATAAAATACTAACTAAGTTCATATGGTTTCCAAAAAAATCCAAGCATAGCTATAACAAAACTTATTTTTCCTAAAGACAAAGGAGGTCTGGGGTTACTAGACTTTAAACTCTACTACGATCTAATATGTACAAATAGACTTATTTTAATAGCCGACCACATCCCAAAATCTGCGGAATCCTTTCCAAAATGGGTTAATGTATGGTACACTCATGTTTTAAAGACTAATATAAATCCTAAATCCATACCATTTATAGCTGGATCTAACATAAAATATATAAAACGTCATGCCTCCATTAAACACAAAATCAAAACCTTTCAATTGTTTCTGTCAGACCAACAACTAAAAAGTGCTTTAACCCTATTACAGCCAATACACTTGAACCCAAATTTAAAAATAGGAAATGAAGTGATCAACCCAGATCAATATCCACAAATCAAAGATCTTACAGTCTGGGATCTATAAAGACTTAAAAAAAAGGTCATTAAAAGATATCAAACATCATCTCAACCTTAATAACAAATACACAATAATATTGAGACAATTGGTGGAAAAGATATCTATCTTCAGAGACATCCCACAAGAAATAGAAAATGTAATAACAAACACACAGGCCTTAGTCAAGTTCTTAAAACTTCCAAAAAAATGCAGTTAGCTACATACAAGTTACGCACCTCTATAAAATACCAGTCCACCTTTACATCTGCTCAATACTGGAAAGACAATAATTCAGAAATAACAAATGCTCAGCTCTCACAAGCATGGTTTAATACAAACAAATACTCGCTCTACATGAAATTGACTTACACCCAGTTAATGGTCAACAATAATGCCTATTACATGCCAGAACGACTAAATAAGTTTTTCCCGAATAACTCATCTTTCTGCCCCTTTTGTCCATTAAAAATAGCAGACTTATTACATATCCTCTGGTACTGCAAATTTGCACATAACCTCATTAAGAATTAAACTCGACAAAATGGGTTATGGGAAATCTACATTATCCTGGGAATTTGCGATTCTACACGTTAACTCACTTCACGTACCCACATCAGATTTTAGAATTCTGATCCCCATATTTGAACTAGTCAAATTATATATTTCTCAAAACTGGATAGACAGATCTAAATTAAACTGAGGAGAATTTACGAATATGGCCCACACTTACATAATCTCACACAAACTCATGATTAATGATAAAAAGAAATGAATACAATTTCTAAAAATATGGAAAAATATCTTAGACCACATATTAGAATAATAAATATCTGTGTTATAACTATGTAATTACCCGCATTATTTGGTATGGAAGACCCTCTCTATAATAACTTTGAAATAAATCTCTAAGCAACATAATTAATTGTAAAATAACATATGATTAGTAAAAGTTTATCTCTCAACTATTAGTGGCACTATTTGTACAGTTGTAAATAGTTCAGTTCAAAGGTTTAATTTACTTCTTATGTTATCTACTAGTCACCTTTTGTTTCCTAATATTATGTCTATATTACCTCAGTTTATTTAGTTAAATGTCTTATTGTGTTGGCTAATGTCATTTACTATACAGTATATAACCAGTTCTTTTTTCTTCTGTCATGACAGGATGATACAGGCGATTTATGTTAAATGTCTGTATAAAGTTTTTCATTTTCTTTCATTGTATACTTTTTTTTGTCATTGTTGTTAACATTTAAATCTGAAAATGTAATAAAATATATAAGTTGGAAAAAAATATTAACATGATAAATTTTTTTCAGGGTGTAGAACTTCTTGCTTTTTTACTAGTTTGAGTACTTGTTCATGGGGATAGTTTGTTACTGGCAGCCAAACACTCTGACGATCTGGGCAAATAATTAAATCTAAAAATTACAAATAGTGCAGCTTTAAAAACTATAAACTGTTATTAATGTGGTAATGTCCTCTGCTGTCTAGCAGCTTTACTTCTTGTTCTGCACACTTAATTGGGAGATAAACATAATTTGTTACTAATTGCTGTATTCTTTTTGCATATGAATACAACCACTGCATTTGTGCAGGAAGTACTTTACGTGACATTATGACACAATGACACAAAAAGGCTTTTAGCTTTGCATGAACTGAGGCTGAGCACATATCTTATTGCATGAAACTGTACTATTGTTCTGCTTTTCTGTTTAAGTTGCATATGCTACAATAAAGTGGTACTAGTACTTTCATTTAATTTTATGTATGGTAAAATAAAGAGCTAAATAATGCTGATTTTTTTTCCATGAAGAAAAATTGTAAAATAAAGTGGTAAATAATGCTGATGTTTTATATGAAAACATTCTAGTAAAAATATGCTTTGCTACTTCTTGATGTTTTTAAAATTATATTAATGTAACTATAGCAGATTAAGTAGTCTGCAGACAAATGCATACTGTGTCGGTATATGGATGCTATTTGAAATGTTCAGTGGTATCAACAGCCTATATGACAGGACAGTGCAAACCAGGATGTGTACTTAAGATAAAACTGTCTGTTTGCATGTAATGTAAACCAGCAGGCTGACTATCATACTCAGCCAACCCATTCCAAGGCCTGTGGTATTTTAATTTGTCAAAAGTCAAGAATTTGAAAAATGATAATACTGGAACCGCATTCTATATATACCTTCAACCCCTCCCCACCATACTCCCACCCATTTCCTCCACCCAAAATACGTATGCTACGCACCTGTAGTCCTACTTTATAGACATTTAATCATTCCTGTAAGGGGTACTGTAACTCACTGTTAATTAGTACCCTCCCCATTACCAATAATTTAGGTTATTTTTAGGCCTTCTTTGTTTGGTTTAAAGTCGGTAGTCACTTGCTTTACATTTTCTGTCATTGTTCGTGATCCACTTGCAGACATTTGAGCACTTATTAAGGTCAGCACCGTCATTCTTCTCTGTATTGTTGTCTGATCACTGTTTCATAATGACTTAGTGTACTGCAATCAGAAAACCATAAAATGATTACGATTAAAATAAAAATTCAGTAGTCTCTCTCAGTAGTCAATGCCTGTCCCTTAATGTTACTTAAATACAAGAATGGACAATAATTGTGGGAGTTTCAAAATCAATTGCTGCATGTGAGTGTGTTTGTATAGTTGGGATATAACAGCATTCTGCTGTGATATAATTAATTACAGGCTTACAGTAAGTCACGAAAGGTGCTTAACAGTTGCATTAATAGCTTTCTAAAGGAAGTATAAAAATAACATTGTTGATTTAATTTATTAACTGTCTGGGGCAGAACACTGATTACAATGGAGTCGGACCTTCTTAAAAATACAGCACATTAAAGAGTAAATGCAGGTCACATAACTGTAGGATCACCTGATGCAGCTTCCACTATTATATGTGGTACAGAAGGAGTGGTAATAGTTGCTTGTTAAACTGAAACTAGTCTTTTCTATCTGTAGTAAAACCTGTAACTGAGAATTTGTTTGTGTTTATGGATAGTTCATAGTCTTGTACCTGTTCTAGTTGTAAACCAGAAGAAAGAGAAGGTCTGTTTTTTTTGTTAGGACAGTGTCACTTGGACATAAATACAAGAGAGCTATGTATAGTTGTATGTGTTACTATGTGATATATTTGGAAAGTGAAGTATACTCCTATTTTATGTAATAAAATATGGATGTTTATTAAATTATTAACTTAAGTTTGGTTTATCAGGTCATGTAATGCAAGTTATATGGAAAAAAGTAATTAAGGCTCAGGAGAGATGGACTAAGTTAAAGATACGTTTGAGTTTATATTTTGGATTGAAAGTAGTCAGTACAATGATTAAGGACTTTATTTATTTTGTGTTATGAAGATTTTTGCTGGTATAATTATTTGTTAATCATGTTGTTTGTGGAATAAATTAAGCCTGGTTCTTCTATGGCAAGTTCATGATTTTTTCTTCATTCATCTGACTTACCACCATCTCAGGAAGATGATACACCTCACTGTAATTGTTTTTGTGTTTATCTAAGACACAACGGTGACTTAGGATAACAATGATCACCCCGACACTGTGCTGCAGTGTCAGTAATGGAATGTATATATGAATAGCTGGTGTGAAGATAAAACCTGCAGGTCTCAAATCTTTCAGTATCAAAGGCACGCCTGCATCCTAATGTGTGCACACATGCACACACAGACACACACACACACACGTGCACTCACACATGCACACACACACACGCACACATGCGCACACGCGCACACACACACACACACACACACACACACACACACACACACACACACACACATACACACACACACAAACAAAAAGCAATGCCATAATTCTTCACACAAACACACAAAGGCAAAAGTTTGGTAACACATTTTCCATTTTCGTCACCAGTCCTGTTAGTTTCTGCTATCTTTGCCTCAGAATCACTTCAACAGATTTTCGTATCACATTTTTGGTCTGCTTTTCATAAAACTGTGGGCTTTCTGGCAAATTAGTGACAAATCGTTAAAGAATAAAGTTAGAAAATAATGACAGACATTTGAGTTTCAGACTTCATAACCTTCAGAAAATTCATACTAATTCAGGACCTACTATTTTGTTAACTTTCTAAGTCAAATACTGTAGTAAATAAAACCAAATCAACCAAAAAAATCCTCTGTGTTTTGTGAAATTATAAAGTATTTTTAAACCTATGTGGTGTCCAGGACTTTTTACAT
The DNA here is from genome assembly GCF_019279795.1 of Protopterus annectens. Lineage (NCBI taxonomy): Eukaryota > Metazoa > Chordata > Ceratodontiformes > Protopteridae > Protopterus > Protopterus annectens. The sequence continues at coordinate 634,119,280 of NC_056730.1, read as the reverse complement.
CTTTTTTGGTTAACTTTCTAAGTCAGTAAGAGTGATATTTAAAATTGTCCTTATTTTTGGGCCTTTTTGACTTCTCCTACTTTTACTTATGGCTTTGTCCAGATTTCTTGCTCTGAGGTTGAGAGTATGGCAACTGTGTCAGGGCCATCACAGTCAACCAGAGACATTCCAAATTGTGACATACTTGTACCCCACTCCTCCATGTAGTGACTTGAATGTGTCCAAGCAAGGCAAGGAGCAGTTATGCAGTGTAAGTGTGCAGACAAAGTATCCCCCCATCCAAGGTAGACACAAGTACAGTGGCTTTTCATCTGTCCTTGATTTGCAGAATGTTCTAATTTTCTGTCATATTTTTATACTATTGGTTTATGCTTCTTATTATTCAGAAAATGCATGTTGTTGGTTGCATGTTACTTGGTACTTTCATAAAGCTGAATATAAATTATAATTAGAACTGCAGTGCAAGCAGAAGTGGTTTGAGTTGAGTGTTACTTATTTTTTAATACTTGATTTTGACTGGCGTTCCAGTAATGTAGTTAAGAAGTAATTTATTTTTTCATGCCTCACAACCTTTTTGTTTTCATCTAGATATTAAGTAATCTGTCATGCAGCCAATGCATTGAAATATATTTTTTTTCTTCTCCACTTCATTTTGTCTTGATTGGACTCTCATAATGATGGTTTGGCACCCAAGGCAGTGTATTTAAAGTTCCAGTTTTTGTGGTTTTGAGCATAGCTCTGCCCCTTTCTAGTTGGCCACACCCCTTCTCAGTGGCCCCACCTATTCAGCTGTCTCCTGCAGCCCCCTTTCGCTTTGAAGTCACCAGCCGTCACTGCAAATTCCAACTGTGAAGAATTACCATCCACATTTTATTCCTAGGATGCAATGTTTTATTCATTCAAATGAAAAGATTGAGTCTTTTATTCTGCATACAATGGCTTCTTAAATGGATCTAATAGTAACTGCAATTCTAGTCTTTCATTTTTACTTAAGCCTATATTGCCTATTTTGTCCATGTTTTACATCAGTTATTAATTTCGTGTTTTCAGAATGGCAAACATGGTACTTGCTAAACAGGATTTAGTTTACCTCACTCTTTGTTGTCTAACAGGCCATGTTCTGGTACAATATGAATGCATCATGCATAGAGAGAAGTGAAAGTGTTAGTTGCAATTTCTTTTTATTTTTCCCTTATGAATGGGACCAAAGATTTGCAGGTACTGTGTGCTGTCTACTGATTTTTCATCTTTGGTATTGTTTCTCATTTCTATTGGTATCCTTCCAGGAGGAACGTTGTAGATATATAAGATCCTTGTTTGAAATTTTAATCAGTACTTCTGATTGGATGAGAAGAGTGGGTTATGCTGTGTAACACATCATTAATACCTTACCATAAAGAAAAATGTGCTCAGCATAATATGCTAGTGTAAAAAAGGAAATTATTTTCACAAAGTACTTCTATTTCTATTTTTATACATGAGATCTCTGTGCATACACATTTATGAATGTTAAAACCATGAATATTTTACCATTAATAATGGGTTCAAAGAATTTAACTTACCCATAAATGATTTCTGCTAATAACTGTCCTATAGAACTAAAACAAGATGAAACTCTGTTTGGATATAGCCCTGCCAAATATTAACCATTGCAAGAATGCATAAAAACTAATGCAGTGATATTTAAAAATGTTATGTAATAAGTATATAAAATATTGTTGCATTATATCTCATTGTATATATATATATATATATATATATATATATATATATATATATATATATATATAGATATAGATATATATATATATATATATATATAGGGTCTACTTCATATGACCTAAATTTCATTTGACTGAGACCAAAACACTGAAACTCCAAAAGACTGAAAACTCATTTGACTGAAACTTATAACACTGACACATTAAAGTAAAAGGTATATGCCCTTTTCCACACTGTAGTGCGATCCTGGAGTTAGTATATATAGTTGGGGGTGTGGGGGCATAGCCGAAAGCAGAAAGTCAAATGAGTTTTCAGTCTTTTGAACTTTCAGTGTTTTGGTCTCAGTCAAATTAATTTCAATCAAATGAAATTTAGGTCCTATGAAGTAGGCCTATATATATATATATATATATATATATATATATATATATACATTTTATATATATATATATATACATTATATATATAGATATATATCTATATATATATATATATATATATATATATATATATATATATATATATATATATAGATAGATATATATATACACACATATATGCATTATATTAAATATATAAGTATTTTTAAGTTTAGTGAAGTATATGGAATTCATTACCAAGTGAATATACATGTCTACTCAAATGAAAGGATAAAATGGTAATAGGTGTAGAGGTCCTTTATGCAAAGGTAAATTCCTGTTTTTGTGGCTTAAAATTATAGGTACTTCTGGCTTCTTAAATTAGTTTACTATAGACAAAAACATGCAATTAGATCATATATTTACTTGGTTTGGTTTTAAAATGTATAATATCACATGATTATACATGAAAACATGTTAATATGTACTTGTCACTTATTCAGTGTCCACCTTTTTGTGACTGAACTAAATATGTAATGATAAGGGAGATCTTAGCTGGTTAGTTGAACTATATTATGACTATGAGAACATTTTAATTGTATAAAGTGAGTCAGGTTTAAGTGCAGTAGGAGAAAAATAAAAAAAAAAATATATAGCAAGTATGTGATTTAAAATATAATCTCAGTTTAAACCACATGTAGCATGGAGCACTAAATGAAAGAATATTACTTAAAATGACCTGTGAATCTAAAGAAACTTATTAATGATTGCATTTAAATTTATGGGCCAGATTCCTTAGAACTAAGTGGGAAACTTGCAGATAACATTGTAATATGCAAATATATGACAGGAAACTCAGAATACCTCAGTGCACAATGGAGTAACAGAACCAATGGCGCACTATAGAAATGCAATGGCACACTACAGAAATGGGCAAGCAATCCATAAGTATAAGAAATAGTTGTCCATTAACATTGTACATTACCAAACAAATGGAAAGATATCACAAATCAGGAATCCCAATAGTTGTTTAGAAAGATAACAAAATCTGTACAGTAACTTTACTGACAACTATGGAATGTTAATGATTCTGTAATGATAACTAAAACACACACACATTAAAATGCCAAGTATTTCAAACTAATCTGCATGGCAATCATGACAGAAATTTGCAGGAGTACACACAGAAACGTATAGGCCAATCACAGATATTTCTGTATGCCATTCATTAACTTATAATACATGCTCCAAAGTTGCAAGGCTATTTGTAATACATATGTAAGTTCACATCACTCATTACATTGAGATTAGAGACAACTAAGGATATCTACATAATACATGTATCATAAAAAATATTGATTTGAATTTACAGATTCCAACAGAAACTGTAAATTTCTTAATAAAAAAAATAAAGGTGGAGGGCATTCACAGCCACTTTGCTATAGATAACAGTTGCTAATAATAGGTTTGAGATCTGTATGGGGAACACAAGTAATGCACACCCCCAAGGAAAGTGGAAAATAGAAAAGAAGATGTGGGGTATGGGTGAAGAAGAAGGACAAAACAAGAGGAATGTTGGAATAAGAAAATCTGAGGAAAGTCAGAGGGGCATGGGTATTTTTTTCTTTGTAGGAATAGTCCCCGTTTTTTATTTTTTAAAGAATGGAAAAAAAGGTAAACATAGGTAGACAGGAGGGGAAGTAAGCACAGCAGGTATAGCCACAGAATAAATAGCACAACACAAGACAGGCAAAGGTTTGAAAAAACACAGTATGGACAGTGAGTTACACAGACAGCACACTGCATAACACATCAGTCAGTGGCATACATGGAATGTATATGAAATCATGGTCAATACACATGCATACATCAATGACATGTAATAATAAGTACATGAAATCATGGTCAATACACATACATACATCAATGACATGTAATAATATGTTTAAACATCTAACAGGACAGAATGTTGAATATAGCAGGTTGTGCACATGGATGTGAAAAAAACAGATTAGTTTAAACACAAGTAAAATGAGAACAAGGATTTATTGCAAAAATTAGCTAGTGGCTTGTGTGCACATGTCCAGAATTGTAAAATGCTAATGCTTGTTAGTAGCCTGATTAAACTTTAACTGTAATTCTAAGCCTTTTGGTTTAAGCACTTGGGCTTGAGGCCAGTTATTTTACATTAAGAAGGTTTGTGGTCTGCACTCTTGTGTGAGGAGAGGGGGGATTCTGCCCTTCTGAGCTGGGAATTTCTGGTTAAAGGCTTATTCTGCCTGTTTATTTGAACTGCTTATTTCTGAAATTGGTGCACCTTGTTTTCTGAAGCATAGACTAGATTCAGACCTGAACCAAGCTTTGCTTATATAACTTGAGCATTAATCCAGGCCATCTGTTTTCGGAGAAGGTTTCCCTGCACCCTAGTGGCAGGAGTATGCAGTTAGAACTTGTCTGATTGAAGACTGCTGGATTAGGGCTCGGTTTTACTGGTTAATTGGTTATTTTGTTTAGATCAGTTTGCTCGTTTGCTACTGTTATATTAAAAAATGCACTTTATTCATCTACTTTGCTGTATTTGTGTTTCTTCCTACTTTATTACTTTACTTTGCTTTTGCTGCCTATTCTAAAAAGTATTCAATTGCATTTATTCTGCTGCATTTATTACTGCTTGTTTTTAGCCTGATTAAATTGTAACAGTTATTCTAAGTCTTTTGGTTTAAGCACTAGGGCTTCAGGCCAATTGTTTTACATTAAGAAGGTTTGTGGTCTGCACTCTTGTGGCAGGACAGGTAGCTTATATCCTTCTAGGTTGGGAGTTGATGATTGAAGGCTTAGTGTATGTTACTCTAAAAGTGTCTTAGTTCTGGTTTAAGCACTTGGGATTCAGACCAGTTATTTTACATTAAGAAGGTTTGTGTTCTGCACTCTTGTGGGAGGAGGGGGTAGATTCTGCCCTTCTGAGCTGGGAATTTCTGGTTAAAGGCTTATTGTGCCTGCTTATTTTAACTTGTTTCTTTCTGACACTGATGTACCTTGTTTGCTGTAGCATAAACTAGATTCAGACCTGCTGAATCTAGCTTTGTTTGTATAACTTGAGTGCTGATCCAGGCCATATTTTTTTGGAGAAGGTTCCCATGCACTCTAGTGGCAGGAGCGTGCAGCTGGAGCTTGTCTGATTGAAGACTGCTGGAACAGGGCTCAGTTTTTAGCTTTTTTCCTGTTTAATTGGTTAATTTGTTTAAATCAGTTTGCTTGTTTGCTTTTGTTATATTTTAAAGTTCCCTGCGCTTTCTCCTATTAACCTGGTGAACTTGGGCATTCTGAGGCAGAATAGCAACTGCCTCATGTACACAGACAACCCTCTCCTCTTACCTCCCAACACTTAGACTTGTGAAAGATGCACTTATATATCCAAACTGGAAGACATGCACTCTTCAACCAAGACTGGAATAGCTGGTCAAGAGGAGAAGGTCAACACCTGCACCACACCACATGGAACACATAGCCCCACAATCACGGCTCTCACATAAAAACACAAAGCACACACCCACCTTCGTGAAGGCTCTCAACAGAAATCTACCCAAATAGCAGGGACCTCCAAATCAGAAATGCACTCGACCACCACAACACAGCACAAATCATAAGACACATAGCTCACCTACACAGTGTGCCCCTCAACCTAAGCCACTAAGGCAAACAGCTTGCCCAGTACACTAATCATAGGTGACTCGATAGTGAGGCACACAGATGTCCCACTCACTAGGTTTAATAAGGAGAAGGTAACAATCAGCTGTGTGTTATATGCCAGGATCTGACACATAATACATGCACTCAGGTCACTCCACAACAAGTGCAAGTATAACTCTGTCATTGTCCATGTGGGTGTGAATGACCTGAGATGTACCTCCCTGGACTACATGAAAAGATACATGGAGGAGTTGCTGGATTATGTGGCCCAGACAGGTATGACCCTAGCCCTGAGCAGCATCCTACCATCCCCCAGAATGATACTGCAGTACAAGCAGAAAATGATTGACTTCAACAGTTGGCTAAGTTTCTGGTGTCATTCTAAGGGGATCCAGTATCTGTCTGCTTGGGATGACATGATTGACAGACCTCGATGCTTTGCCAGAGAAGGCGTACATCTGTTACCCCTAGGTTTCTAGATACTGGCTAAGGTTCTTGCCACCCATATAGTGCCTTTTTTTAGGTGGTGTTCCAAAGACCAAATTACCACCATAACAGCTATAAATAAATGCAATCTGAGGGTCATGCTGCTCAATCCTAGAAGTCTAAATCTCAAGATGCACTCACTCAAAGCACTCCTCAAAATGGAGAACATCAACATTTGTGCTGTAACGTAGACCTGGTTTAAAGCAGCAGAAAGCACCCCTGCACTACCAGGCTATAACTCATTCCACACCTTTTGGCCCCAGAAAATGGACTGAAGCTCCAAACGTGGTGGTGTCTCCATATTCATAAAGGATATGCACACTTCCAGACTAGTAGCCCAGCATAATGCATTGGAGATACTTCAGGTACAACTAACAGTACGTTAGGTGGTAATTCAGGTCATAGCCTGCTACAGGCCCCCAACCATGTCCCAAGACTCTCATTCCACATTCCTAATCACCCTGGAAACTATTAGGGTCCAACCCAACACTCTCATATTGGGTGACTTCAACTACCCCTCCATCAACAAGGAAAACTACTCATCCACCAATAAACTTGCCAACACTTCCTGGAATTCATTATTTCCAATGCGCTGGACCAGCTCATTCCTACCCCCACTAGAGGAAGCAACATCCTTGACCTAGTTATTACTAACATGGGCAACCAGTGCTCAACACCAATAGTCAATTCCTTCCTGGTTAGATCCAACCACAAACTAATTACCATGGAAATCCACATCTCATCAACACAACTAGCAATGGTAACCACCATGATAAACTTCTCCAAAACTGACTTTGGGCTCCTAAAAACAGAGGTGGCTAACTTCACGGCACCCATCCAAATGGAAAATAGGTGCATGACCACTGAATCATACACCAATACACTGTACAAACACGTACATAAATGTATGGAAATAGCCATACCCAAAAGAACTAAGACGCTCTCCTCCTAAAAAAGCAAGTCAATCTGGTGGTCCCCTGCCATTAACAAACTCTACAACAGAAGGAAGAAACTGTTGCAGAAAAAAGTGAAGTCCCAAGACTGGAAAATCTCCCTTAGTATCCTCAAAAAAATGTTGAGATCTCTCATCAAAACCTCTAAAGCTAGCTATGAAGGCAGAATTGCAGCAGACACTAAAAACAACCACAAAGTATTCTACAGTTATAGCAAGAATCTCCATGGCAATACCCAGATTTGCTCTGAGTTACTACACAATGGTACCTCTTATACTGAGCCAACAGATATTGCCAACATACTGGCCGACAGATTCAGTGCCAACTTTACCCCCCCAAAGGACCAATCACAATACCGGATGAATGTCAGGCACCCACCATTACTGCAGCACAGGTTAGAACTGTATTATCCAAGGCCAAGAATACAGCTTCCATGGGACCTGACAATAGCCCTGGCTGTGTTCTACATGAACTCCAAAGTGAAATGGTACCACACCTGTGTGCCCTATTCAATCACAGCCTCACCTCAGGCTTTGTCCCTACAGAATGGCACACTGCTGCAGTCATTCCTCTCCATAAAGGGGGAGCAACTACAGACCCTGGGAATTATTGCCCCATTAGCCTGATGAGTCTGATATGTAAGGCTATGGAGCTCATCATCATGGACCTAATTAACAAGGATATAGGAAATATGCAAACTCTGGATTCCACGCAATTTGGTTTTGTGAAGGGCAGATCATGCCTGCTCAACCTGGTTGACTTCTTTGAGTCAGTCACCAGAGCTGTGGATGATGGCAAGGCAGTTCATACAGCCTACCTCAATCTGGCCAAGGCCTTTGATACTATTCCCCACTCAGGAATTGTTGATACACTCACCAAACTGGGCATCAACCCTTATATCACTAGGGGGGTTGCAAACTGGCTCACAGATAGAACCCATGGTGTGAAAGTAGCAGACTCCAAGTCAGGCTGATGAACAGTCATGAGTAGAGTCCCACAGGGATTGGTCCTGGGTCCTCTCCTGTTTGGCATCTACTTCTTGGAAGTCCAGGCCAACACAGAGGGTCATTATTAACTCCCCAAGTGATGTAGACATACTAAAGAAAGGCCTCACTGAGACCAACGACTGGTGTCAAAACCATGGCCTTAAGCTTAATACCAAAAAATCCATTGTCATTCCCTTTAGGAAACACTCAGTTCCTACTAATTACCACATTGATGGTAGCCCACTGAACACTGGAGGCATTATAAGAGATCTGAGGATACAGGTTGACAGCAACCTCACCTTTGAGCACCACATTGCCACTGTGGTCAGAAAGACCTTCTATGTGGCACATCTCATTACCAAGGGTTTTGCCTCCAAGAAGAACAAGGTCATCATCTTTCTCTACTCTTCCCTCATTAGACCAGTCATTGAGTATAATGCCCCATTTGATATGTACCTCACTAAACACACTTGCAGCAGCTGGAAAGGCCACACAAGTACCTAACAAAGAGGATCCTAGGTATTAAACACATGCCCTACATGGACTGACTCAAAAAACTCTTTTCTCTGTCTCATATTGTCTATTAAGAGGCGATCTCTGCTTGACTTACAAAGCCATGTCTGACCCAGCCCTTTTAGAAATGTTACATCTAAAGAAATCCCAATCCCTCCACACCACATGCTCCAGGGACCTCAACCTCATTACCACAATCAACAGAAAATGGTGGAGGGAGGGTTCATAACCCAGAGACTGTCCATAGTCTGGAACAGACTTCCCACACATGTCAAACAGAGCAGCTCACTGTCCCTTTTCAAGAGAAATCTTGATGAGTGAAAGGAAAATAGAAAGTTCACCCCAGAGATCACTCCAGTGGCTCTACTTGATACAGGCACCAGGAACTAATGGTGGCATGATGCCAGGGCACTTCTATGGGCTAGGCTTGTAAAGGCTCCAGGGTCATTGGCCTAGTACACACCTATGAACCTATGCATTTGTCACATGTTCACCATCCCAAGTTAATAACTGGCAATGGACAGTAGTTTTGACAAAGGCAAACACACCTACAATAAATACTAGGAACATGTTAAAGTGGTAAGGAGATAAACACCCTGGGACCACATCATGGTAAAACAGGACACAGCAAGGTGATACAATGCAAAATGCACATGTAAAGTAGACAGGGTGCTGTAGAGGATGCACAGACATCCATTTAAGCAAATGGAAAATGTATGTCAAATGGACAAATGGGCTGATAATGACTACAAAACTAGACATGTATAAAACAAACACACACACACACACACACACACACACACACACACACACACACACACACACACACACACACACACACACACAGTAATATACAATGATGTCACAACAACATGCACAGATAAGCAAGTAAAAATTTCAGTCACATAAACATACACTGTCATGTAAATGTCAAATAAAGAAACATGTGTATGTCAACCACAATTCTCATTATGGAGCACAGGACACTTCTGTGAGCATCATTACAACACATTTGCAGTGCATCACTGAGGGTTCACTTGTCAAAGCTACATATCTGTGTCAGTATATAGCTGACTGTGCACACATATGCACAATTATTATGTATACAACTATTTATTGAAGGTGTACGCCAATGTCACTACATCATGATAGTGGAAATGCTATATACAACAAACATTTTGTAATGTACTGTGAAAGACAGTGAAATGTATAAAATTGGATGTAGATTAATGTCACCTTGCTGTTTGATGCAGTTAGATAAGGAGGATAGGATATACCTGTATATGATCCCACATGGCATCAGTATTGCTAAACCATGACACAAGACCACATCATGAGAGTAGGACATCATGGCAATTGTCACCCAAAAACATATGAAATGACATGTCTGTATGTTGAACATACCTGATATGGCAAATCAGACACCCAAGGCATATGACACTGTTAGTGTTGGACTATGACAACATATGTTGTCTGTCAGTAGTCTCAGTAAGACAAATGTTTACAGGCTGCCTGTTGCAGCACTATCAACAGGTTAACTTCCACAATGAATGGACAGCTGAATATGTGTGCACAGTGTAATGTGTTAATGTGTGAAATGGACACACTGAAACTGCAGTATATGTCACACAATGATAACACATAAACATGCCAGATACATGTTATGCATGCACAAGTGTGCATATACAGTCTAGTCAATTAAACCTCAACCACCATGTTGGTAGCAAAACACAAGTGGAGCACAGAGACAATAACTTCCAACTGGAGGGACCAGACTGATGTAGAGCAAACTCCCGAATGATCCCTTAAGCTATTATCCTGAATGAATCCTGCATAGCTTGTGCTATCTCATCAAAGAAGGTCCCCAACATGTCCCTTACATGTGTTTGGAACGCATCTGTAATGACCGATCTGATCTTCTCCTAAAAAACTGGCATCTGGCAGGAAGTTCTGCAGTATTCATTGTAGGACCTCCAGATTCATTAGCAGCTTCTACCCAATGGTGATGAAACTTATTAACTCGGACACCAGCCCTAGTGACTCCACCACAAATTAACTTAATAACAGTGTTTTGTTTGGAATGTGCAATATTTATTTATTTACTTAGTTATATATTTACATGCAAGTGCAATTGCCTGTTACTTGCTTTATGTAATATACATAACGAGTGACAATTTTAGTTCATATGCAATAACCAACTTTACCTGTCATGCTGCTACTGTACAGTATTTATATGACTACATAGGGGATTGAGCCTTTTTCATATGTTCTTGGGGCATACTCATTAGTCTCTAATTCCTTTACTTGATATGTCTTATTGCTGTATTTTTTGTAGCCTATGCTTCTTCTGTACTCTCCTGGTGAGCTGATACTCCTAATTTCATTTAGGTCTACACACATGCAGTCCTAAATGACAATAAAGTTTACTTTGACTTGGATCAGAAAACACAGCAGGTATACAAGTATACCAAACCATTCATCATAAATAATAGTTACAGTAGTTACACTTGTATGTAAACCATTGTGTCAGATACGCACAACAAACTGCTTTATGTTGTGGATGTATGTCTAAAAAATGTGTGCTGACAAAATGGATCAAAAATACAAAATGCATCAACACTATAAGTTTTATACACAGTTGTAATGACAACAGCATTTTGAAGATTTCACTTACTTTACTGATGCGTGATGTGTATTCCTGCATTCTAATCAATAAACATGTATTTTTGGAAAGTATAGGCCTGAAAACAGTGTAATATGTATCTCAGCTCATAATATACATGAACTATTCAACATACCTCTCTGCTTCTGCTGTTCTTCAAGCCTGTGCATCTGCTCGATGCACTTGGCTCTGTTCTGAGTGTAGTCCTCATCATCTGAACTAAAGAAATTAAATATTTAAAAATTACTAATTAAATAACAGGCTAAGCATTTCACAACACATTTTGTAGACTCTTATTCTGAAGAACTTTAACCAAACAGAACCACAACTGCTATCCATAACTGGAAGAACCAAAATCCAGTAATGTAAATACAACCAGCCAGTCAGCGACCACAGGAATGCTGGAAACATTTAATGAATTGTAAAATACATCTAATCAAACAATTCAGAATCATGACATCACTTCTGGTTTGTAACAGGAACTCCTTAAATTTTAAAACAAAACAGTAATTGTAACAAAGATATGTAAATGAGTAAAAAAAACAATCTCACAGCACACTAGTTTATTTCAAGTCATTCAAAATTGAGATGCAATCATTAAGCCAGTGTGGACTAGCTGCATTAAGTCTAATTTGCTAAAACATTCCCAGATGTAAAAGTTTGTTTGCCAGTCCCCCCCCCCCCCATTAAATAGCATCTATTTGTCCCAAAATTAAAGAAAAGCACATTTTTTTAAACTCTGTACAAACCAATGAATGTCTGGCCAATGCACTCTTCATGTCCTGCCATTTAATACTGTATAAATGTTGGTATATATGTTTATTCAAGGCATTTTTAGTCTTACCCATGTAAAATGCCATACATAAGGTGCATGTAGCCAGATAAAAAAATTCTTTGTGTAGCAGAGTTATAAGTACCACTGTGAATCTTAACAACAATTATGTTCATCAAAAAGCCTTCATAGCTGAGATTAATATACGGACATTGCGGGCAATGACTAGACTTCCTTGTGTTAGAAGCCCCCTTGTTTTCTGCTCCAGATCACTCAAATAGATTTTGAATGTCGCCTTTATTTTTGTATGTAAAGGATGAATTTTCTTGAAAATAATTACTAATGGAATCATCACATTGAAACATGTACCATTTCCTTCACAAGATGGATTTAACCTCTTTGATATTGAATGTATAGTGTAAAACCATGTAAGCATGACCACTAAACTCAGGTCCTTAATGCCCCTTATCAGCGTTGGCAAGTTGTTGCAACCCTTTCTTAATGGGTCTATATTAGAGCATCGAAGTGTTAATATTTCGAATGGTCTAATATCGACCTGAAAACAGCGAACGCTGAAAATAGCGAAGCTGCAGATTACCAAATTTTTTCCTAGGGAAAGAATTTGGTTGTCTGTTTCTGTGGCTTCACTATTTTCAGCACTGTGATGGAAAGTTATGGGTTGGGTCCAGGTAAGTGTGCGATTGTGTGGATGTTAGGGTTAGCACGGGGTATGTGAGTTAGGGTTAGGGCGCAGGTGAGGTGAGTGGGCAATAGTGATAGACTTTAGGGTTACGGTGGGGTATGTGAGTTAGGGTTAGGGTGCGGGTGAGGTGAGGTGAGTGTGCGATAGTGATAGACTTTAGGGTTAGGGCGGGGTATGTGAGTTAGGGTTAGGGCGCAGTTGAGGTGAGTGTGCGATAGTGACGGACCTTAGGGTTAGGGTTTGAGTTAAGGATAGTGGATAGATAGTACTATATGTACAGTTTAGTGTAGGGTTAGATGTAGTATTTTAAGTGCATGTGTGTGGATTGGTGTTTTTTTTGGTGTGCTTGTGTTGTGTGTGTGTTCCTCAGAACAGTGAGTTTTTTCCAGGGAAAAATTTTGCTGTTCTGAGCTTTCGATGTTTTTAGATTTCATGGTTAGAAGTTCGAGGTTGTTGTATAAGGAGTTTGAAGAGGATCTTTACAGATTGCAGCGCTATGCCTGGCAAAGGCAGCACTTGGAAGCTTCATTACATTTCCATGTGGTACCCAGAGGCATGCGGGTTCTCTGCATGCCCACTTACGGAGAAAGCCATCCCACTCTTTTAAAAAAATGGCAAGATCTCAATATTGAGTTAGGGTTTAGTTATATGAGACTTCTTATTGAGTACTTTTCACCCCTAGAAGCAGATTTGCGTACAAAGATTGATTCAGCCTACAAAAATCTAGCTTCCTGTTTTAAATCAAAGCATTGTAAGTCAAAAATACAAGACATTTGTACACGGATCAACACTTTTAGTGAGAAGTTGAAACAAATAAAGCTAAAAAAACTTCAAAGGGACTATAAAGACTTTTCTCTCTGTCAGATATTTGTTTGGCCGAGGTATAATGCAATGCAAGTACGGCAACGTGTTGACGATGTACCAGTTGATCTAGCCACTTCCTCAAGAGTTACTTTTCAACCCGTTGACAGCAATTCTGGGTTTTCAATGAACCATACAGGTCCGAACATAGGACCCGTGTCTCCTGTGGCTATTAATAATAGGGCACGAGTTTCAGTGGTTTCTGTGACTCCACCGCCCAACCAACAAGCTCTTTTGGATATTCCAACAGGAATAGCTTTAGGAGCGATACCTAAGGCTAAGCAAGACAATCGTTTTTTACCTTACCCTATAAAACAAGTTACTCACAACAGGGGGCGATCAAGCAGCAGAGGACCCAGGAAGCGAAAATTCACAGGAGAAAGGTACGAAGACTTGAGAAAAGCAAGAAATTGACTGTCTTGCCTTATAATTTGTCTAGTGTTGTACTGGATGACTCAGACATTGCGCTTTTAAGTAAAGGCTTAAACTTCATTCCTGCATTATGTAGTAGATTAACAGATACTTTGTTTGATCTACGCTTGTTTTGTAGATCAGTTTCACTTAAAGTGTTTTTTAAGGACACTAATGAAACAACTATGGATTTTAACATGTCTTTTAAATGCAAAAGTAACTTTGTTCCGATACCATCTGTAAGTGTAGAAAGTTTTCAAAAAACATGTGAAAATTATTTTTATACTTTGTTTTCTAAACACAGCAAGAGGGCAGCTTATGTGAATCTCTCTTCAGCAGAATTTAAATCATTAACTAAAATGTAGAAAATGACTGACATAGTCATCAGACCTGCTGACAAGGGAGGAGGTATTGCTATTTTCAATACACAGGATTATGAAGCACTTATGTTAGATTTACTTTCTGACTTTAGTACTTATAAGATTGTCAGCTTAAATGATATTAGCAAAGTCATTATGAATGTACAAGAAACTCTTAATGATCTACTTTATTGTAGACAGATCAATATTGACTTACATAATTATTTCTTCATTGAACATCCATTAATACCGGTAGTCAAAGGACTACCCAAGATTCACAAGCAAGTTACACCCATTCCTATGAGGCCTATAGTTTCAGGAAAGGGGTGGGTCACTTCAAACATTTCTAAGTATATTGAGCATAGTCTTAGGCCAGTTGTGGAATCTATTCCATCCATTTTGAAGGATTCTTATGACTTATTAGACAGTATTCTACAATTGAAGTTAGAGAGAGTACCTGACAAGTATCTTTTGGTGACACTGGATGTAAAAAATTTATTTACCTCCATCCCTAATGAAGCAGGTTTAGAAGCTATTAGGGAGTTATTGGTTAGTGAACCCACTTTTACTGGTGATAAAATTATTCTAATTTGTCAACTTCTCGAGTTAGTTCTTAGCAATAATGTTTTTATGTTTGGCAATACTAATTATCTACAAACATGGGGGGTTGCCATGGGCACCCCCTGTGCTAATACATATGCCAACTTGGTGGTTTTTAGCTGGGAAAAGAGGTATCTATTTGACCATCCTACTTTTAGTAAAGTAAGATACTATAAACGTTTTGTTGACGATGTATTAGTTGTATGGGAAGGCACAAAGGAAGAATTTGAGCAGTTCTTAGGATATTTAGAAACTACAACAACTTACCTTAGATTTACTATGGATTCTTCATTTACTAAGGTAAATTTTCTAGATGTGACTCTTACTCTGACAGAAGAAGGTAGTATTACATCTTCTATTTATAGGAAACCATGTTGGACTTACACTTTGCTTAGCTTTGACAGTATGCATCCGAGGCACACATTTTCAGGCATAGTAAAAAGTCAATTCATAAGGATCTCAAAACTTTTTAAGTCCAATACTTCATTAATTTAAGAAGCCGACAAGTTGGAGTCTTTATTTATTGATAGAGGCTATGATCATGCACTTGTCAAAAGCATTAGACAAGACATAATAAAAGATCAAGTCATAATAGGTGCTATACCAAAGAAAGTGATTAGGAATGAGGATAGTGGTACACTTACAAGGATAAGGTATCCACAACATAGTTCTAAGGTTTTGAAATATGTTATCAAATACACCAGTGATGTGAAACAGATTGAGAAAGTTATTTGTAAGAATTGGAACATATTAATTACAGATGAGTTAGTAAAAAGTATAGTAGGTGATAAACCTAGATTTATGTATGAGAATTGTCCTAATCTGAAACAAATTTTATGTGACACTTTCATTCATAATAATAGTATATCAATCACTATTAATAATAAACTTGGTACTTTTCCGTGCATGAGTTGTAACAGATGTTCCTATATTTCAACATTACAAGTATACACTCATCCGTTTTTGGACTTCAAGTTTACTCCTAGGTTCTATGCTACCTGCTTGACAAAAAATCTGATATATTTAGCAACTTGTAATAAATGCACAGCTTTCTATGTTGGCCTTACCAAACGTAGGCTAACTGATAGAATTTATAACCATTTGTATGAAATCAAGAAAGGTAGTGATAACAATGCCTTAGCTTTGCACATTAAGGATAATAAAGAACACACTTTCTGTTTTAGGATTTTAGAAATTGTGCAAATGAACAAGAGAAGAGGTGATACAAGTAATATGTTAGCTATGGCAGAATTAATGTGGATTTTGAGACTGGGAGCCCACCGCTCTCCAGGTATAAATAAATTTGTCTCTATTAAACCTATACTAAATAACAGATGGTGATTTAATATTGCTAAAGAATGTGTATTCGTTGAGCTAAACATTTTCAGATGGAATGTCAGCTTTTTTATCTCAAAATATTGGGCATAATAACCAATCAACTTTCTTGTCATATGGAATAAAGATATAAAGTTTTACTTCTATTTTTGCATCAAAGACTAAGGAGTTTTTTTTACAAAATACATCGTGGTGAGACCAATTTCTTCTTTTTGTGTATTGAATGTATAGTGTAAAACCATGTAAGCATGACCACTAAACTCAGGACCTTAATGCCCCTTATCAGCGTTGGCAAGTTGTTGCAACCCTTTCTTAATGGGTCTATATTAGAGCATCAAAGTGTTAATATTTTGAATGGTCTAATATCGACCTGAAAACAGCGAACGCTGAAAATAGCGAAGCTGCAGATTACCAAATTTTTTCCTAGGGAAAGAATTTGGTTGTCTGTTTCTGTGGCTTCACTATTTTCAGCACTGTGGTGGAAAGTTATGGGTTGGGTCCAGGTAAGTGTGCGATTGTGTGGATGTTAGGGTTAGCACGGGGTATGTGAGTTAGGGTTAGGGCGCAGGTGAGGTGAGTGGGCAATAGTGATAGACTTTAGGGTTACGGCGGGGTATGTGAGTTAGAGTTAGGGTGCGGGTGAGGTGAGTGTGCGATAGTGATAGACTTTAGGGATAGGGCGGGGTATGTGAGTTAGGGTTAGGGTGCAGTTGAGGTGAGTGTGCGATAGTGATGGACCTTAGTGTTAGGGTTTGAGTTAAGGATAGTGGATAGATAGTACTATATGTACAGTTTAGTGTAGGGTTAGATGTAGTATTTTAAGTGCATGTGTGTGGATTGGTGTTTTTTTTGGTGTGCTTATGTTGTGTGTGTGTTCCTCGGAACAGTGAGTTTTTTCCAGGGAAAAATTTTGCTGTTCTGAGCTTTCGATGTTTTTAGATTTCATGGTTAGAAGTTCGAGGTTGTTGTATTTGATGATGTGCTGTTTCGTTGAACTGATATAGACCCTTTCTTGATGATTGATGCATATCTACACTTTCATTCCAGCCAAACCTCCTCAAGTGTTTTTTCCAACAGTGTTAAAGGGTAACCTCTGTCCAAAAACATCAATTTCAAAATGTTGAACTGTTCACGGCAAATTTCTTCCTCTGAGCTAAGTTGGGATGCATTGATGAACTGACTTTTTACCACATTTCTTTTGATCAAAGGAGTAGCAACTTGTAAAATGAAGAAATGTGTTGCAATGTGATGGTTTTCTATAAATCTGTGTTCCTAGTTCACTATCCTGGTGTTTGATGATCATAATATCCAAATAATTAATTTTTTCCAAGCTAGAGGTGTACGCTAATCTTAGGAATGAGGTTCTGTTTTGTAACTGATGAAGAAAAACATTTAGTTGTTCACCGGTACCTCTCCAAATAATTAACAGGTCATCCAGAAACCTGAAGTACCCCACACACATCTTGTAAAGTGGGAGTTTAAACAACATTTTCTTTCCCTATCTCAGGAGAACAGCATTTGCAAACTTGGGGGCACAAGCAGCCCCCCATAGCAACACCAGTTAACTGTTGATAAAACTCCCCTTCAAAGGTTAAAACATTGTTTAACACAATTTCCATCAGTTCAACAACAAAGGTACAATCAGTATTGTTTAGAGACCCATGCTTCTTCACTATTTCCTGGAACCACTCTAAAGCCACTTCATGTGGTATGACAGAAAATAAACTTTGCACATCACAGATAACAAACATGTAGTCTATTCTCATTTTTGTGTTCTTTAATTCATCCAGTAGGTCCCAGAAATCCCACACTATATGTGTCTAGGGATCAAAAAGGTCTTTTAGTTTCTGATCAGCAAATCTGGGCAGAGGTTCTATGACTGATACCTTGGCTGCCATAATAGGATGAAAAGTTAGATCATTGATGTTAGAATGTATTTTTGGTATACCAAATATCCTTCAGATGGTAGGATGATTTCCCCTTAAGAAATCATACAGGCCCTGTGATATTGTGTTAAACAATAGTAACTCATCAAGGGTCAGTTGTATCTCCCTATAGGCAATACTTATCTTGTTGATAGAAATGGTACTGCAAACTTCACCATCTTGTAAGAGATTATTCATGTGGCCAGCATAATCCACCCAATTGGCTAGGCTTGTAAGGGCCTCGGAGCCAATAGCCTAGTAACTTCCTATGATCCTATGATGATCCTATGATGAATCCTTGACAACCAGCTCCCCTTACTTGTCAGGTTTCATGGAACTAGCTCTCTTACTATTTGTGAATTGATCTAAAATAGCTTTGTCCTGTTGTGACAGGTTGTAGAATTTTCTGTATGTCCTTCTTTCCAATACGTCACACATATCCTTTTCACATGTCTTCTCAAAAACATTGAGGTCCAGATGAAGGGGTGGGTTGGCAGTACTTTTCCTTTTAAAATAACTTTTGGCTAGGAATGCAGGATGACCAGTGCCCCTTAATAATATCTGGAAGTTAAGACATGCACTTATCAATAAGAAAAATATACAACAACTTGCCAAAACTAATAAGGGGCATGAAGGTCCTGAGTTTAGTGATCATACTAACATGGTTTTGCACTATATGTTGGATGCCAAGGAGACTGAATCCATCTTGTGAAAGAATAGGTACATGTTGCAATGTGACAATTCCATTAGTAATTATTTTCAGGAAACTCCATCCTTTGCATGCAAAAATAAAGGCAATGTTAAAAATCTATTTGAGAGCTCTGGATCAGAAAACAAGGGGGGTTGTAACACAAGGAAGTGTGGTCATTGCCCCCAACATCGGTATATTAATCTAAGCTATGAAGGCTTTTTGATGAACACAGTTGTTGGTAAGATGCACAGTGGTACTTATAACTGTGCTACGCAAAGAGTTGTTTATCTGGCTATATGCACCTTATGTATGGCATTTTATGTAGGTAAGACTAAAAATCCTTCGAATAAACATATATATATCAACATTTATACAGTATTAAATTACAGGACATGAAGAGTGCATTGGACAAACATTCAATGATTCGTACAGTGTCTAACACATTTGTTTTTCTTTTAATTTTGGAAAAAGTAGATGCTATTCCATATGGGGGAGGGGGGTGGCAAAACAAACTTTTACATCGGGAAATGCTTTGGCAAATTAGACTTAATGCAGTCAGTCCACCCAGGCTTAAGGATAACATCTCAATTTCGAGTGAACTGAAAAAAAGAGCTACTGAGGTGTAAGGATGATTTTTTGACTTGATTACTTATCTTTGTTATGATTACTGTTTTATTATAAAGTTTAAGGAGTCTTTTTACAAACCAGAAGTGATGTCATGATTTTGACTTGTTTGACTGGAGGCTGAGGGAGTGTGTCTCCATTCATTTATTTTTTAAGATAAAGTATGAGTAGTGAGTCATAGTTCTGATGATGTATTTGTATGTAGACAAAAGCACTAAACTTTGACTTTGTTATTTGGTTCATTAAAGTGTTTCCATCATTCTTCTGGTCACCAACTGGCTGGTTGTATTTGCATATCTGAAGAACTTTAGTTTAGTGCAATACTCAGCTGTCATTGTTTCACTTTTGAATACAGATCAAAGACCAAGATATTCAAACCTGTAGATGCAACCTATATCCCAGTGGCAGCTGATGACTTCAAATCAAAAGGGTGCTGCAGGAGACAGCGGAATGGGTGGGGCCAATAGGAAGGGGTACAGCCAACTAGAAAGGGGAGGAGCTATGCTCAAAACTACAAAAACTGGAACTTTAATTAAATACACTGCCCTGGGTGCCAAACTGTCATTATGAGAGTCCAATCAAGACAAAATGAAGTGTAGAAAAAAAACATTTCAATGCATTGGCTGCATCACAGCTTACTTAATAACTAGATGGAAACAAAAAGGTTGCAAGGCATAAAAAAATAAATTACTTTTTTAAATACATTATTGGAATGCCAGTCAAAATCAAGTATAAGAAAAACAAGCAGCACTCAACTCAAACCACTTCTCTTTGCACTGCAGTTCTAATTATAATTTATATTCAGCTTTATAAAAGTAACAAGTGACATGCTGAAAGTAGCAATCTCTGTGATACCCCCACTTGTAAAAATGTTTCTTATCCAATAAAGACCTGCTGTCTGACAACAACTATCTACCTGTTTCATGGGGAAAACATGATGAAAGTAAAAAATGAACAGCAAACAAGAAACAGGCTCAATATATATTGCTTAAAGGATTACTGCACAGGTTATGGACCACGCATGATAGATTGGCATTCTGTTTAGTTTACGGGTAAAGCCTGCAAAGATGACTGCAAGTCTCCAACAAAGGTAATGAGCTTCTTAAAATATTGTAATCCTGTCCTTTATTACAAATACTATCATATGCATTTTAATACCCAAGGCTTATACATTATCTAGTTATGTAAGTACTCTCTGCATGGCAACAACAAAAAGGCTTTCAATATTGGTAATTCTTTAACAGTATGCTTATTAAAGCTTACTTGCATCTTACAATCTCAGACAAGCTTAGCTGATGGTCATGAAAGCATTGCTACTTAAACACAGAGCAACGGCACTTTCTGAATAATAAGAAGTATAAATCAACAGTATAAAAATATGACAGAATACCAGCACATTCTGCAAAATCAAGCAAGGACAGATGAGAAGCCACTGTAGTACTCGTGTCTACCTTGGATGGCAGGATACTCTGCACACTTACACTGCATAACTGATCCTTGCCTTGCTTGGATACATCCAGAGTCACTACATGGGGGAGTGGGGTGCAACAAGTATGTCACAATTTGAAATGTCTCTGGCTGACTGTGATGGCCCTGACACATTTGTCATACCTCTCAACCTCAGAGCAACAAATCTGGACAAAGCCATACATAGAAGTGGGACAAAGGCCCAAAAATAAGAACAATATTTAAATATTGCTCTTATAAACTTTTTAATAGAATAGTAGGTCTTGCATTAGTATAAATTTTCTGAGGAGTATGAAATCTGAAACTGAAATATCTGTTTAACTTCGATCTTTAATGATTTGCCTCTAATTTGACAGAAAACTACAATTTTATGAAAAATGGACCAAAAATATAATGCAAAAATATAAAGTAGCCACACAATACAGCTGGGAACCTGTAAAAGAAAGGACACTTTTTTTTAATATTAAGACTGTTAACTTGAGCAGTTGACAAAATACATGAATCTACATGCATTTCTGAAATAAAAATAAGCTATAACTCTGATTATTACACTTACTTATTAATTGTAAACCCTCCATGTTTTCTTCCAAAATTGCAATTTTGTGGATGGATTATTAGAGGGAGAGCAACATTTTGAGCCAAAATCGGGGGCAGTTGAGAGGTTTGGATATGCTTAATTCTATAAAGCAATTTATTTGCACGTACCTCTCAACCTATTAATGCAGGAAATCTGGACAAGGCCAAATATATTGCAGGAACATACAAACAGTACTAAATATTGCTCTTGTATAAACTTAGTTGACAGAATAACAGGTTTTGTTTCAGCATGCATTTTTCTGAAGGTTATGAAGTCTGAAACTCAATGTCTGTGATTATTTAGTGACTTCAGTCCTAAATGATTGGCTAGAAAACCACAAATTTTATGAGGAAAAAGCAAAAACAAGAAGCAAAATTCTATTCATTCTGTGAACATCTGGACAGTTGCAAGGTATAGTTCAGCCGGGGCTGTCTTTGAGTTTGCTGCCCTTCCCCCTCACAAAATCATGGTCGAATGTAGCCTCCCCCTTGCAGCCATTCCAGTGTCCTATTACTTGACTATTTCATCCCATTTACCATAAACACTGTAATGTGCATACTACTTTACTTCTGCAATGATTTGGATTTCATTTGAAAGTTTTATTATGCATTCTGCAGCACAAATTCTAAGACATCTGCTAAAGAATGCAATGCAGTCTCACAATGAAAATAGACTTAGCATTGAAACTTCTCTGCCCTTGAAACTCACATTTTTTGAAACAGCATTGCAATCCACATTCAAAGAAAATACATTTGGCTTGTATAAAGATTAATGTTGGGCTGTTTTCAAATTATAGGCTCAGTGCACACAAGACATACATGTGTTGTGTGATACACCTTCCTGTTTGTATTAAATTATAGTTCTTGCATAATACAGTACAGTTGTTAGAGGGTGTTTTAAATGTATTGTTTTGAACATTCTTCCAGTAAACAATGAAAGAAAATGCATGCATCAATAATGACAAAACTGCCCAGTTGAGAACATTTCCATCATAAAAGTCTACTCAAACTTCTACAGTCCACCAGTATCAGTAAATATGCACAATCTCTGCAGAAGTAAAAGTCATCTATAAAATTCCACATTAAAGAGATCTGTAACTGATGACAAGGTTGCTATTAGCAAACAACTTTATATTTCATTGTTTCATCTACAAATAAAGTGCCTGCATTTTCGCCAATGAGGACATTTTTAGTACGGCAGCATCCATTTCTTCTGGGAGTAGAACCCACAGCCTTCTGCATCAAAAGCAAGCATACTACCTGTTGTGCTATTAACAATGCAAGCAGACTTAGCATAACCAGCACTAAACGTCTCTTCCCCTGCAGCTCTTAGCTCCTTGTAAAATCTACTCAATACTCAACTGTATTTTTCAACTTCGCAGCACAAGAAATCTGGAAAAAGCCAAAATGTATTGCGGGGGGGGGGGCAAAAGCCGAAAAACCAGGGACACATTTTAAACATTGCTTGTATAATCTTGGAAAGTTGCTAATATAAAATGCAGTGTTATCCCCATACATTTCGCTGCCAAGTCTTGAACCGAGGACCCTGTGCAATACAATCAGAGCCACATACCACTATGCCAAATCATCTGTTTTATGAAAGAGAGAAAGACTGAAACTTAAATGGCTACCATTTAGTGAATTCAGTTCTCACCGTAGATGTCAACCTCTTAGCACAAAACACATGGACAAAGCCAGTAATGGGGGAATATATCCCTCAAACATATTCAGTGAATTCAGTTCTCACCATAGCTCTCAACCTTAGCACAAAAAACCTGGATGAAGCCAATAATGGGGAATACAGTCCCAAAAATAGGGACAAATTTTAAATATCCATCTTAACTTAGAAAATTGCTAGAATAAAATGATTTGTGTTACTATGTACTTTCTGAAGAATATGAAGTCTGAAATTCAAATGCCTGTCAATTTTATTTATTTAACATTTGTTAACCAGGAAAGTCTGACTTGGAACAAAAGCCAATTTTCAGCAGAGGCCCAGGGAGAAATACTGCAGACACATGTCTTTGTAACATGGGAGGACAACAGAGCAAACCCACACACAAACACAGGGAGGACATGCAGACTCCACAGAGAAGGCACCCTAGCCAAGAATCAAACCAGAGAACCTCTAGCTAGGAGGCAACAATACTACCACTGCATCACTGCACCATCACCTATCTAAGGAATTAAAAATTCAGAAACCACAGATTTTATGATGAACAGAACAGAACAAAATATTAGGCAAAAACCTGCAAAAGTTTCACAGATGGTGGTGGGTAGGGAATTCAGGCTCTTGTTACCTAATCCCAGAGTACAGGGTTCAAGTCTGAGGTATTCTTTAACCCACACAAGCAGGTATCCTGAGTTCTCTCTATAGCCACCAGTATAAATCAACTGGGGCATTACATACACACACTCCAAAGCTGTGTGAGTAACTGATAATAAAATCCAAACAGCTTCATCCTTGATAATGTACCTGCAATGATGCAAAATCCAAACAGCTTTGATAATGTACCTGCAATGATGCAAAATAAATCCAAACAGCTTTGATAATGTACCTGCAGTGATAAAATCCAAACTGGCTCTGCAAAATAAATCCAAACAGCTTCATCTGCATCTGCATTCATGCGTGCCAGAATCCACACTTCCAGTTTCCTGGTTCCTGTTTGTGAATGTTCCAAGACTTCTGACCTTGCAGTCTGAACCCCTTCCAGTCTATGCAGTTACCACTGCATAGACTTCTGGGGTACTTCTAGGCAGCAGTCCAGATTCACTTTCTATGTGAGGAAGTTATTGGACTGTACCATTGTGGTTTGCTGCAGTCTGATATGACGAGCTGCCACTGCCAAACTCTAAACTTCAGATATATCTGCCTACTTAACACATCTTAACTGCAAGAACATGTTTTCCAGGCATTGAAAAGAGTTAATGTTATGACATCATCCTGATTGGGGATGGTATACTAAGAATGAGAATGATCTTTGCTTAGGATTGCAAACTATGAACAAGTGTTGCTCATGTAGCTAATTTTTTTTTTAAATTACATTAATGTCAGCACTGTGTTCAGGGAAATGAACAGTAATGGAGAGCATCCATTCCTCAGACAGTGTAACAGTGTCTTGTAACATCTAGCTTGTGTGAACAGAACCATACACGTTGCTGTACATTATAAGCACAGAAAGATATGTGTGAGGACCATTATTCCTTGTTAAAGTGCATATCACTAGTTAAGTACATACCTCTTCCCTGCCTTTCGTTGCAACTGTTAGGGGGCCCATCCCAGTCCCTTAAAATTACAGTTTGAGTCTGTTGTACAATTGACTTCAGTATTTCATGACAAAACAGTGTTTCACAGCATTTTAAATGGAATACAATATTAACCTACTAAATTCTTCAGACATATAACAGGATTTACCAAGATGTACTGGCAAGACGGTTATATAGCTGATGGATTATGGATATATCAGTAGTAACTCAATGAATAACTGAGTTATTTGCAACAACTCTCCAAAAGAATGTGACAGGTATATGACATCAGTATACCAGTTTGTCCCATGCAAGACTTGAACATACAACACATAAGCATGCTGGTCTGCATTCTTATATGCTGAGCTGACACTAAGCACATACTACTCATAAACAAACAGGTAATGCTCTTTATACACTGTTGTTGAACAAATGATGCTGTTAGGCCATTATGGATTATGTTATTTCTCAAAAAACTAAATATGTGAGTCATTACCATGCACAGCATAAAATGTAATATAAACTATAGCAGTATGATTTCTAAAAAACGTCATGGGTGAAGTTAACCAAGGTAACATGTTTCTCTATGTGGTTTTGAACCTACAGCATGCCAAAATGTAGACATACCTGACAGTTGTTTTGTAGGCCAAGCTAAACCATACTAGGCTTTCTTCATTCACAATAGTTACTGCAGCTGTTTATTAGAAATCATGTGAAGAACAGAAGAATACGGAAATGCTTTCAATGTTTACACTTATAGTGAAAACATAACAACTATCAACACATACATAACCAAATATGTTTAACTAATATTACAGGCATTAATTTCTACATTAATTAGAAGTGTCTGTGTAGTTGTGTAGGAAGAACATTGTAAGTATGTTACATACGTGCATGTCGTCCACATTGTAATAGTTCAATAAGTGATACAGTGGTACTGTAATGGAAAACTATGAAATGCACAGTCATTCGTGGCTTAGGTGCTATAGGTGTTTGTGATACACGAGGTCATAGTTATTGTTATTAATTAATTATTGATTAGATAAAATAACAATATGGGTATCAAACCCATAGTCAAGAGGACAGTGAGTGCAAAGGCCACCAAATTATTCCCACACAGTAATTCAGACAGTAGCTAAAGAGTGTTTATAACAAAATGTATATGATAAATATAGGTCAAATAAATATCTGTAAAATTCTTAGGAATACGAAGTAATATGTAGAATATTGGTACTTACGGTAGGGATCTACAAGTTACCTCTGCAGCTCATCAGTCCTCCTTAGAAGCTTGGCTGCATACCTCTGATGCAGGTCATTATAGAGATGACAAAGATAGACTCCTTTGTGGACGATCCCCATCCTCCATCTGTCTTCCCTCACAATACAGTTACACATGTCAATCATAATGAAGTTCCTGGCCTGGTTAAGAAATCCTCTGCTCCAATCCAGCATAGACCTTCAACATGAGTGACGTCTCCTCCTTGGCCCAGTTGGGTAAATGGAGATGTCGTAGCCTCCTTGAAGTCACCATCATGATTTAAAACTCTTCAAATCTGAAAAACAGAAACACAGATAAATGCTCACTGAGGTACCACTCAGGTCACAGTTAGCAATGGTCTGATCAGTAAACCTATCAAAATCAATATTTGAAAATGGTGTTGATGTCATGTTCTAAGACAATTGGAAGATAAAGAGCATGTGCTACACTTGGTACCATATATCAATACCTATTGGGTATTTATGTGAGACACCTGTATTTTTCAGTGCATAATGGCATTTTATATGGATGTGTATGAAAGGGATTCAAAAAACTTGAATTCTAGTTAACCTCATTAATTGTGTATGGTGCAAAGTATACTTAAAGCTGTGTACACACAATGTGCACTTTGATTGCATGAGTCTGAGAGGTACATTGGCAAGTGGAATTTCTGTAGTGATAATTAGTACATCTATTAAAATTAATCATTTCAAAAGGTGCATGTTTAAAGTCATATTTAATTCAAATGTTAAGTTTTATAGAAGTTGCCATAAGTTTGTAGAGTGATGTTGTCTTGAAATTATTGCATACAGGTGTTGCTCATCTTCAAACATTTACTTCAGTCTCATATGCAGTTGTATAGCTATACTTCCAATGCAAATGATAACAGTATATAGAAGAGGATTTACAGATCATCTGCTATTTGTACTGTTAATTCCTTGCACGCTGCAGTCTAACTGCAGCAGGCTATGGATTATGACAGTATCTGTATCTAGTATGTGATGTTGATGATACAGATATTTATTAAATCGTGACTCCTAAAACAGTGTTATACCATATTCTTATATTATTACAGATATTTCTTCAATGAAGATTCGTAACAAAGGTGTTATCAGTAGTGAGTCAATTTACTATGGATCTGCACTACCTACGGTATTCTGCTGCTTTCTGTAAGTTCTTTAATTGTTAAGTGATATAGTATTGCAATATATAATGCAAGCAGACTGTAGTAGCATGACTCTGTTTTCTTTGGAAATTTATTCAACACATATGTAATGTCAGGGGTTCTAATCCCAGTCACAAAGTATAAAGAAATTATAAGTGATGTTGTATGATACAATTGCTGATAGGTTTGTCATGTCAGTATTTCTCATAGATAGTGTTATAGATATGTTTGCATAGCGTAGGAATGCATACTGTTTATTTTGATATATGCTGTTCATTGACCCAGATGCATAAATTTGCTCATCCATAAGTCCTATCATGTGAGTACCAATGTTTTCCAGATGACCCACTATCCTAGGGGTGACAGCCCCACCCATGAAAATGACATAATCATTGATGCTCTCCACCAACATGGAAGGTGACTCCTAGCCATTCAGGGGATACTGAGTGGAGAAATGAAATATGGACATAACTAACCAAAATGTTCAATGCCGTTGGAGGCCACAACCAGTCCAGTGAGCCTGTAGACATCACTGCTCAGGCATGATTCTTCATGCAACAGTTATACTTTATGAAAGGTCAAGGGATACCACCAGTGGTGAAATACCACTGCCCCCCCCCCAACAATCTTTTTTGGCCTCATTCCATAGAGCAAAAGAGGAGCAATGAATCCCTGGTGGTGAGACTGAAGTGGGTGTTCCAGGATGGAAATATATGTATCCATGCTCAGTACAGGGATGAGTATTTTAAAAATCACTGCATATTGCTTAAGCATGCACATTCATGTATTTCTTTGTTTGATTTACAGCAGCAGAGTTGAGCCATGAACAAACATCCACATAAAGTGAGGATGATGAATCTAAGTATTATTACATGTATTGGTATGTCTGAGTTACAGGCAAAGCAGTGCAAACTGAAGTTGTAATGGTTATTGCATTAATATTCACAAGTCCATCTACTTCAAGCCTACAATAAGGTAACAGCAGGTGAGTGCCTGTATACAGTTGCTGTGCATACTAGCTTGTTGGTGCCCACACCTCATGTAATGGCAGTGCTATTTACTGTTACATTATTGTTTTCATAACTTTGAATACTACAGTTACATTCAGTGGAGGCGCAAGCCACGCATTATCAAGTGAATAAAGACCAGATATGTTACAGTGACATTGTCAGAACTTTAGCACATGTGATAACTGAAAGCTTTATCAATTTTTGTCAATAAAGGACCTTCTAGTATAAGGCTGCAATGTACATCAAGTGAGTATTTGCAGCTCATATTACTGTGTTGTATACATGATGCTGTCAGTATTAGTTTGAGAAGTACATGACTGTGCTACCTTTCCATTTATTTTCCCACTGCAGGATCCACAATGCAAACCATGACCTCTACTGAACAGGAGTCCTCATGTACCTATACAAGTGGTATGTGTATGTCACACATTCAGTCTTTTTTAATTGTGTTCACCTGGCAAATGGTATGAATGATGTTATCCATAATATCATTTTCTCCCCAACACTAGTTGCAGTTCAGCACAGTGAATCCACAACATCCCATGAGTGGTTACTAGGTGTGTTGCTACATTTTTATGCATCACATATGTCATGCATGTTGGTTATGTTAATAGATGATGTACTTATGGTATGCTCAGTCTGTGAAACATATTTGTAACATTGCAGTGAAATATATATGGCAATTGTGTTTAATATTCATCGTGTGCTGTGTGCATATTCTCCTGATCTGTGTCTTTGTATATAGTTGCACGTCAACTGCATTTAACATCCAGCAGCCCATCCAGTTACCAAGATGTTGTTCGTGATGAGTCTCAGCATGGTAGTATAGCCTCTGGCACAGAGGACATTGAGTTGTTTGGAGAGCTGATGCATATGTTGCACCAGATGTATCCTCAAATGTGGAGGCCCAAATGTCAACAGATTCAGAGGATGATGACACAGTGGATGTTGGACAGGGTGAGGTCATTGATCAATACACCATATCTGGGAGCACTGCTGCTGGTGGCTCCACAAAACAACCAGGCAATGGTCATTGCCATAGATGTAGGTGAGCAGATGTTGGACATGGCCAAGTGTCACAGGGTATGTATCTCCTGCTGCAGGCAAGTGAACAGGCACAGCTACATCATTGTTCAGATGTCCATAAATTGCAGATCATGTGGTACACCAGCTACATGTCATGCATGAAGGACAACAGCACAGACACAGTGAGATTATTGCTGCATTGGCTGCTCAGAATGAGTCTGCTGGCTATGAGATGGTCAGTGGAAAATCTAATCTCTATGGCACTGCAGGAGTGTCATACTATTATTAAGATTCTGTGTTCCATGACTATGCCCAGAAGACTGCAGCCTGTGAGGGGTAGACCACCTGTCCACAGAACCACCATTAGCCATCATGAATCCCTGTCCATGGTCCAACCTGTATGGATGTCAATTGCTGGCACATTTGCTGAAGTCCTGCTATTCACAAGGCCTTCAATGTGAAGCTATGTTCTTTTATTTGAACGTGGTTTCATTCCCCCACTCATTTCCTCTGTGGAGCAAACAGGGCAGGACGTGACTGGACATGGTAATGGTAGTGTGAATCAAGGTGTGAGACTTCAGTGAAGTTTACCAAGACTGCATAGCAGTATGTTCCACAGTGTAGTACACATAGTTAACTCATATTATTTTAATACCACTGTGCTGTGATATGTGCTTCTGAAATAAAAATGTCTGCATGATGTCATGTGTGATTTTCCTCTTTTGTGTTATGACATTGTACAGAAATGTAAGTGCAGCACTGATGTGTGTCCATTATTGCTGAACACACATTGCCAAAACAGAATGATTGTGTGTGCATGCCTTTGTTGGTTGTGCCCCGAGCTGATATTTTCATTGTTGACATATTTGCATATGTTCATGTTAGAATATATTAGGCCCATGTTATGTGTAGTCCTCAGTATGTACATCTAGTGAGTACTTGCCATTAGATGCCAATGTGTGGTGCTGTTGTGGGACAGCATCTGAACATTAACGTTTAATCTCTGCACTCATGTACATGTGGCTTGTCATGACTCAAATGTCTGGGTCAGATGCTGACATGTAGCCTGGGCCTGTACTTGTGATCACACCCTGTGTTATCTATGCCTGTGACTTTTGCCCCTATGTCCAACTGCTTCTCATCTGATAACTGTGGGACATCCTCTTCTGACATTTGTTGTTCTTGTGGTAGTTCACCCACATCTGCAACTGGAAGACTGCCATGTGCTTGGGGTAGCATGTTAACATTAACTTTGTTTCTTAATTTCTTTATTTCTGTTTAACAAGGCACCTAGCAATGTAGTTAATGTTTTGTACTCTAAAATTGATTTAGTTTTATTAGATATGGTGTTGCAAAAAATTCTTTCAGACTCCTTGTTTGATTGTGTTAACGTTAAAAAGCCAGTGATTCCATCTATTTTTACAATACCAAAACTTCATAAGAATTCCATTGACCCACCATTGAAATAGATGGTTGCTGCCAGAATTTCAAAAACTAAACTGATGGCAGCTTATAGTAATTTTACATGTAAGCATGTGCTGAATGGTTTTAAGCATATATTGAAAGATTCTTGGCACCTGTTGGTTGAGATTAGCAACAGCTTCTTTTCTGAGCAACATTATTTTTGTTGCAATTGATGTGGAAAATTTGTTTTCTGTAATACCTCATACCACGGGTATTAAGTGTTTTTTTGTAGGCATTACATAGTGACATTGTTCTCTCTAATAATGATTTACTGATTGCAAATGAATTTATGAATTTAATTTTATACAATAATTTCATATTTTTGAAGGTGAATTTTTTTGCCAAATTTCAGGTGTTACAATGGGGGCAAAATGTGCACCTCTTTATGCAAACTTTACTTTGGCAGAATGGGAAATGCAGTTTGTGTTTAACTCCCCATTTTTTGATTATATTCTCAGGTATTGTAGGCACTTGGATGACCTTTTTATCCTTTGGAATGGTGACTATTCTAGTTTATTGGAATTTATGACATACATTAATAACACCACTGATTTTTTTTGCACTTTAATTACAGTTTTGATGTTCACAAGATCAACTATCTTGATGTTACTGTTTTGAAGGACATATGAGACTGGGGATATTTATCTACTATTTTTAGAAAGTATACATATTCCAACTCCTTCTTCATTTTAATAGCAACCACCCTCTGTTACAAAAAAGGAACATTGTCAAAGAGTAGATGGTGTGACTCTCTACAATGGTAACCAATGATGGAGTTCTCTTGGAGGAACTTGACAAAATGATTGAAATGTTTAGGGATATATGTAATCATATTCCCTTATTGATTAGCTCAAAAAAGAAATTGATAAAGACAGAAAGTTGAAGTATTCCCATATTCTGGCCGGTATAAATTTGATACACCTTTGCTGGGTTATATTGCCAGTAGTACTAGTATAAGGGAAAAAAAACTCTAATATGGGATATGCCATAGTGCTTTCATATAACATCAATATGCACATTGTCATCATAACAATATTGAGTAGAACCTGGAATTTGAATTTTTAGCAGGAACTGAAAAAATTGAGTGATTCCCATTAGTAACAGTAGAGGTAGAAACCTTAAAATCATTTTTTGAAGCTAGTACAACTTTGTTGAATTGTAAAATGATTTCTAACATGAAGAGATGTGGCATGTGCAATTACTGCAAATACATTAACACTGTTCCTACATTTGTGTGAATGGATACAACAAAGGTTAATCTTGTCCTGGAAGGGTGAATTGTAATAGCAAAAATGTAGTTTATTTGGCTTCATGCATGTCCTGTCCAAGATATTATGCAAGTAAAATGAGCAGAAAACCTAAGGACAGGATATACAAACATCTTTAAGATAATCACAAGGAGGCACTAAAACTGCATTTTGTAGCCACATGCAGAGGATGTAGTTATTTTAACAAGTACATTTTCTTTGTAATTGATAGGATACTACACAGTGACCAAGAGGGTAATTTAAATAACACACTTGAAATAATGGAATTATATTGACAAATTAGATTAAATGCATGTATAGAACCAGGTCTGAATCATTTTATGTCCTTAGCTCGTGTTTTAGAAGACAGGGTGGTAACATTATAACAGTTATTTTGGGATCTGAAGAATATTTTTTGTATTCCAATTGCATATTGTCACCAGCATTTTTAGTATAGATTACTTATTATGCTGTATGTGTGATTTTTTTTATCTATGAATTTTATAATGAATGAATTATTAATGGTTTTCATGTTCCTTGAAAGTTTTTCATTTTCAGTACTCTAGTTGACTATTAGCCTTTGAGGATTAGCGATTCTTAATTGTTTGTGGGATCTGATTGGTAACTGAATTTTATTTAATGGCTGCAGTGAGTTTATTGTTTTTACTCTCTGATATAGTCTCAGTGAAGATGAAAGCACTTAGTGTTGTATTCATTAAAGTTTTATTATAGTAGACTGTTTTTTGATTACTTCTGAGTTTTTGTTCTACTTAGTCTTACATTTTTTTTAACTTTAGGTTATAAGACAAAACAATATAAAAAATACAGTGTCAGATATTCAGCTGTCATATTTGCATAAAATATTATACCTACAGGGCTTCAGATTTTAAAAATACCATGCAAATAAATATCCTGAGCTTCTGAGAAAGTGACAGGAATTAAATTTACATCTTACATGCTGTTATTTGAAATTGATGAATGTTTTTTTTTTCTAAATACTGAAGAAATGTTCAGTGATATTTATAGTTTAGAAGTGAAAATTATGGTTCTCAACAAATTATGCTACTTTTAGCAATACACAGTAGTTAGAACTACAACACCTCATTAAATTCCACCAACTAACCACTGCCCACAACATTCTTTATAAACCTTCTAATACTCCAATTTTATCTAGCCTCATCATCCCCTATAAAAATCTGAAGTCCTTACACTCATCACACAAACTTCTTGTACACACCTCTAAACCTATTAACAGGGCTGGGGATTCTCTCTTCTCTAATACTGTAGGTAAATCCTGGAATCTTCTCCCTAATGACCTCTCCTCACTCACCTCCTTATCACTCTTCAAAAACAGACTTAAACTTTACCTCAAATCATACTGGCTATGCCCCTGCACCAAACTGGACTAGTCATCTATCTCTTCAAACTTGACTTTGCCTATCCATTACTTATCATCCACTGTTATATCTTCCTTCTTACTATATTTTTGTCATCTCTCCCTTTTTTACATTATTTCTATCCTCTGTAGATACCTATTTTTAAGTAAATCCTTAGTAACATCACTACACAACTAATTTCCTTTTTCTACTATTGACTTTACCTGTATGATGTTTCTGTACCTGCAATTTGCACTGTTTTTGAAGCCATGGTGGTACAGCTGTAGCATTGTTGCCTCACAGCAAGAGGTGCTCCTGTTCGATTCATGGCTGGAGTGCCTTCTGTGTGGAGTATGCATGTCCTCCCTGTGGTTGAGTGGCCTCCTCAAGACATGCGTGAATGGGCGTGCCCTCTCTGAAAGTTGGTCATTGGGCTGGCAACTCGGCACCATAAAAAAATCTACTGCCAATCATTAGCGGACTGGAATTCCACTGTGGCAACCCCCTAATCTGGAAAAGCCAAAAAGACAAACAACAATATGACTCTTGCCCTCATTGTACATTCTGTGCTAACCTCTATGCTGTACTGCATATCTTACTGTTTTGATGATTTTTATTATGATATTTGCTATTTTTATTATGATATTTGTTTTTTGTTGTTTGTACTTGCATTTGTATTTGATTGATTGTGTCTTCGAGCTTATCTCCCTGGGCCTCTATTGAAAATGGACATATATCCAGTTAGGCTAGCCTAGTCAACAAATGTAAAATAAATAAAATAAATCAATGAATGATGAAGTAATCAAAGTTATCAATATCAAATGAAGTTTCTTTGATGTTAATATAAAACAGTAACATAATAAGATATGAACTTCTGTTTATAATAAAGATGTTCATAAGACCAGTATCCTTCTTAGAACAAGTATGTACCCAACACTAACATATTTAATAACATAGTATGTGTGTAGTTACTAAAGGTAAGTCTCCTTACTACACTGGATGGCAATTTAAATAAAGAAATTGATGCAAAAATGCAACACTTTCTCCTATGTGGTTACTGTCTAAATATTTTACAACCTGCTAAAGAAGAGTTGGTACTGTGTAGGATGAACAAAGATGAACTTCATTTCTTAAAGAAAGTGGTTGAGCTACTGGTAAATAATTATGGTAAAACTAACAATACCTTGCAATATGCAACCACATATAACAGACCTTTTCAGTAAATTGCTTAAATATGATATCAGAACTGGATAATTCTTACCAATAATAATGATATGGTAAGTTTATCAGTTTTTAAATATAAAAGTGCAAAAAAATGTTAAAATTAAAAATGCAGCTTTATTATAAAGATTATCCATATATGATATAACAGTAACTCCTTATAAAAATACATCTGCTAGCATAAAAAAATACTTTAAAATTTAAACAAGCACAGACATGAAAATAGAACTTGAAATGGTAAACCTGTTACATTCAAACAGAATTTGAAGTCATAAAACAGTTACTACATTTTAGTTGATTGTAGTTACATTTATGTGTTCTTGTATTTGTATAGTGTTTACCTACCAATATAATGCAATAGGCTGTTTTGTATCATGTGATTCTTGGTGTTTTCATGAATGTATGTCCTCTCAATTGGATGTTGGCTGATTGCTGAAGGTTATATGACCACTGTTTTCAATATGGCTTTATTTTGTGCTGATTTTAAAATCTGATGAAGTGCTGGACATAAAAACCTATTTGCTTTTCTGTTGGATTCTAATAAATCATTCATCTGTGTTTGCATGCTTGTATTTTCTACTACAGCTTAATGTATGACCACAGTTTAGCAAACATCATGCCTTCAGGCCCTTGGTTGAGTGCATGGAAGTAGCTGTATTAGTCAGAAACACCATCAAGTCACATCAGATTTCCCATGATAGAACCTGGAGCTCCAGGAGATCCAAATCACCCTTAAGAAATGCAACTATTACTTCAGTACTGCTTACAGATCCCCATCAGTACTTCCAAAAGATCATGGAAATTATCTTAATGAAAGTGAGATGCTAAATTCCAAAATAAATACCTTCATGGCAATAAGAGTGGACTCACATTACAGAATCATTGACTGGCACACGTATACCTCAAAAAATGGATGTGATCAGTATTTCCTATTCTTTATTAATACCAATCCACTGGAGCACATTGTAAAACTACCTACTAGATGCAGCATTATCCTTAACCTGATCCTTAACAACCTATCTCCTGCCTGTATCCCACCCTACATCTCCTTATCTCAGATTGAATCTGACAACAAATTGATCATCTTCTCTGTTAGGCCTCCCAACCACCAAACAAGACCAGCCTAAACAGCTGCATAGTAAACACAGTCCTCTATTAATAATCTGCATGAAAAAGAATGAAAATAATAAAAGTTGTAAAAGGTCTCCACACCATAAGACCACACTGAAACATGCCAGCAAGGAGCTTAAGAGCACCATTAAAAAATGGAAAGCAGAATATGAGCTTAAGTTTGCTACAGGCAACGGAGGCAACTATAAAATATTTCATTGAGTCAGGAAATTTAGGAATACTGTTCAGTACTATACCATCCATAATATTATTTATTTATTTATTCATAGTTTTTGTTGACTTGGAGGGTCCTATTGGGTACATGCCTCTTTAGAGTGGTTGTCTGGGTGAGAAAAACTCCATATTATACAACATATAGTTAAGTTAGATTGATTAACACACATTTTAAAAAGACTGATTACATAATAGCGTACAAAATACATTGGCTGAGATTCAGTAGAATAAACCATTAAATGGAAGTACATATAATAGCATGTTTACATCAATAATATGATTGTTATGAGTAGTACCATTAGAGTGATATGTTTGAGGCCAGTAGAACTTGGAAGGTCGAGAGGAAGTGGTGAGTGGGAATGTTAGGGAGGAGAAATATTAAAGAATTAAAGTGAGTAGAGGCTAATTATTAAGGAAAACTTGAGAAGATACAGTGAGTAGGAAAGTTATTGAGGAGAGTGGTTGTAGAAGTAAAGAGGAGAACAATAGCATTGAGGAGGAGGTATAGAGAGTGATAAGGAGTAGGGAAGAGTCTAGAAAATAGAAGGGGTGTAGGTAGTCTGATATGTTAATATCATGCATTCTGATCCCAAAGCTAGGCCAATATAGCAACAGACAATGTTGGTACTAGCTTTACCTTACTTACTCACATTGATTTCCTCACTATCCCTGAAAATATAGTTTCCACTGAAATCACCTTAGAGCAATTCTTAAAACTCCTGTAAAGGGATAAAATTAATATTTTCACAGGACAAGACAACATATCAAGCTTTATTCCCATGAGTGCAAAGTTTGCACTGTTGCATCCTTTACCTTTACTGTTTAATCTCATCCTGTCCATGGGGTTTGGAGAACAGCCACTGTGAGTCCTCGGTACAAGGGCAGTCCCTCTATAGACCTAAGTATAGGGCCATCTGCTTCACCAACATCATGGAACATATCATAGCAGAATACATTTATGCAGAAACAGGCAACTCAATTGATCTAGACCCCACTCACTTTGGTTTTATGAAGGGAAAAATGAGATTATGATGGGTTAAAAATACATGAGGAATCAGGACTTTCAGCATAACAATATCTTTGCTCTAATTCATACATGGGTAAAGAAAATTTAATGTCATTCTTTGATTAGCTGAATGTTTGCAAGCGTTTGTCCAAGTTATCAATATTATTTATAGAATAATAGTAGTGTAACTTCACTGTTATACCAATAAGATAGAATACCTACAGGAGATTAACCACCATTATATTATATTATATATTATATTATATTATAATATATTTACTTGATAGCTGATGGAGAGAATATAGAGGATTTTGATTGGGTGTCTGATCATAATGTATATATTATGTGTTCATGTCATGAAGGAAAAGAAATTCAGCTCAAGAGTGAAGTTTAAAAGAAGAATCTTGGCACCTATGTTGAGAACATATAACAGTTCATTGTATTCAGAGATCTTATCATAATTCCTTCCAGTGAATGGAGATGTATCTGCTCCATGTACCACTAGTTAGTGAAAAGTAAGATTACAAAAACAAAACAAAAAAAAGCATGAAATGTTGTGACAGCTTTTAAACCAGTAAAGTAGTAGGGGACTGATTGATGTCCTTGTGTATTCACCTTTGAAGGGAAGTAGATTAATTCAAAATGCTGTGGGTACTTTAGAAATGGGAGTTGAAACAAAGCTGTTCCATGTCCTTCTGCTGCAATTTACTGATCAGCCCTGTCTCCTTTTGTGCAGACTTGATGTTGGCAGTATGTGGGGGATGCTAAACAATTAAGCACTCCTCTAAGTGATGTTAAGATCAAGTCTCAGACTAGAATAGTACAGCACTAAGATGTTATTTAGCCATTGATTGATTGTAATTTGGCAATCCATACACTACAAGCCTGTTCAGTTTTCCCATTTATGTGCCTGTAACATTCCACCTCCCCTCCATGTAATATTCACCTTAAGGCTTTTTTAAAACATTTCAAATTACATTCAGCAAAAAAAATATATATATTTTTTTTCAAACCTCATGTCCATTGTGAGATCATGATACTCATATCTGATAGATTTTGAATTAGACAATAATGAACCCACAGTGGCATTTGTGGTGCCACCCTCAATATGATTACAGTGATGTCTGTTTATCATTGCTGTTGCAGTTTGAAGCATTCACAGCTGCTTGGATAGTTTGGAAACATTCACCTGTTTGAATGTGTTTGCATTTCCACAAATGTGACAGAGATTAAATGTCTATAAACCCATTATTTAAATGTAATAAACCCTGATAAAGTAATGGGCTACTATGTTCATAGGTTCATAGGTTCATAGGTTAGTATGTGAGCATTTCTGTTTGGCTAACATAACATTATAAATGGTCGAATATGTTTTATGATTTTTCTAAGGTTTATATATTTTGGGAAAAGGTACAAGATGTTGTCAAAGCTTTATGGAGTGACACCTTTACTTTAAAAAAAGAGATGGTTTTGTTTAATATTTTAGAAAAAAAATAAAAAAATACTTTTTTTAATTTAACATGGACAATACTTCCTGTAGTCAGGAAAACTATTACAAAACATTGGAAGAATACTACAGAATTAAAATTTGAAGATTTTCTTATCTTTCTGAAAGGCATGGCAATTAAAGAAACATTGATAAAAGAAAACAGGATTTTTCCTAACAAACTCAAGAATAATGCTTGGCTTAAAGTATTAGGCTCATTGAAACATTCTAATCTTAAATTAACTAATTAAAATTTTCCTTTATCATTTTTGTATGTCTTGTGTTATTTGTTAATAATTTGCTCACGGACATTTTGTATACAATGTAAATACTTGTTTGTTAATTTGCTCTGAAATAATGTTTTACACTTTCCCCGGGATTCATGAAGCTCGGCGCAAGGCCGGCGTAAGGCCTGCGCCGGCGGTGCATGGAATAGCCGGCGCAGTAGCGCCATATACATATTAATGAGAGTGCACCGGAATCACAGACACGTGCGTAGTGTACGTGAGCGAGCCCAGGTAGGATGCGTCTGGAGGCGTGTCTAAGCCGGCATGAGGTGAGCAACCTAATGTGCTGACAGCCACGGTCCGCCCACAATAGTAATGGCAGCAGCCAGGTCCTGTGCAGAATGAAACGCACCTACAGTATGCAACATAGTCCCCGTCCCAAATTAACGGAGAAGCAAATAGAAGCCACGAAGGCATAAGTGTACCCGTCCAAGGAGCAAAGGATACGCATAAGACAGCGTTCGTCCCGCAATGCACCGTCAGTGTTTACACTCAGAGAAGGTGTACAGCCGCATGTCAGCGCGCCGCACCAACATAGGAGCAGCGACTAAGGTCACCACCTGTCCCACTTTGGTTGTGGCAGTCTCTCTATGGCCAGTTGTGTCCCGAAAAAAACGTATTAGAAATGGCTGATGTGCTACGATTGTAGGACACAATGATATACCGTATTTAATGTAATGGTAGCATGAATTGGTCATGTCTGTAACAGAAATACCTAAATGACACAAGAAACAGAATAAGCAAGCAAATTGCCACAACAATAAGCTTATTATTTAGGCAAACAAGTGAAGTTCTATGCTATATAGTGACCG
This sequence comes from Protopterus annectens, assembly GCF_019279795.1. NCBI lineage: Eukaryota > Metazoa > Chordata > Ceratodontiformes > Protopteridae > Protopterus > Protopterus annectens. The sequence continues at coordinate 634,079,637 of NC_056730.1, read as the reverse complement.
TTTGTATGTGTCGGCCTGTAAAGTCAGATGTGAGTCACGGAAATATCCCAGATCGGAAACTGGAAAAGGTGGAAACCCCAGTAGCGACATGGCCATGGTCACCAGGGTTACCTGCTGTCCCAATGTGCCATGGGCCACATGGTCACCAAAGTGGATTAAACCTTTTGGCAA
>NC_056730.1:634050713-634078966 GCF_019279795.1 Protopterus annectens | reverse complement strand
CCTTCACTGGTATGCTTGCCGCCAAGACCGACGGTTGAACACAATACGACGTTGGCGACGCCGGTGGCGGCGTGTATCTCGACTCATATCCTATGGATATGACATTACATATCCCGCTACTGTACCGCGGACTGGTGACCATCCCAACACGCGGATATGTATTGATGCAGGTTGACATTTCCATGGCTGGCGTTACCTGCTCTGCCAACCCTCCGGATGATCGGGTTGTCGGACACTTTGTTTACTATGTGGTGATTTCGCGTCTTACTTATCTGTGAACTTGCATCCCTGGGTTCCATATTACCCTGTTGTACTTTATATCTGTGTATGAGTACATATATTTCTACATCTGTACTGATATCTATTTCCTCATCTGTGTATGCACATGAGTACATATGTGCTCGACTTGCGGCGATAGTGGAAGCATACGGCTACGCGTGTGCTGTAGAACAGGCGCATGTGAGGTGTTGGCGTTCCATGCTCTGCTGGCTATTGGGTGTGCAGTGTTTGGCGGTGCCTTTGTTGGAGTCACACATACGCACATACTGTACACATTACGGGCGGACATGTTTGTGTGGCGTCCATTTAACTGTGTGCAGGTCAGGAGGTGTCAGTCCATGGGGCCTACACTGTCAAAGTATGTGCTATGCGTTCCCTCTTTGCCAGGGCGTAGGCATATTGGGTACGCCTCTGTCTACCTACTGGGGCTGGCTCAGTGTGTCCATGGCACTGAACGCCCTGTGCCTGTGCTTGCCCTGGCAGTTGTGGCGGGCTTGGTGGCCCTCCGGCATTATGTCCCTGCAGCAGCTGTTTCCGCAGAATCATATTGTGTAGCATACAACATACTATGAATATGTGGGCACTTGTGCCTGGAGAGTACTGCAAGGCTCCACCGGATGTATCCAAGCACCGGAACCGTGATTTCAACATCCCAACACATGCTCTATGATTATTCTTGTTTGGGCGTGTGCCTCATTATGGCGTTCTTGCATGTGTGTGTGTGCATTTCTGATGGGTGTCATCCACCACGGCTCCAGTGCGTAGCCAGCATCCCCACAAGGTGACCTTGTGTGATGTCCCCTGGCGAATACCTGATACAGCTGTGAGGCATGCCAGATATGGGAGTCGTGGTAGCTTCCAGGGCTGCCAGCACACACATCCATGATAATGCCCTGCGCATTGCACGACCTGGCAATTGATGGAGGGGTATCCCTGGCGGTTTATGTAGCGTCTACCCTGCTCCCGGTGGTGACTTAATTTCTATGTGCGTACAGTCTATCGCACCCAGGACCTCCGGGTATTGTGCCACACGGTGGAAGCGGCGCATATTGCTAGCCAGCTCCTCCTGAGATGTGGGGAAATTTATGTGCTCATGGGCATGTGGTAACATGGCATCCAGGAACTGGTGTAGTACCCTGGATGCTGATGCCTGTGAGATGCCCATTATGTCCCGGTTGGCCTTTGAAAGGTACCTGTAGCCAGTATTCGCAAGCTCACACATACCTTGGTGTCCACTGGGATGGGCTCCCCTCTGTTGTCTCTTGTTCTCAGGCGCGGCCGGCACAGCTCCACTATTTGCTGTAACGTGTCCCTGTCCACCCTGTAGCGCTCTACTATCTCCAGGTCTCGCAGCCCTGGTAGGTCACCCTTGGTCTGAACACTCTCCTTCTCCTGTGAAGCCTACGGTAGTTGTCGGCACCACCCTCCGCAACTCCGTCTGTCTCTGCCGCATACCTATGCATCACGGCCATGGCGGCACCCAGCATATACATATTAAAGTTCCCGCCTGTTTACACCCTACGGTGCGGCGCTTGGGAAATCGGCTGTGTGTTGTGTGCATTCACACTTAATACTGTTGTGCTGTATACCAGGTGATGTCATTGGGTGTGTCTGTGCAGCCGTATCCATGGCTTATTTCCGTGGTTTTACGGCTGCAACTGCAACGGTACTGCCTGTAGTGTTACATTACAGTTGCCTGCATTGCCTTGGCTTTGCATCTTACATTACTGCATCCTGCAGGCACATGGCATATGATGCATTTTATCTGCAGCCGCAGTTATGCTACCTCTGTACTTGGCTGTGGTATTTCGGTTATTTGCTCTTTGCATTTCTGCTACATCCCCTACTATCTTTGCATTCATATGCCTCCCCTTTCCTGTTATGCAGGAGTCTGCATGCAGAGTTATCAGCTGCCGCCATTTGCCCTTCCTGGATTGATTGGTGTTGATTGCTCATTACGGCTCCATTTACACTGCTTCCGCATTTCCTCGTATTCTCCGCATTACCTTCCTATATCCGTGGTTGTTGACGGGGAGGCCGTCACATGACTGGTTTAGGAACGAGTCATCCTCGTGCACATGCATCTGTACGCGCATTATGTACTCTCAGCGCATCTATTTCCTAACACGCCAGTCCTGATGCTGTGATGTGCATTGTACAGCCCAGATTTACTGACCTCCAATATCCTTCCTCCAAATGTGGCACACCCCTCTGTGGTTGACATGTATCTCATGTAGGCCACTCCTCGGTGTAGTACCGCTATGCCATTTGCTCCATCCTTACACCGGCGCCGTTTTTGCGATTCACTATTATCTTCCTCATTTGCATGGAATTGACTACTAATACATGGTTACGGTGCCGAACACCGGCACCACTCCTTGACAACCATTGCGCTGGGGTTGAAGCTTTACATACATACTATGGTGTGTGGTGGCTGTGCAGCTGATGTGTGTTATACTGCTCTTTTAGGACATTGTCATATTATTTCATTGCTTTGCAACTTCTGTGCACATATCCCGGGGGTCTGCTGTTCTTTCTACGTATGTGCCATTTATGTCATTTTTTACATTTTGTGCATATTTTCTTTGGACATTCTCGGTGCCTTTCCACATTGCCATATTGCACCTATATGATACCTGACTTTGACAGCCTTCCGTTACTCCTCCGGTATGTTTGGGTAAATGTAAACCGTTTTTTTTGGTTTACATTGCCATGCCATTACGCTACGCCTGCGCCACTTCGTGGATCGCTATTTGCCCTCATTTGCATGGTGCAATACTGCACACAGTGTGTTTTGCATACCTACGCCGGGGGCGGAGACGGTCCGGCGCACGCCGGTAGTGCACGTGGAATTCATTCATACCTGAATCGCTCAGCAGCCATATTTGGCGTTATAACGCCGACGCTATGCTGGCGCCTGGCGCAAGGTTCATGAATCCCGGGGTTTGTCTATTTAGAAATTTGAATAAAATATTTTAAGTAAATAAAAAATAACTTTATATGTATTTATTAGGAATAAAATCCAACTGTAAACTGTGTATTTGAAATGAACTGATGCTAAGAAATGGTAGTGATAAAATGTTACATGTAGAAATAGTAATTTTCTTTGTATAACCCTTTGGATACAATGTATTCTTTTGTGAATGAACTGGTGTGTGCAAATCCTGACATGTTGGCTAAATAGCTTAGTTACTTGTATTGTTTCTTTCAGCTTTTCCCGGTTAGGGGTCGCCACAGCGGAACTCCGGTCCGCTAATAATTGGTAGTTGATTTTTACGTGCCAAGTTATCAGCCCTGATGCACAACCTTCAACGAAGGTACGCCCATTCACGCATATCTCCACGCAGAAGACGCTCTAGCTGAGAATCGAACCAGACAGAGTCTTACTGTGAGGCAACAACGCTACCATAGCACCACAAAATCAATTTTACTGCATCTATTGATTCAGATGCTGATGAATATTGCTAATAAATAAATATTATGAATATGTGTGTTTTACTCATAATGATGGGTTTTAACTGTAAGTGTGTTAAAGTACTTATAATGTGGATATATTATTTAGAAATATTTAGAAATATGATAATTTCATAGAGAACAAAAGAGCATGTCAGATACTTTAATAATTCAACACATTTATTGATTAACTGTGATTATAACATATTTTAGGCTGCAGTCTGATATTTCTTTAATATATACTTTGGACTTCCACTTCCAAGGTCAGCAATGTGAGATTAGAAGGTACACCTTGGCAAGCCTATAATTTAAAATTCAGTAAAAATCAATGCTGTTATCATCACACAAGTGCACTCTAATAAGTAATTCTTAAGTGAGGCATCCCATTCTGTTTGCAACTTATGCTCCCCCAAAAAACAGATAACCACGGTGAGGACATCCTTAGACAAATACTGGCCAGATCTACAACATTATGCAAATCCTTCCAGTATGGTGATGAAGTTCAGTGTTACACTAGGAAAAGATCTGGACTGTAGTGCATCACATCAGCCTTCTGACCTTGCTTCCTTGGATATAGTCCATGTGGCAGCTTCTGTTAAACAACTAACAGTGTCTGTGGACACTTTCCAGGCAACTCTCCTTTCTGAAGGGCAGGAGATCAGAACTTTGATATTGAGAGTGGCAGAAACATGACAGCAACAGGGCAGCACAACCAATATTTAAATGCCAGCTGGGAGGAAGCTGAAGATCAGACTGCTTTTTTGTTGGAATTTATACAAATACTGAGTGCAGAAACAAGTTAAGGTTCCTAGCTCTGCATAAGGGAAATGAACAGAAAGATATGCTGTGATCCCTGCAAACTTAGATCCTTGCAGCAGTAGGTTTAGGATCTACTGATAACTTAATATAAGAAAGGTTGCATAGATCCTTGACTCCCCCAGCTTGGGGTACCCCCCCCCCAGACCAGTGTTTCTTTTTTGACTTTCCAGTAAAAGGAAAAGGTTTTAAAAGCAGCCTGGAATAAGAAAGACATCTGCAATTTGAGAAGGAGAATTTGTTTTAACAACATATATTCATAGCAGGCCTTTATCTAGAGGAAGGCCTGGCTCCCTGTAATTCACTTTTTATGGAAAAAAGGTATTTAAGACTGCAGTGCTATACCCAGCATTGTTAAGGGTTATGTTACTAGATTGTTTCTCTCTCTTTCATAAAATAGATGAAGCACTCACCTATTTAAAAGAAAATGCAGCTCTTAGTATTCCAGACAACAGGGACTGACATCAAGCAGTGATCATTTGGGGAACATTGACAGCAGATACATCACTTACTTCTGTAGGACCAAAGAGATCCAAGCAGTCAGACAGAGAATAGAATACTGGGTTTGTCCTCCTGCAAGCTCAAATGTGCTTCCTAAGATAAGTGGGCCACTTATTTTATGTTAAATGGTGTTCCAGGATTTCTATAATTTCAAATGTAATTTATAATGTTTTCTTAACATTAATAAATGCACCATACCATAAATAGTAACAGGACAGCTGCATTTTCTGATGGTGTATACATCTGTCCTAGAAACATATAACTGTTTCCTTTTGACACATACTCCTTGTTGCTGTGTATTCGTTAACCTCAGGCATAAGGCGTATTGTACTAAATACTTCCTTTTTTTTCTACATGCATATTTTATAGTCCAGTAAGACAGATACTTGTGGAGAAGTCTACTGAATAATTTTCTTCACAAAACCTTGGAAGAACTCCTAATATCATGCATATAGTTGGAGATAGAGAATGTTCCTATTTATTTTACTCTGCTCACTCACATTTGCATAGTTTATATTGTATAGATCTACCTTTTAAGACTATTTCTTATAGAATTACTGTTATATACCATTTTATTCTAATGATATAAAATCAGTCCCTTTAAATCCATATTTTTTGCAGAAATGTTCTACCCTTCTTGTTAACAGTGAAACATATACCCCGGGATTTAATAAAATCCATGTAGGCAGCGTGTAGACCCTACATGGAATGCATCCATGTACATGGCCATGGTTCCCCCTCAGCAGCATGGCATGCATATTAACGATGGCGCTCTGCAAAGGGAGAGCTGAGGAACAGGGATATTGAATCAGTGCAGGGAGAGGTGTAGTGGCTATGAGTGTGAGACTCCCTCTAATGCTCCCCACTACTGTTGTAATGTTGTGGTGTGTCAAATGTATAATATGCTATTTTTATGATCTTTTATTTTTTTTTTATTTTTTTCTTCATGTTGTAGTGTGGCGCGGAGTACAGCAATGCTAAGCTTTACTCATATAGAGATAGCTGACACCTGCCAGACATGTAAAAATAGAAACTGGGTGTAATTAATTATCATAATTATTTTTTTTATATATTTTTTCTTTTATTTTTTTTTAATTGCCGTTTGTGCGGCATAGCGCAGAGCACAGCAGAACCAAGTGGAGCTTACACATATATAGCTGGCACCTGCCAGACATCTAAAAAAAAAAACTGGATGTAATTAATTATTTATTTATAGGTGTGTTTAAGCATGTTTGAGTGGTGCGGTTCAGTGCTCCACAACTCTATCGGGTAGCCTAGTAGTATATGTGAAGATATACCAGTTTTAATAACATCCAACTAGCTACAGAGAGACACAAAGTCATAAAATATCAGGATTTTCAAGTAGAAATCAAAACAATGTGGAAGAAAGATACCCAGATAGTTTCAATAGTAGTAGGAGCAATAGGTCTTATAAAAAAGAGTCTATAATCCTATTTAAATATGCTACCAATACATGTAACTCCATACAAATTGTAGAAGGCGTCATTACTGGGCACATTGCGGGTGCTGCGAAGAGTATTTTTAGCTGACATCAAAGAGTGAAATAATACTGATTTCATGAACTTTAATTGTACTTTGACTTAAAAATGGGGTCCATTCCCATCATGGTATTAGAAACCCTAAAGATTTGGAGAAATTAAAAAAGTAGAGTTATAGCCTCATGTGTAGTAGGTCCTGGGTTTGAGTCCATAATAGGCAGAATATGTCTATAAATGAATGGACTATTTTTCTATAATTTAATAAAAGTATTGTGAAATTTGGCACTGCTGCACTCGGCTGAGCACTGTTCATTTATGCTTACCAGTGCATAAACATGCTAACAGCTACCAATGTTTGTGTGGTGCTGAGCTTCACTGAAACCACAGTTATGCAAGTTTTTTCGCTGCCCAGCACTGCTTAGCTGATTTGCCCTGTGCAAAGCAATGTGGCACTTTTTTGAATGTTGCTCAATGATGTGTTATGGCAGGAAAACAGCCTACATTAAGCCCAATAGGCCAGAATTCTGCATCATTCATTATAGTTCAAACAACTGTTGGTATAGCAGGTGGTGTTGGCTAAGGTGTGTGCTTTCAGGTGCAGAAGTGGGGTATTCAGGAGTCCAGGGTCATGGTTGGGTTCCTGGTACAAAACCATACACCCTGGCTGATGCAAGGCAGATTCCAAGGCTTGGAGTGTAAGGCAGAGGCCTGTGACCATTTGGCCAGAGAACTCAGTAGTGCTATTGGTATCCCCCACACAGGTGAGCAGTGTCATCACCATTACGATGACCTGAAAAGGTGAAAGAGGGGAACATTGAACACCTGGGTCCAAGATGCTACAGATAGGAATGCTCCACAAGTATGTAAATATGTCTTACTCTGTCTTACCAAAATGCAAGCTGAATGTCTGCAAAACAGGTATGTATAATGGTGTGCTTATCTCCCAATAGCTGCAGCTGAGATGGCTCGCTATGTCAAGTCTCATGCCGGGCACCTGGCCAGGTTGCACCATGAATGTGGTAAGTATGGATTTAGCATGCTAACTGTACTGCAATAAGCAAGAAAGAGTAAAGCATTTATTGCAATAAAATATACACTGCAGTGCAATAAATGGACAAGTAGAACTGTAGTGCACTAAATGGGCAAGTAGCAATACATGAACCATAGCAAATGAAGTTCAATAAACAATACCAATAACAGTAAGCAAAATGCTGTTCAGCAGGATTGTGTTGTCATAACCATTGCAGTAGAGCTGTATGCATTGATTGTCTATGGTAAGGTAGCTGCAGTCAAGTGTAACACTGTAATAGCTGTAGAATGCAAAACTAATGGCCTACAAATTGCATTGTTTATCTCATAGTACTGTCCAAGGCTGTCTGCAGGCCAATATCAGTCACATAATGCTCTCTGTTCCTCCTACTTTAGGTAATAAAGATATATGGGTGAAGTATCCCACTCCATGGGCAGATACTGTGTGTGTACTTCACAGATATTTCAAAGTAATAAAAAAACAAAATGTTCACCAACATTGTTGATACTAAAATACAGCTGTTTTAATATATGCATTATGATTGTATTCCATGCATGTGTTCTACTGTCAGTGCAATCAGTTATAACACTGTAATAGTTCTAGAATGTAAAAAGAATGTCATGTAACATGTATGGTTAACGCCATAGTATGGGTCAAGGTTTTCTCCAGGCCATTACCAGTCACATAATGTTCTAATTTTCCCCCATCCCAGGAACAAAAGGTATATGGGTGAGGTGGCCCATGTTATGACCAGATATTGTGTGTGGCCTTCACAGATATTTCAAAGCAGTACCAATAAAAAGTGCTCACCAGCAGTGTTCAGTCTAAAATAAAGCTGCATTATGGCTGTATTCCATGCATGTGTGTCATACTGTCACTGCAGTCAATTATAACACATTATTAGTTCTAGCATGCAAAAATAATGTCCTGTAACTTGTATTGTTCAACTGATAGTATGGTTCAAGGTTATCTTCAGCACACTATCAGTCACGTGATGCTCACATTTTCTCTCTCTCCAGGAAGAAAAGGTATACAAGTGAAGTAGCCCATGTTATGAGCAGATATTGTGTTTAGATTTCACAGAGTTTTAAAATCAGTAAGAATAACGTGTTCACTAGCACTGTTGATTTATAAATAAATCTGTCATCTTCCAGTATGGCTGTATTCCTTGCATGTCTCTACTAAGTTGCTGCTGTCAATTATTACATTATTTACAGATGTCCCCCTGCAGTCACAGATATTGGGCAATATACCCATACCTGGCAACTAAGGCATGATGGCTGCTTAGTTTATGCACTGTATACAAACATACCTCTCAAGTGTCATGATTTCTCCTACTGTACTTAATATTGCATAATCTGTCTGTCACAGGATTACCACAGTAATGATTATCTGCAATGCAAAGTATTACCAAATCTGCTTACAGAACACATGATGTGTAACTGTTCTGTATAGTTGTGTACCTGCATTTGTTATTGCTTTGCCCATACTGTCCCATGCAAACAGCTTGAGAGGTATGTTCATGCTACATCACCTATAGTATACTTGTAGTCACTGTATAGAAAACTGATAATACACACCTGTACAGTAAATATTAGCACTGTTATTAATAATATGTTAACAATAATTCAATATTAAGGAATATTCTCTGCAATGTCATTAATGGACTGTTTTTTTCTCTCTCTCACTCCACCCCTTATCTTCATGTATTTCGTATTGTTATTTATTATTATGGCTTACTATTAACGTCTTTTGTTACAATAACTATATTATGTAAAATGTGGTTTATTAGGGTCTATATTATATTATCGAAAGTAACGAATCTCGAACGGCTTAAATATCGAAATTGCCGTTCATCGATTTGTTTTTTGTGAGATTGCAGTACAGTGAATATCAGAAATTTTGCCCTTTCCTCTCTGTAGTGTGATCTCGGAATTGGTATATATAATTAGTTGGGGGTGTGGGGGGCACTGCCCTCCCAAAAAAGCGATTTTGATGAACTGCAATTTCGATATTTAAGCCATTCGAGATTTATTACTTTTGATAATATAATATAGAGCGACGTATGTGCTATTATGCATTCATATTATGATATCTTGTTAAGTTAACCATGTTGTTGCCCTTATGCTTTAACTGTTACTTGCATGCTGTTACCATACAGACTGTTTGGTTATTTCATGTTGTGTCACACATAATATACATTGCTATGTAATTGGGTTAATTAAAATGATGTTACAGTCTGTTAATACTAACAAAGGTTTGGCTATTACTAACTTTAACCTATTTATACCTCTATCACCACAGCACGTCAAGGTAGGCCAGTTCTAGGTGATCCCCTACCTTGCCTCAACCAGATGTGCCACCGGGTCCCAGCACATCTGTGACCCAGACCAGTGGTGCCCTCTCTGCTGCCCTTGCACTACCTATGAAGTCTGCTAGTAACCCTGGGAGTGGTGGTGAAAGGGGGGTGTTGTCACCCACGATGAGCTGCTGGTCTTGGTGCGCAGGATAGTCTATCGTGGGTTGGCCGCTGCCTGCATCGGATTGAGGGCATGCTGGCTGACCTGGTGGAGGAGCCTTCCCCTGGTGCCAAGCCTCCAGCACTGCCACCCTCAGGGCAGTGATAGAGCAGTGCCGACAGTCCCATGGGTGAGGATGTAAATCATGCTGCTGCCCTCTGGAGGCACATGTGATTTGTATTCCACAAAACCCTCCCTCTTCAAGGTGTTCACCCCCCTCATGTGTCACACACATTGCCCCTGTCTGCTGTCTTGTCTGTATTGTCTGTTTGCAAATGCATGCTCACTTACCTCCCCCACAAATACTTATCTCCCTTCCTCAACATTCCACTCACATCTTAAAAAAAAAAAAATGGGCACCTGCCCCCCCCATAAAAAAAATATCACCACATACATAGTTCTCCATTTCACACACACGTCCACTGGACACAAGTAATTTGGTCCAATTGGCTTGACAACACAGTTATGTTGTCCCAACCCCTCTCTCTCTCTCTCTCTCTCTCTCTCTCTGGATGAGACTTCAAATCCATGTACATATTCTGTCAAAGTGCACACTTGTTGCTGTACAAGAAATTGATAGCTATGGTTCTTTCCTACAGCCTTTCTGCATATCCCTACATGCTTTCCACTTTGCTTTCCCCCTGCTTACACCTCATTTCACCACTTTCCTATCTCCCCATTATTTCTTTTGTTTATTTTTTTTAGCACAATGCTAAGTTGCATGCTGTGTTGTGCAGCTTTGCTAAACTCAGCTAAGTAGAGCTATATTGATTATATGTGTCCTTAAAAGTCTATTACACATTTACAAAAAAACACCGGTCCCATGTTTCAAACTTGAGATCATCACACCTGCAGACAAGTGCATTAATCTGCCATGCCATACAACTCTTACTTAAAACAGGTACTTTAAAAAAACATAGTAATTGACAATTACAGTCATTAAGCACATCTCGAAATAGCTGTGTGGTGTACTGCACCATACAAACTTGAATAAAACTGAATGGAAAACATGGGAGTGTTCCCAAGACTATGATGCAATTGTACACCACTACAAAGCCAAAGACATAAAATGGATATAAGTGAGGTCTCTGATAGCAGCTTCATGTTCCCTTTTATCAGCAACATGTAGAATGACACCTGCTAAGGCATTAATGGCAAAATACATTTGCAACTGGTATCCTGATGCAGAAATATATCCATATAAAGCCTTGCACATACTTATGGATGTAGAACATGATTGTCACAGCCTGTAGGTGTGCACATATGTCTTGCAAATACACCTGCTGCATCAGTGATTCCATAGCTTAGTCTATTAAATCCCTCATAAACAGTACATTTTTGCCACATGCAGTCCTGTGTTCAAATATAATGGTGTGTAGCACTGAATTTTCAGTATTGTGAAGCCAGTAATTAATGAAATACTCATGCAGTCTTTATCAACATAATGCATGTCAAATGAAGTGACTGCTTTTAATTGATGGAAGTCCAAGGCCTATAAGTAGGAGCACACCTCATGTATCCCTATAGCAAATGTATATGTGCATAAATTGTTACATCATGCAGTAATAGGCATTCACAGAGATTGTCACCTCAGGTACTGCAAATGAGGGCCACTAATATCAGAGTGCACTACACAATCCCTTCAGAGTCTCAGTGCAGATTATCATAGCTGAACTACAAACATGCACATTTGACGTTCCTGCTTGTAACAAGGACTGCCTTAATACATGCTGCAAATTACTACCAGACTGTAATAGATGGCCTGGCAGATGACCAAATTGTAGACATATTCACACACACACACACACACACACACACACACACGCACACACACACACACACACACACACACACACACACACACACACACACACACACACACACACACACACACACACACACACACACACACACACACACACACACACACACACACACACACACACACACACACACACACATACATATATGGGTCTACTGGAAAACACTGCAAATCCACTTGTTTGAAAACGAACAGTGGATTTTCAATTTTGTGAAAGTGCACTTAAGCAAAAGTGCACTTCCGCAAAGAATGGTCCAATAAACACGGGTGCTGAAGCACACTACAGTGGTGAAAGGGAGTTTAAGTGTTTCCCCACTGTAGTGCAATCCCAGAGTTGGTATATTTAAGTAGGGGTGTGTGGGGGGCACAGGGGGGCTTGCCCCCCTGCAAAAAACAATGTTTTATAGTTTTTTTTTATCAGTTCGTTGAATCGATGTTCGCGGAAGTGCACTTTTGCGGACGTGTGGGTCTACTGTCTAATTTCGAAGATGTGTGTTTTTAAAGTTATACAGTAAACCTATATATATATATATATATATATATATATATATATATATATATATATGTATATGTATATTTCCCAGCTTGCTGAAGGACACACCAAACATGTTGCCTAGTGCTCTGTCATTGATGCTGTTGCCTAACAGACTTATCTTAAACACGTGCCTTCATTGGAGTGTAGAAGGTACTCACACTCCAGGCCTGGCTCTGCAACAAGGCTGATACAGCTCACACAGTTACTCCTACAGCTGGTTGCCCTCCAAAGTCTTCACACTCTCTGCCTATGTCTATTACCTGCAGCATACCCATCTCTATGTAAGGGTGTCTGCTGCAGACCTACCCTCTGCAACAATGTAGTATCCTCACCCCAGTAATGCCCAGCACAACATATTGGAAAGGGGCCCGAATCTACATGAAGGCCTTATATATTCTACATTGGTTGCATGTCATTGGCTGATGATAGTGCAAATCAGCTATGTTGGTTGCAATTAGCATTTCAGAACCACAGATTGGTGTAGAGGTAATCACCTGATGCTGGGAAGCATGTTTAAAAGGCAAGCCACTGACTATGGGAAATAATTCTGTATGAGACCTTCCTCACACAAAATATGCCATTGTGACAACTATACCATCACCACATATCAACAGAGGAGTATTGCACTCCATCAGGTATGTAAATGTTTTTGTGTATAACAGGTTGCAGATGGGTGAATACACTTACGGGTAATAGTGATTACAGCATTAGGCCTGTCTTAGACCTGTAATAATGACACGTCAGTGACTTCCTGCTGTCTTACACATACATAGGATGTACAAGACATCAAGGGTGCATTGTCTTTTGTCACTGTGGCATACTGGTCTCGTTGGACTGTCCATTTAGAGTGGTTGTTATAGCACACTGCTATTCATGTAGCATTGTTCATATGATATATTATCAAGAGGTTGCCCATAGGGGACACACCACAGTAGATCTAAGTGTTGGGTGCATGATAATACAGCAGTAGCTGTCATGGCACACATGGGAATACCTGACTAATGCTACTGTCTCAGTTGTATCCACACACTTTGTTTGCACACTGTAGAGAATGACATGTGTGAGCAAGCAGTGGTTAGTGCCAGACATTTTGGCCTTGTCGTATCTGTACATATTGTATATCCACATATGTGATCCTGTAATGTGTTCCCTTTATGTTGTCTTTCAGGAATTATACCATAGATGCCATGCACCCTTCTCAAATGCGGAGTATGAAATAATACTGCAAGCGCTAAGGCAATATCATCACATCCTAATATCCATAGGGAGACAAAACAGGGAACAGTGGGCTGCGTTGTGAGCAGAGCTTGTCCGTGATGTGAATGGCACTGGCCAGCAGGGCAGGACATATGAGCAGATTCAACACTGGCAACTGACATAATAAATCCTGCATGATGAAGGGCAGCAGATGTAGCCAGGGGTCATGTTCTCACCGGTGGAGGGCCTGCAGTAAACAACCACTCTCAGCCACCGAGGAATTTCTCGCGTACCTAGGCACACAAACAGCTCTCAGGCATCCATCACATCATACATCATGCAGGTGGGTGCCACAGTTTCCACAGCTGAGGAGAATGCTGGTAAGCTTACTGTGATCACCACTGTAATATTGTAGCAGTCATTGTGTCAGCCTGCAGATACTATTATGTGGGTGTCAGGTTTTTGTTATTTGGGGGGTTTAACCTCAGTTATACACTCATACTCAGATTGTGACCAATACAACAAGTAACAGTAGCTACTGTAAATGTGAGATATATGGATGTATTACCTTGTTGTGCCGCAACATGCAGTGGTACTGATATCACCCCACCTTCAACTTTTCACAGGTCCGCCAGGTATTGCCCAAGGCTGTGGTCTTACTCCTGATAAGCACAACACTTGTTTTGCTAAGGAGTAATTATATTCTAGTATTGTTAAGGACCAGAATAATGCCTTATGTAAACATAACTATGTGTGTAAACAGCGTTAGATGTTTTCAAATTCCAGTCTGGAACAGGTACCTAAAGTTTCTACAATAGGCAGACACAGGAGTGTATTTCAACAAACAGATACACTTTGGCAGTGGTAAATACATTAGGCAGTGAAATGTGTATTTCCATATATTTGGTAAGAGATCTGTACTGGGTTTTAATGTGTTATTTTTTCAAGTATAGTGTCATAATGATTAATTGAAAGGTAACCATTACTGGTCATGTTTTACTTGATTTACTTCTAGTGATTGTTATAAAGGTCCTGAGTTGAATTTGTATTTTGTTTTGAGGAAGTGTTTTGTGGACGAATGCAGAGATGAAAGTTGTTTGACCACTAATCCAGTTGTGGGTGTTCATTGTTATGAGTCTTGCAGGCTTTTCATACACAATAGTGCAGGTATTAATGTACTGCTTTTTTCTTTCTTATTGCAGGTGACCATGGGGGCTGGTGTCTGTCCCCTACACAACCTGACATCAGTCTCTTCAGACTCTGATGATGATGTTGGCCACAGTGAAGCACAGGTGGGGGTGTTGGGGGATGAATCTGTTCCAGAGGTAGACATCTGTCTTCTGCCCCCATTGTTGTCTTACACAGTATGTATGACCACACATACCCCATCCCTGGAGGCCACAGATATTGGACAGTTATAGGGTAGTGACATTGAACAGGAAAGTGTGGCAACTATGGCTCTAGTGAGTGCAGACACTGTCCATACCCAGAGACCTGGCATGGTCCCACACAGGCAGATTGACAGGGGTGGTTGCAGGAGGCCTGCTGTCCAAGCACTACCTGTTGCAGGTGTTACATCATGGGTCACTCGGTGCATGTTTTTGGCTGTCATGGTAGCACAGGCATGTTCTGAATGGAACACCAGACGTATGCTTAGGATTATGGATGTAGCAAAGTCTGACATCCATGACTGCCTCCACGGTAATGGGGATAACCTGCATCAGTTGACTGATGCAGTGGACAGATGGTGGGCTTGGACTGCACATTTTCTGTGCTGGAACTTGTGGTTGGAGTTGAGCATTGGCAAAATGGACATAGGTCAGCAAACCCATCAGCTGAGAGTCCACATGGCCATGCACAACTCATGCTCCCATAGTGGCAGTATATTCACTGCTACAGTGGGGAGTGTGCTGTCCACACCACAAAGTGGCAGTCCATGGGCTCATGGTCCTAGGTGGTCCAGTGGGGGACACTGTCCCTGCAGACAGCAATTACTCTCAGGTACTAGCAGTGCTTCTGACCATGGGCATGGAGGTGCCAGTGCAACTCCTGGCAGAGACAGGTGCCATGTTTGGGGACAGAGATGGTGAACTGTCAACTCCACCATGTACAGTCCAAAGCTGTCAAACATACACACATGTAGGGCTAGCACTGAGCTTGACTGTGTGCATGCACAAATTCACATACTACTATCAAATGCAGGTCACCTACAGACACACATGGCACCTTCCCATGGTCAATCTTACATGCTCCCTGCCTAACTCACAAACATGCTGTCTACAGCTTGGGCCAGAATAGGCCTCCTGCACCCCCCACACAACACTCTGTGCAAGTGATGATATCTGTGCCACATCCCTGTCATCCTCACTATCAATGCAGGGAAATGAAGCTATGTCTCTGATGCACAGGGTGACTATATTTCTTAACATGTACTTGTGTAATGCAGTGTTGGTTCACCGTACCACTTGTAGTGCTTACCAACAGATACTGTATACTGGCATTTGTCATGAATACACTACATAAGTTTGTGTACCTTATGTTGTATGATGTTGTATTGGCTATATAGCACAGTAGATGGATGACTCATTGTAAGGACATTAACCTAGTATGTGATGTTAGTACTACATGGTTGTGGGAGAGATTTGTCTAGCAGACTGAAACACACCCTTGGAACAGAATCCTGCCTAATAGCACACAGAGCACCTCAGTGCACCTCAGCACATGCCATCTATGTGATTGGTTGCATGACAATCATCTCAATACAGGGCATCTGCCTGTGTCCCTCTTGGACTGGGGAAATATGTGCTGATCCTGTAACTACAGGTATGCCAATGTCTATGATCATGATGGCTGTATGGTCATTATTCTACTTCAGTTCAAACATCCTATCATTCTATAACATGATCTGCAATGCTCTAACAGGCTCACACACAAACATAGCTACATTGAGGCTAGCAACGCTTCCAATCACTGCGTGCAGCAAATGCCAAGGCACACATGTATTGCAAGTTGGCTGTATGTAGATGTGACCACTTACCTATGTAATGGTACATACTACAAATCACAGTATGTGTTCCATGCAACTCACCTCATGTCTGCTGGTAATATCAGTTTAGGACATATTATGCTTGATGACATAAGCAGACCTTGTGATGTCCTTTGCGGGGGCCACATCACCCACTACAAATAAAACACTGCAAAACTCAACCCATGTCAAGGTTACACCAGATGGATATATGCACACAAGTACCAAGTGGGCTGGAGTGAGATTAGAACCTCTAATATCTAGTCTTATACACTATAGATTGCAGTTCTTATCACATGTGCCACAGCTTACATTTGATGCTACACTGTCAGCTGGTAGTCTTAAGGTGGATAACATCATCAGGCCTTGTAGAAGAGGGCAGTTTCAAAGCTAGCAGCAAGTTACAGGCCCAAAAGGTGCATAACCATTACTGGGGGATAGCCAGTGAGAACATGTCTGTTGTTTTGCAGGAAAATATACACACAGACATGCATCAACTCCAAGTGGGCTGCAATGAGATTAGAGCCCCTACCTATCTAGTCTTATATACTATAAATCACATTACTTATCACACATGCCACAGGTTAAGTCTGTTATATATGTGACTGCAGGCATAGTACTTGTAAATTACACAAAACTAGGCTTGTATTGAACACTATCTGTGGCCTGCAGAGTGATATTGCTTCATGCTGTTATCTGCATCTAGTATCCTAGCAGTGGGATAACTGTTTTTATCCTAGCTACGTGTGTACAGTTACCAGTATGGCTATATGTGACTGCTTGCAGTTACATAGGCAAACCTGTGGCCAGGGACAATGTGCCCTGTCCATACGTGCATTGACAACATTATACATTACACTACCTGCTCACCTGTGTCTGTCTACGTGGTGACATCCAGTGGGCACAGGGGTCTGTAGGTAAGTGGATTAAGTACTGTTGCACCCTTAGTTTGGATCCTTTGAGCAACAGTATGACTGTGTGATAGTGTAGATTTACTCACCATTACTAGGGTATGTCAGACAATACAGACATCCAGACACATATTTCTGTATCGAACAGGGATGTATATATAAATATAGTTGTGTGTGTGTAGGTGTGTGTGTGCATGCTATGTATATGTGCTATGTAGATATATGGGAGAGTGTATGTATCATTTTAATATATTTATTTATTAGTTATTTCCAGTTTAATTACCGGGAAGTCCACTGGGTCAGAGTGACCCATTTTCAGTGGAGGCCCGGGGAGAAAAGCTCCAAGTTACATAATACAGATTAAGTACAGAAATACATGGATGTCAGTCTTACATAATATGGAAAGAGTTACAAGTAAGTACCTTGAAAATATGCATAATAAGAAGAAAAGCATTGAGTGTGGACTTATTGTTTATACATTTTCTTTAGTGTGCATACTAAAATATTAGGTGAGAAGATGTTTTATGTACATACTTTTAAGTAAAATGAGGATACACTATACATGCACAATTTCAGAAAATAAATTAATAATGGAAAGCTTTATACAATAATTACAATGTTGAACCATAAGAAATAAGCAGCTAATAGAGAAAGGAGAGCAAAGAAAATGCTCGTGGGAGCATAGCTGAAGGAGAGTTATTGAGGTTATCGATAGCTATTGTTATGGTATTGATAGTAATTGATAGCTAATGGAGAAGGGAGAGCTTAGAAAATGCTTGATATATAGAGAGAGAGCTTTATATATTGGTATATATCTATTTGACAATACATGCCAATAGATATACTGTGGCTGTGAGAGAGAGAGATAATGACAGATGGATATGTATACGTGTATGTCTGTATGTATAGACATTTATACATAACAGGTCATTTTGATGAAGGGGCAACAGAATTGCTTTCATTTTAATTGTCTGGGCATGCCCAGTGGGATTGTCAGTACTGATAACATGACTCCAGGCCACACGTATCTGTAGTCCAGTCTGGGATTTTGTTTGTTACAGACATTAACTTTCCTCCCTGTTTCTGCAGTACTGCACTTCACTCAAAATGTCCACAGCATTCCCCAGCTGTGTGCTATATTTAATACGTGACCGAGTCTGGTAATGTTACACTACCAACAAACTGACAGTCTGCATACCACTCAGCTGTCCTGATTTTCACAGAATGTCCAGGGTTTTGCCTCATATGTTTGGTCTGTTCCTCGTACATTTGTGGACCAGGTGAAATAATGAATACTGATGTCACGACATTATACTAACTACAGATAAACATTTGTGTTTCAAACTTTATATCATTCAGAAAATATCTAATAATGCAACACCTTTACTTCCAGCAACTTTCTAGGTTTATGGGAACAATATTTAAAACCTGTCCTTATGTTTGGACTTTTGTCCCCCCAGTCTTTCTGGCTTTGTCCAGATTTCTTCCACTAAGAGGTTGAGAGGTATGACAGTCTATAAAAAGATCAACATAGTACTACCTCACATGCAAAAGATGTGTGTAGTTCCAGATTCGAACCATCATCCGTGCGAGCTTCCCTAGTCCACTGAGCCACACAGGTCACCAGACAGAGAGGAATCATTCATCACGCAATCAACTACGTAAACATGCACATTGTTATCCTGCATGACGAGAGACATACAATGTGTGAGCGCTATCTGTGTTACAGCCCTGAGATTGCCTGATCCACTGATATACTGTAACTGATATTCTGTTAAAGCATTTATATGGGTACACTGCTGAGTTGGGTGTGGGGGAACAACAGGACATGATCAGCTTGAGAAGACAGTTGTCCACATATCATGTGTGGCCACTGTTTAACATCTCCCTTGCCTGATGTCATGAATATTCCAAGCATGAGGCCTAGTGAATATTAAGGAACACAAACTATTCGACTGGGTATTTGTAGTCCCATGTGGATGTTACATCTGTCCAAATAGCTCACTATACTTCCTTTCATAACAGCAGCAGATCCATACATATGATACCATATTATATTACTCCCTACAATTAGTGTGTAGGTTAGAGACTTAACTTGCTAATGCAGCATGTGACAGACCTGTATTTCAGGGCTGACTATGTGTGATGCAAGCAATACACAGCCAATACATGATAGATACAGGTTGCATGGGTTGTCTGGCATCAGCTATTTTAATATATGTATATGGGTAGGAGTAAGGTGTCAGTTCCTAGGCCCTCAGGTTGTCAGTGAATTTTCGATGTGTTGTCTCTTAGCCAATGCCAGGGCATAGTGGCCACACCTATGTGTGCCTACAGGGACATCATCAGGGGGCTGCTCCTCCGAGTCCTTCTGTGAGTGTGGCTGTGATGACCTAGGTACTGGTGGGGGACTGTGTATCCTTTCCCTTTGTTGATACTGCTGCAGCTGTTTCCACAGGATCATATTGTGTAGCATGGCACATACTGTGAACATATGTGTACATGTGGCTGGAGAGAACTGCATGCCTCCACCAGATATATCGAGGCACTGGCACCATGACTTCAGCAGCCCAAACACACACTCTGTGATGTTCCTAGTTTGTGCATGTGCCACATTATGGCATTCTTTTGTGGGTGTGTGTGCATTTCTGATGGCTGTCATCATCTATAGTTCTAGTGCATAGCCAGCATCTCCTGGTAAATGGCTGTGTGGGATGCTACCCTTAGCAAACATCTGGTGCACCTGTGATGTGTGCCAAATATGAGAGTCATGATAACTGCCAAACTGCCATGGCTGCCAGCACACAGATTCATGATAATGCCCTGGGCATTGCATATGTCCTGCCAGTTGATGGAGTGGTACCCCTTGCAGTTGACATAGATTCTACCCTCCTCACTGGGTGATGCCTTGATGTGTACATGAGTGCAATCTATGGCACCCAGTACCTCAGAGTAGTGTGCTACTTGGTAGAAATGTTGCATATTGCTAGCCCTTCCCTCCAGGATGAGGGGAAAGTAAATATGCTCACTGGCAAGTGGAAGCATGGTATCCAGGAAATGGTGGAATACTCTGGATGCTGATGCCTGTAAGACCCCCATCGTGTCCCCAGTTGGTCTTTGGAAGCTACCTGTGGCTATTATCCTAAGGGCTATAGATACCTTTGTTTCTACTTGGATGGGTTTGAGTTGAGGGTGGCAGAGCTCAATGAGTTCTTGTAGTATGTCCCTGTCCACCACAGGGTCTGCAGGGCTGCCTATGTGCTTTCTGGATTGCCCTAAATGCCTCATTTGCATGATATTCACCTGCTTATGAGGTAATTTGCATGCCACGGAACTTCCCGTGTTGGCACATGCATGTGCACCACATGGCATGATGCCTACATGGTAAAAAGGATGGTGTAGGCTTTATTAAATTCCCTCCAGTTTTATTATGAATACTCTTCACTTTATATGCTTAAGGGCTTTTCTAGTCTTTCCATTCCAAGACATTAGGAACAAAAATGTGCAATTGATTTAAACCAATATTGAAGAAAAATTGGATGAGTGGAGGACGCGGACTCTCTTTTGATTTGACATTAGTGATAATTAAGATAATTTTATACCTAAAATACTCTATATCATCCATATTCTACCTATGAGGCTGACATTCCCAACAATTCCTAAATGGGATAAAACAGTTCTAGAATTCTTTTAGTCTTCATCCTTCCCTAGAATAGTATCAGCAGTTCATTCCAATTCTAAATCTCAGTGTACTGGTGAGGTTCCTATTAGCTTACAAAGTCACATTGATATCGCTGATGGAAACAAAGTCAAATGGCAGGCACTATTTTTTGAAATGCAGACAACTTCCATCTATTGGTCCTTCCCAATATTTGAACACTATCTTTGGAGTTATTTAATCTGTGTTTCCATTAAAGAGTATAACTAGCTTCTTATTATTTCTGGGTTTTTTCTGTCTGAAGCACTCCCCAAGCTATGCTTCTTTGGTCCTTCTTTCTCCCACATGTTTGGAGAGAAAGATGATTATTATTTATTTTTTCAGCTGTATGATGGCCCACTCTTTAAATTCTTCTTTTGTCTTTCTGCTGAATTTGATCTACACTCCCCATCATATTATTCATTAAAATGAATTATACAACTTGCAGGGATATTTATCCAAAATAAATAGTGGGTGTCAAAATCATGGACAGAAACTAAATGTCAAAAATGCATTAATGTATCCCTTGGGAAGTCATATACCCCAGGGAACTATTACATTGAAAATACATTAGTAATAGTTGGTCCATTTGTTTGTTATTTAAGAACTTATGTGGACAGTGAATATCAGGCAAACTAATCTACAGAGACAAATCCTAAATGCTTTAATCCATGCATGAATCTCCTCCAATTATCTATGAAATGATCCCAGTTATTGTCATTATAGGTGATATATAATTATTGGCCATGGGATGGGTAAAGCCAATCTCCAGTCAAATTAGATAGGTTAATTTGAGTGCAAAAATGGAAAGTGGATAAGCATAAAATGGTCCACAAGGATAGCTGGCCTAGTAATTACCTACGAGCCTATGAATATGATCCGATGTATCCAGCTCACATCATTGCTGTGATCTGTTTTGGATGATCACACAGTTCAAGAGGCTGTAGAGTCTCTGATCTCTTATGCAATAAAACAAGATATTCTGGAAGATAAATGGTAATCATAGCTATGATATACACTAGCTTGACCACATTATATTTTAATCCAGCCCAGAGCATTCAGTCTCATCAACAGGCTAAAATGGGACTAAGCCTCTCGGATGACCAGCTTTTCTTCATAACAAAACCTCCCTGCACCACTACCTGTTTTCCAAAATGGAGATTATTTTCCTAGAAATGCCTTCAGCCATGCTTTTTAACATCAAATTACATATCGTAAGATGTCCATGTAACTCTTCAATCTGCTGGTGGTGTCAGGATCTTAGAATCATAGCCACTTTGGACCACATAGTTTGACAATGCAATTTAATGAGGAGGTTTTGGTCCGATATGTGATATCAGGCTGCTAAAATACTACTCCTGGATGGCCAAGGTAGAAAAGATATAGCTTTACATGGCATCATCTTAGAAAGATTCTGTTCTACCCCAAGTATCAAAATATTGATAAATTTTCCAAACTATGTATTGGGCAGAAGTAGCATTAGCCAAATAGCAAAATAAGGATGACATATTGTTTAATAAATAGTTCAAATGGCTTGATATTCATAGCCTGTAGAAAGACTGTTTTTTTAGCAATTAGCACCCAATAAAAGACCTTTCTGTAAGCCATTTGTAATCATACACTTATGCATTTGAGCATATATTAATGCAGTTCTCCTAAGTGCACCTTGTTCTTTTCTCACCTTTCCTTAGTATTTCATCTTTGCTGTGATTCTGAATTTCCATTAGTAGGCAAAATGTTTTTTTTTCCCTGTTACTATCTCACATTACTTCTTATCTAACTGTTATAGATATGCTTCATAGAAAAGTTTCTTTATCTATAGTCTGAATTCATATTATATTCATATACCACATATGTGTTATAATTCAACACTGGCTGTTTATTTTAACAAGGTTGATTGAAATGATTCTATATGCTTAGATTACGCTCTAAAAATCCTGCATGTTATATGTACCAGATAAAACATGAGAAGTAAAAGTATCTTTTTGGTTGCAATGTGTTAGTGCTATACTGTAAAAGTCATACTGCACTACTGTAATGAAGTTGTATGTAAATTATGTACATGATTTGAAGTTTTAAGATAAAATATTGTTTACTAGATTTTTTTCTATTGTAACGTGAGCATTCTAAACTGCCATTGTTGGAGTCATTGTACTTTGTCAGGTGATTAACTATACAAAAGCACTCTGTCATGTAGTGGGTTGATAGTAGCTATATTATCCATAAGTCATTAGTATGTACAGTGCATAACATATCCACACCACTTAGCATAACTGTATCTATATATTTATCTATCTATCTATATATATATATATATATATATATATATATATATATATATAATTTCCTTTAGATACAAATGCAAAAGTGAGTCACCAGTAAGGTAGATCAGGAGAGTTATGTTTCTATTGCATATCCAGACATCAGCAGATCTGTTGGCACAGCACATTATGTAAGGCTGGCAGGTAATAAAAACATATGGGAGTAGGGATCTAACTGTGAAGCCAATATAAAATTGCCTCATTGATCAGAGCAGAATATAGGAAATGGTGCAGATATTAAAGGAGCAAAGATAGAATCCTTTTTAGTTCCATGTTAGTAACTGGTTTGCATAATAGTGGCTTTGGTTACCATGATCAAACTGTTTGCATACACCAACGCTTTCCTTTATTTATGCATGAAAGAACCAAACTTAATGCAATCTACTACACCTAACTGGATAGGTGGATGGTTGCAGCTGGAACCTAATAAAAACATTCAAACATATGAATTTTTGCTGTGGGGAGGTAAATTGGAAATTTACAGGACAAAACGCAGATCACAGAAAGAAAAGACGAGGTATAATAGGTATGTTGATCATTGTATTTTCTGTCTCATATGTTTTCAGATTAACTATGTTAATAATGAGAATTTCGTAACTGTAGCTATGCCCATGTTCATTTCATGTCCTGTGTAAAACTGAAGTTGAACCCAAGTCATATACTAAATGTTGTGGAAGCATTTTATTTTTTCTGCCATAAAGATAAAGATTTCCTACTTTATACTAGTTTCAATATGTAGAGAGACACAGTGCTACACCTCACTATGAAAATCCTAGCAATAGATAAAATAAATGGATGGAAATTTGCATAGTTCTGTGTGTCACATGATATGCCCATTATTCATCACATGATTTCGTACCAGTATGCACTTTATAGTGAGATAATTTTGTTGCTGAAACTTCACCTGCATGAAATTATAATACAGAGCTTGCATTCATTATTGTGAATTATGCAATGACCTCCCCCCATTAATATTCCAAAACGTGCATGCTGATTGGCCAGCGTGCCTGTTGTAAATCCCACTGTATACCAACGGAAAAAGGTCCGGTTGCCCGGACTTTTTTCCTTTGAAATAAAGTGATCAAAGCATTTTGTTTAACAAATAAAAATAGAAGAAAAAAACGGAGCAACGGAGACTTTCTTTTATCCTTTGCTTCTGTTTCAAAGCATTGATGTACTGGGTATGCATGGGATGCAAGTCCCATATGCATGCTCAGTACATCAAAACAAGAAAGCAGTGTACCACAACCAGCAGAAGAACAGTAATGCGCATTTATACAAGGACATTATTTAAGAAAAGTATTTTTTTTCTTAAATAATGTCATTGTATAATAGCAATAACCGACTCCGTGGTTGTGGTATATTGAAATTTACCCACGGTTGGCTTTATTTAATCACTCAGGCTTTGCCCACATGATTAAACCCCACCAACCATGGGTAAATTTCAATATACCACACCACGTCGTCGGTTATTGCTCAATTACATTTAAAATGCTGATGTAACTGCGTGTTTTCACATGGGGTTTTCCAATATCAGCTATCATCATGGAAATGACAGCTTTGTGGTCTATATTTTGTATGTCTACAATATGTTAAATATTCATCATGAGTAATTAAAAATCATGCAAGGTCAAGAATTTGATAAACAAATAAATGTCACAAAATGTCTAGCACACATAGGCACATGTATGCAAGAACATACATACTGACAAACACACACATGAACACACCCACACCCACCCATATGCACACATACAATCACAAACACATAATAAGCATATACAGCAAATGACAATCCATTCCTGCACAGTAATATTATAAATGTTATGCTTTAAACAGCAAGACATAGGGAATATTTCAGCAGGATTAGGATTGCACGTTAGTACCATAAACAGAATGCCCTAGACACTGAATCTTTCATAAAGAAAGTACAGGTTAAAATAATCTATTTGCTGACATAGCATTGCATTAACTGCAACAAACAAAATATTCTGATGGTTGGTCTGAGGCAAAATAGAATGGTATAATCATTCTGCTCCTTTAATTAAGATTCCTCACTTGAAAGTTATTAAATTATGTAAAAGATTTTATGCCAGAATTTTCTGACTACTTTAATTTCATGGACATATCATCAAAAGTTCAAGAAAATGTTATTGACAACCAACATACTTTTTTTTAGAACACATTGTTCTTTCAAATAATCCAGATGTGTTCTTGGAACTCTTTAATGGCTGATAGTTCCTACCTCTGTGTTGAGAAATCTAATAAGTAATAACATTTAGGAAATAAGTATAGCTGAAAAGTTCACAATTGAGGTATGGGTCTTTTTCCCCTCAAAGAAAAGAAGCACATTAAATCAATATTTCAGTTAGTGCATATCACGTTTGCATATGTCATTAAGACATATAAGGTACTTAAAAAGCATTAACATATATATCATGGTTTGCAAAATTATATATGTATTTACTTCTCAGGACAGTTTGTACATTTGTCTAATTATTATTATTATTATTATTATTATTATTATTATTATTATTATTATTATTATTATTATTAATATTATTATTATTATATTATTTAAAACTTCCATAGTTTTACATTTATTCTGTGTCTATAACAGTTGATGTGATGAGAGGCATAGAAACAATATATTTTGTGAATTATCCCATAGGAAACACATTAAAAACATTTCGCAATAGATCTGTGGAAACAGCTTTTGTAATCTGTTTAGGTTCATGGTTAAGTACTAGCCAATCAGTCACAGTCAACCTGGACTGGAGCCAATAATGCAAACGTCTGAAATTCAAATGTAAGTTTCCAATAATTCAAAAGTATAATGTAATTGTCATTCGAACTGAGGTTTTAAAAAATATTTTATTAGCTGAGATATTAGTCATCCTCACTCAACGCTTCTGTGCAAGGGCCTGCTCTTTCTGCAGTCCGGTTCTTATTACTTGATGTAACTTTACTATACTGGAATAGTTACATTAGAACAGTTACTCGTTTTTGTTCAGTCACTCATTTAGTAAGTGCGTAAGTTAATATCCAATTTCTGGCCCCCTTCTGTCACAATCTAATTTATAAGGATAAGGGTAAGTTCAGCACCTGTCTACAATTTAGAGTAGCCAATGAAATGAATGTTTTTATGAGGTGGTAGTAAACATGACTATTTAAAGAAAATGCACATAAAAATAAGGATAACATGAAGACTCCCCACAGAGAGTGATCAGAGGTCAAGACTGAATGGTCTCCCCTGGTGCGTAATCATCCTCATGTAAGTTCTTGCATTCAAGTAATCCAAACCACCCATTGGGCCAGTCGGGTTTCTGCCCCCCATAACAAGCAGTGTAAACCTCAAAAATCTCAATTGCGCACTGGGCACCAACGGACAATGTCCTGTAACTAAAGACACTAAAAACTAATTAATCCAAGCCACCCATCAGGCAAGTGGGTCTCCACCACCCCCATAACAAGCAGTGGAAACCTCAAAAATCTCACTTGCACACTGGGCACTCACAGACACTGTTCTGTAACTAAAGAGACTAAAAACTACTGTATGTGCTTAACTTCCAAGTGTCTAGACAGTAAAACATCTTAACTGCACTAACTTAAACAAATGTTAGTGATTGTGTTTATACATTCTGCTATATAGCTCCTTAATCAAACCACTGTATTGATGAGCACATTTCCAGGAAACAACAGCTGCATAACCCTCTCCAGTAAGTGCCCCCTGCTAAAGTCTATTTTCTTTTCAGAAAAACTTAATTCTATAAAATAACATTCCTTTACCTCTACTGTTTCATCTGTAACTAATCCCAGCTTTAATGTTATATCCTTTTAAGAATTTCAAGGTAAAATTAGATAATGTCTACACTTGCCTTAATATAACAGTATAAAGTAGAATGACTGTGATTCATATGTTAGTACTAAGCTTAGTACTAACGTACAAAGTAGAATGACTGTGCAAAGTAGCATACAGATTCCAGGACCTCACTTGCTCTTTTATCTAACATTTTCTCTCCCAATGACATTAAAGACATTATTCTCTGAAAAATCATCCTATAGAGTCATATGTGTTTAATAGGCTAATGACCACAAGGGCCTTTTTAAGCCTAGCCATGCATCCCAAATCTCTGACAAGTTCTGATACCTTTGATAAGTGTCAGCATGGGCCTGGGAGATGAACCATTTAAAGGTTACCTGTGTCCATTAAAGATATAAGTGCCAAACCAGGGATGAATTTCTGGTTTCCCATCCAATTGTCCAAGTTGCACTTGAACTGGGTTAGGGAGGAACTCTGCTTCACATGGATGGGGAGCCTGTTCCATAGACGAGGTAGTCTTTGGGATACATACCTATCTCTACAGCAGGTCCTATTTATATCACAGGCAATGGGTAATTCTGGTACTGTTTGTTTTGTGGATATGCAGGAGGTCCATCAGAGTGGACATGTAGGATACATTTGGGAAGCATGGCTAGAGTTAGTTGTAAAGGCCCTTGTTGTCATTAACCTAGTGCATACTTATTAACCTATTAACCTAATTGTATCTGACCCCTGGATGTTCTGTGTTATGTAGAGAAAGCATCTGAGAATTCTTGAGACCATAAGTGTTCCACTGTGACACCTCTAAATAACTAAGGAACCGAT
>NC_056730.1:633923213-634045713 GCF_019279795.1 Protopterus annectens | reverse complement strand
CATCCCTGTACTCTTCCCTCATCAGGCCAGTAATTGAGTACAATGCCCCTTTTACAGGCACCTGCAGCAATTGGAGAGACCATAAAAGTTCCTCACAAGGAGCATAAGACCTTTACTGTCCAGCACCCTTCAATGTCAAATTCCTTATTCAGGATTGCCATTGTCCATAACCACTGAATGTCTGAATCTCAACCAGTTACAATGTCTCCAATAAGAAATCCACAAATCATTTCCTTCAAAGTGTTGAGAAATTGGACTATTTTCCTTAATAATTCTTGACATTTACTTAGGACTTTTCACTGTATTGTCTTGAAGATACCAAATCTTTTTCATAGATATGTCTCTAACATGATTTTCATACTGTAGCTTTTTATGTGCAGTTTCCTTTCAACAGTCCCAGTTAAACTTGATTTCATCAGTCCAGTCTAGTCAGGGTCGGCCTTAGGTCAAGTGGTGCCCTAGGCAAAAGGGCACACACACATACTTGCATCACAGACCCCATATGTGTCCTTCTGACTTGTCTTCCATCCTACTGTTCTTCCCACTCCCCAGTCTCCATAATAGTTTAACTGCTATTATAGCACACTTATATTTTTCCTAGTAGCTAGTGCCCTTCCCAGCACCATAATAGTTTATGTGGCATTATGGGACATCTGTAGAATCCCTGGTGTCTAATATTTCTTCCTCTACCCTGATCCATGTAATGATGATGTCTGTGCTGTCATGGCATTTTAATCTCGCTGACTTATCCCTGGTGGCTAGTGTTTTTTTCCAATCCCTCAGTCCCTATACTGATGGCGCTATAATGGCACTGAATTTAAGTGTATCCCTGGTTGCTAGTGTTTCCCTCCATTTCCCTGGTCCACATACTGATACTAGTCCCATTAAAGCACTTCATGAAAGCATTATCCCTGTTGTTTAGTGGTACCCTACCCCCACCTTTCTGATCCCCATATCGCAGTGGTGGCAGGCCGCCATAGCTCTCAACCAATCAGAGACAAATCTCAACAGAATCAGGGACAAATCCAGGAAAAATCAGGGACAATCAGGGACACTTTTAAAATATTAGTTCTATTAACTTGAGGCATTAACATTATTGGAGAATATGAATTAATATACATTTCCTGAAGTAAAATAAGTGTTTAGTTCTTAAGTATAACTAACCACCTTTTGTCCAAAGGGTACCAGTGTTACGAGGGATTAAGAGGGACAGAGCTAAAATCTGACTCAAAATCAGGGACGTCCCTGAAAATCAGGAACAGTTGAAAGGTCTGCAGCCAGGTAGCTGAAGACAGCTTTTTGGCCATGCTCAGTACCACAGCATGGTGATCTGTGTGGTCAAGTAATTTCTTGGAAGTGGTTTGGGGGAGGCAGCACATGGCTAATTAGCATATGCTTCTTCCCTGGACTGCCTCATTAGCATGTAGGGTGGACACGGGGTCAGCCTTTGCTGTGCTGTATGTCTTTGTGCTAGAGCACCATGCAACACCGTGTTGGTGCAGTTGTTGTTGAACACCAAAAGGGTAGCACAACATGTACACAGTGGTATACACAATGCAGGACCTTCATTAATCCCCCATCTATTTCACTCCTCAGCTTTGTCTTCAAAATTCCAACATAGCCTTATTGGCCAAAACATAACTGTAATAACTGAATGAATAACTGAATTAAAATGGGGGGGGGGGTGGATGGAGGCTATTAAATCCCTGGAAGACATACGGTTCTGAGGTACATTTTAGATCCATTTCCAACCTTTATTGGTGTAGAAGATTAAGGTTGTGAGCTCTTGATAAGCCAGGTCATGCAATCCAGGATTAAATTCTGCCAGCCTGCATCTGCCTACTGTGTGACACTGTAGAAATCACTTAACCAGACAGCCCTGTTAGTCAGTGGGGAAAATGGGCTAAGCTTCTCAATAGTCTCATTGATTGCATACCTAGTAAACTACGCGTTAACCTTTTTATCTGAAGATGTTGTTGTGTCTTTTGGCTTTTCCCGGTTAGGGGTCGCCACAGCGGAACTCCAGTCCGCTAATGATTGGTAGTAGATTTTTACATGCTGAGTTGCCAGCCCTGATGCACAACCTTCAACGAAGGTACGCCCATTCATGCATGTCTCCACGCAGAAGACGCTCTAGCTGAGAATCAAACCGGACAGAGTCTTACTGTGAGGTGACAGCGCTACCACAGCACCACAACCGCAGTACCTTTTTATCTGAAGATATCTGAGTAAAAATCATGAGTGAGAAAACAAAAGAAATTCAGTTTTACATTGTGTCATGATCTGCCTTAACCATAATCTAAATACATAGCCACCTAGGGTGCCATGCCTGTCGAAGTGCTCTTTCCATATTTATTTATTTATTTATGTATTTTTAGAGCAATTAATCATGTTGTTACATCACTTTAGACTTGAATGTTGCGTGTTCAAAGGTAGGCATTAATCTGCATGGAAGAGTTATTGACTGACAGCATGCATTTTGGAATAATAAGTATGACTCTAACACCTGGCTTTACTGATTGACTATAATGTTCAGCAATTTACCAGAAAATCAAGAATTGTACAGGGCACAGAGATCAGAAATATGAGACAAAATCAAGGGCATTCTGCAGAACTCTGGACAGTTGAGATTAGAGGAATGGTGCAATGAGACCAGAAAGAGAAGCAGTGAGATGGGTGTTATTAGTTTTACAATACTGCTGGCAGTGATCAGCCAGATATTTTTGGCAGTATTTTTTGTGTGATTTTTGTGGAGCAAATTAGACTGTTTTAATATGAGGCAATTTGTGTGGTGGTAAATAATATTACATAGTTGTCATACATCATGGTTATAACTGCTGGTTGGAGGTGAGGGCTGACTGGTTGTGACAGTAACTGACACTCTCATCATTTCCTCAGTTTAAACAGTCACTATTTGGCTTTGCAGCACACTGTGCATTTGTGATTAGTGAGATGGATTATTTAACTAGACATTGGATATGGACAGGCTTTGCAGGACTAATGTGCTTTATGTGAAGTAGTGTGCAATATTTTGATGTGTGGCAGTAGTTTGTTTAGACATAGCCAACCTTTTTTAGCAGAATCAGACATCTGAATTATACAAAGTTGTGTCCATAACTGGTTGGTGGGGTTGTCAGCATGAAGGTAAATGACCCTCTTATCACCTACTCAGTTTAATAGTTATCTCTCAAAATAAATAAATGAATACATAAAATGAAAAATAAGGGATGAAATACATTGCAGAATACCCAGACTTTCAGAGCTTCTGGGGCCTGCTGATGCCCACACAACAATGTTATACAAGTGGATTTTGACACTGACTTGTTAGACATCTATGCCCTGAACTACACCTAGTCTAAGGTGTGTAAGAAGGTTTCTGTACTTGTTTGGGGGACTGGGGATGACATCATTCTTTTTTTAACATTCCTCACAAATCTCAGAGGGTAATGTTCCTCACAAGCTTCAGAGGGGTAAACAGAGGCTTGTACAGGAGCACTGTACTGTCTAGAAGTAATAAGTTGAAAACATTACTGTAATCATTTTTTTTTTCATTTTCCTCATAATTAAACATCTGATGCATATACAGGTGGTTATATTTTGGGTGAGAGTGGCAGCCCCCACACCCCCAGCTTAATTTAGTTGCTACAGTGTAGTCTTGGTCAGTTAAGGTGTGTTCAAAGGATGCAGGAAAAGGTAAAGTTGAAGCGTAAGACTAAACTTCTTTTGTTAATAATGGTTTTTATTCCGGCCAACATTGCATGGAAAGGTTATTTAATAACTCTAAAATGCAACTTAGAGCATCTAGAATCCTCATAGGCCTCCAGACCATGGCTTGATATATTTATTTCTACTGCAGTTATTACAGTGTAGCTTAGGGCATGCTGAAAGGATACCTGACCTACACCTTCAAAACAAGCCATAGCCTGAACACATCTACTATCTACACTGTTATATGCCTCCCCAGTTCTTAAAAACGTAAGAAAAACTGACATGCACAGAGTAGAATCCTACTATACTAAAATAGCTATATTTGCCACAAACCACACTAACAGATCATACCACTGCACAACTCTTAAGCAAGTAAAATGGCTCGAACTTTCTAACCTCTCAATTCTCAACCAGCTTACTAATGCCAACACCATCATACACCAAGCCAAGAATTTTCCTGCCCTCAAAAGCATAGTAAACCCCTATTCCAGCAGCTTATCCCTCCAATTATAAGATAAACTTTTACTTGAGATCACCAAAGCAAACAACAGTTAGGGAGATGCCCTGTTCTCTAAACAAATAGCTAAAACATGGAACTGTAGACCTCAACATATACTTCACACAACTAACCCATCTTAGTTCAAAAGACTCCTCAAAGATCACCAAACAAACAGTTGGCGTTGCTCAGAATGATAATATAAAACACTCCCTCACCCCTCATTCCTACCTGCTAACACTTTACTCCAAAAATAACTTACAACGTCTTCTTCTTTTTCCTATCTTGGATTAAGCAAATGATATCAAATATTGTTTTTATATCTAAATACAGATGTGTCTTACCAATGTTTTTAATAATGTGATTCCTTTTATTGTACACCACTGACTTGCATTGTATATTTCAGACTCGTATTGTACTCTACTAGATTTTTGTATCTGTGCTGTTTATTCCACAAATGTTGTAATGATGAGCTTTTTTCCCCTGGACCACTGCTAAAAATGGGCCCTGGCCCAGATGGACACTCCCAGTAAACACATTTAAATAAAAAAACAAAATAAATGGAAGAAAAACAAAGTTTAAACAGTAAGACTATTTTTTTGTTTCTTTGATCATGTGAACTTGCATGGCTTCTGGGGTCCTTGGGGTCAGAGACTCCCAGCTTATGACAGTTGTTTCCTCTGCAGTTATCAGGGTTCAGTCTTGCCTAGATAGTGTTGAATGTATGACTAACTGCAGAGGAGAAAATTAAGAGTAAGACAAACTGTGGGAAAAAGGAGGAAACATTTACTCTGGATGGTGTGGGTAGTGGAGCTTGGGGGCACCATGAGATGTGCCTGGGGATGGGGCAGGAGGAATGTAGTAGCTGACCTAAATTCAACTCTGATTTGTTTTACTCTTCAGCTTTTCTTCTGCATATTTCAACCCACCCTTACTGGCCATAACTACAACATATTACTTAATAAATACTTTGTCATAGTGTTTTATACTTCACAGTCCTTAGTTTTCAAATAGTTTTAAGAAACTTTCATTTAGAGTAGGTGTGTTGGCAGTAATGGAGAACACTGCTGTATTAATAATGGTAAAAACAGCAGATGAAGATGTAGAAACAGTGGTATAACACATTTTAATGCATTTAAAAGGTTAGCAGAACAACCACTGTTTCAGCAACAAATGCATTTTCTAAGTACTAAGAACCACGGCATGCCAATGTTTGTCATTAAAGAGAAAGACTGCAGAACACAGATGTGATATTTCATTTTATCAGACCAACAAAAGTTTCACAATTACTTGAGCTTTAGAGCGGCATGAGTGAATGTACGAACAAATAGTGTTACACCGCTGCCGTAACATTTCTAGCAGTTCATAACTATTATGTCAGCCTCTCAGTATGCAAACATTCTACCAAGGCCCATCCTCCATTATCACCAGTGTGTTGGAGTTCATTGAGATTGGTGAAGGGAAGTTCTTTGAGCTGGATGGGATTTACCACTGTGCACTGTAGGGTTAGTGTCGGCCCCATTGCTGAAAAATCAAACAAATAAAATGGTCTGCCACTCTTTCTCCACCTGGACAACCATTGTTAATGGACCATACCTCTCAAATGTCCCTATTTATGAGGAACGTACCTCATTTGGGGTCTTAAAAAGTTCACGTTCCTGAAAGTTCCACATTGAAAGACTCTGACACACATTCAGTGTTATGAATTTTTTTAAGTGAAATCCATTGTAAATAGATATGAACCATATTAATTCATTAAAGGATCTTCTTTATAAATAAAACCAGCATATTTTAACCATGCTATGACCTTCTAGTTGAAGTTGTTAGTTAGCCATTAGTATGCGTTCCACATTTTGCCCATTTGTTCCACATTATGAGGGCTAATGTTCCTCCTTTTGGAGATGGAAGGTTGAGAGCTATGTAATGGACTGCTAGAAAACGTCCCATACTGGAAAAATGCGATGTTGCAACTCTTCTTTTTGTTGTAATGTTGTCAAATGAGGGAAGCAACTATTTTTCACAGACTCCTATATCCCTACATTTTAGGTTTTAGCATATTAGTTAAGGGATGCAGGAAATGATTACAATACTGCTATAAATAAGCCCCGATGTTTATTCGGTACAACAGAAACTGAATAAAATAAATGCATTTTACGTATCCTTTGCATGGTCAATAACCTGCTGTAATTCTCCTCCTGACTCAAATGAAATGAACTCACACAGTACACAGTCTTAAGCACTTATAAGTGTTTATCCTTACATTAAAACTTTTGTTTCTTTAGAACGGTCGTTCATTGCGGTTTCTAAAGAAAGGAGCCACAACGAACGATCGTTCGGGAAAGGGGAAACACATTAAATATTGGTCTCATCATAAACATAGAAAGTTATTAGAATAACAGGATTGCTGTTAACGTGAGTGCAGTGAAGGACATGAAGACTATGACTGAAACAACAGTGACTTCAACCCTCCGATGTTTGACTTTATATGATAAATTCAAAAATATCTGGATATTCTGCCGTAATTTGAATGGTGGATTGGTCTGCTCCATGCAGTAAGTAACTGTTTTTACCTTAAAACGATGAAGTTTACAATGATTGTTCATTGCGGTTTCTTTCTAGAGAGACCACAATGAACGATCATTCTAAAAACCAAGGTTTTAATGTAACCAGACTTTAATGTGCTTAACAACTGTCTCCTACATTAAAAACAAATCTGGACAAAGCCTACGGGGGAGGGGGTGAAGGACAAAAACTTAGGACAGATTTTAAATATTGTTTTTAGAAACGTTATTAAAATTACTAAATTCGGGTTAGCTTCGCGTTTCTGAAGGATACCAAGTCTGAAACTCAAGCATGTCATTACACACTGACTTTTAAAAAAAATATGTAAGGGAAGCACAATGAACAACCGATCTGCAAAAATAAAATGTTAGCACTTTGCACTTATAAGTGCTTGCCAACCCTCCTACAGAAAATATATCGGCAAAAAAGGTTAAACTTTCGATGATACAAGCGAAAAAAGTGACTGAGCAGCAGCAAAAATGTATTACGTGGGAAGAGTTGGGACAGGAACGCAAAATGAAATGATAGTTGACAGTGGGAAAGAAAAGAAGACTGGAATTTAAGAAATACGGGAAGTTTAAAAGAAAAATGACACTGTGGGTGGGAATGTGAGTGACATAGTAAAGTGGGCGTTACTTTTGTTATTTATAGTTGGACCCGAATTTTCAACACTGGGATTGTCCCTTTAAGGTTTACTGATTGGTTTCTAATCCTTGTGCACTTAACAGTGTCTGCAGAGTTCAATTGCCCATTGGCTATCCATCACCTTCCCTGTAGTCTTTACCCCTCCCCCTCCAGCTCTTATCCTGTATTGGATAGCCTGAGGTAATTTAAACCCAGACTGCCATTTTGTTTCCTTTTTTCTTTCAAATCCCAAACCAGCTGTTTGTCTCCCTTTGTGTGTAATCATCCTCATTTAAATTCTTGCATTCAAGGTATGCTGTACATTGTGGTTTAATACCTAATTATTTATTACAACAGCTTATGCTATTTGTTTCTGTTTTTAACACTTCACTGCAGGATACCTTTAGATATTTCTGCTTAATGAACTGATGTCACATACGCACCTAGACATGCTCTGTTTGCTTGTTTACTGTCATAGAGCCAGAAGGGTTATTTTACATATTGCATTTAACTGCTCTGTCTAACTGCATTGACTAGTGTTTAAAACATATTGAAAGTGTATCTTGCTTAATGTAGTAGAGAACTGCTTTATGTATTATTCATTGTTTATGTATTGTTTACTGTTATAGAGCCAGAAGTGTCATTTCACATATTGCATTTAACTGCTCTGTCTAACCGCATTGAGTAGTGTTTAAAACATGTTGAAATTGTATCTTGCTAAATGTAACAGAGAACTGCTTTATGTATTATTCACATTTTATTTTTGTATGTTGCCATAAGAAAAGATTTATGTTGTCAGGTGTTGAAGCAGGAACAACCATTGCCATTACCTGATGTTTTTGTTATTGAATATTGCTAAATCAAGTCAAATCTTATATAGCTTAATTCTTCGTAAATGACATACTTGCACACATGACTTTCATTTCTATAACTCGCCTATGCATCATTTAACTTATTTTACTAGGCTATAACCTATCTGCTATTTGTTTCTGTTTTTAACACTACACTGCAGGATACCTTTAGATATTTCTGCTTAATGAACTGATGTCACATACGCACCTAGACATGCTCTGTTTTCTTGTTTACTGTCATAGAGCCAGAAGGGTTATTTTACATATTGCATTTAACTGCTCTGTCTAACTGCATTGACCATTCCTCTGACTCTTACAGCTTTACCAGAGCTATAACTTACTAGTCCTAGCACTACCATTGCTGGTGACTGGTCACACACGTAATGCTCTCTTACATTGTTTTTCTATTTTTCTTTTAGTAATCCAAGCCACCCATCAGATCAAGTGGGTCTCCACCCCCCCCCATAACAAGCAGTGGAAACCTCAAAAATCTCACTTGTGCACTGGGCACCCACTGACACTGTCCTGTAACTAAAGAGATTAAAAACTAATGTAGGTGCTTAACTTACAAGTGTCTAGGCAGTAAAATACATTAACTGCAATAACTTAAACAATTGTTAGTGAGTGTGTTAACACATTCTGCTGTTTAGCTCCTTAATCAAAACACTATACTGATGGGCACATTGCCAGGAAGCAACAGCTGCATTACCCTCTCCAGTAAGTGTCCTCCCCAACTAAAGTCTATTTTCTTTTGAGAAAAACTTAAATTTATAAAATAGCATCCAATTACCTCTCCTGTTTCATCTGTAACTAACCCCAGCTTTAATTTTATATCCTTTTAAGAATGTCAGGGTAAAATTAAATAATGTCTACATGTGCCTTAATTTAACAGAATAAAGTAGAGTGACTGTGCAAAGTAGTATACCCTTTCTTAAGGTTCACGGAGTGGTTTCTAATCCTCTAGAACTTAACAGTGTCTGCAGAGTTCAATTACCCATTGGCTATCCATCTCCTTCCCTGTAGTCTTTACCCCTCCCCTTCCAGCTCTTGTCTTATATTGGATAACCTGAGGTAATTTAAACCCAGGGTGCCATTTTGTTTCCTTTTTTTTCAAATCCCATAGCAGCTGTTTGTCTCCCCTGGTGTGTAATCATCCTCATGTAAGTTCTTGCACTACTGATCTGGGCCTGTCCACTCTGTTCCCCTACCCTGCCCCCACTATCTGCCAATTTATAGACACAAAACCACACCCCTCCACCCACATCCCACCCACCACCTCAACTGATCCCAAAACAACAACACGTTGGAAACATTAACAAGCTCCCTCTTTCCACCCACCAAGTAGTCCTACCAAACTCTATACCCCCATACTATTATCACCAACCAAACCATCACCCACAAACCCCCAAGTATCTGTTTACCTGATAAACTCACCAAACTATGCATCAACCCCTATATCACTAGGTGGATTGCAAATTGTCTCACAGAAGACACAGTGTGAAAGTAGTAGACTCCAAGTCAGACTGCCAACCAGTCATGAATGGAGTCCCACAGGGATTGGTCATGGGTCCTCTCCTGTTCAGCATCTACTTCTGAAGTCCAGGCCAACATAAAGGGACTCTGGCTGATCAAGTTTGCAGATGACTGCAAGCTGGGAGCCATTATTAACTTCCCAAGTGATGCAGACATCCTACAGAAAGGCCTCACTGAGACCAATGACTGTTGTCAAAACCATGGCCTTAAGCTTAATGCCAAAAAATGTGTTGTCCATCCCCTTTGATAAAAACTCAGTTCCCACTAATTACCACATCGATGGGAGCCCACTGAACACTGAAGGTGTGAAACAAGCAGCTCAAAACCAGATAAAATGCGTAAATAGCCAGCCACAGATCCCAGTAGCTCGAGCAGGAATAATCCAATAAAGTAAATCCACGGAGACCAAATAAACCGTTTAATGAAATCTGATGAAATCTGCTGTGGACAGATGAAAGCGCTAAACCTGATTTTACATTTTGGAGCTCTGTGTTTGTTTAACTTGCATTAAACGGTTTATTTGGTCTCCGTGGATTTACTTTATTGGATTATTCCTGCTCAAGCTACTGGGATCTGTGGCTGGCTATTTACGCATTTTATCTGAACACTGAAGGTGTTATAAGAGATCTGAGGAAACAGGTTGACAGCAATCTCTCCTTCAACAACCATATTGCCACTGTGGTCAGAAAATCCTTCTATGTGGCACATCTCATACCAAGGGTTTTGCATCCAGGAAGAAAGAGGTCATCGTCTCTATCTACATTTCCCTCATTAGACCAATCATTGAGTATAATGCCCAATTTGGCATATACCTCACTAGACACCTGCAACAGCTGGAGAGGCCACAGAAGTACCTCACGAAGAGTATTCTAGGCATTAAACACATGTCCTACATAGACAGACTCAAAAGACTCCAGCTATTCTCTGTCTCATATCCCCCACTTAGAGGTGATCTTTGCTTGACAAAACCATGTCTGACCCAGCTCTGTTAGAAATGCTACATCTAAAGAAATCCCAATCCTTCCACACCACACACTCCAGAGTCCTCAACCTCATTACCACAATCAACAGAACATGCTGGAGGGACAGGTTCCTCACCCAGAGACTGCCCATGCTCTGGAATAGACTTCCCATATATGTCAAGCAGAGCACCTCGTTGTCCCTCTTCAAGAGAAATCTTGATGAGTGGATGGGTAATAGAAGGTTCACCCCGGGGATCACTCCAGTGGCTCTACTTGATAGAGGGACTGAGAACTAACATCGGGCAGCACGATGCCAGGGCATGTCTATGGACTAGGCTTGTAAAGACTTCAGGACCATTAGCCTAGTACACACCTATGAACCTCTCATCTATTACTACTAGCTACCCTTGTTGCACTTTATACCATTACCTGCTACCATAATGCTCACATAATATTTCACCCTAACCCAACCCTAACTTCCACCCACCAACCACATAGTAACACTCCATTCTCCAACATCCATCTCCACTTACTGAACTGCTCTACCACTGAGCTAGAGAAATTCAAATATATTAATCCCACCATACCTTCCACCAAACCCAACAGATTAACTAAACTTCTACTAAAAATTCAGTCTTTATGTCTATTCCTAGAAACACAGCTCCAAATCTGTGGTCAAATCCAGGCCCCACAGCTGATACTACCAACTTCACTAGTCCAAACATCCAACACGCAATTAACTGTAAAAAAACCTCTGTGACCTAGTATGAACACTAGAAGTATTGTGAACAAAATTGATGAAGTACATGCTACACTCTCCTTTTACAACCCAGACATTACATTCATTACAGACACCTGGCTCAAACCCCACATTAACATCAGTGAGATACATCCCCAGGTTATAATATAATCAGGGCTGATAGAACTATCAGAAAAGGTGGAGGTATCGCCATACTATACAAGACTGTCCTCAAGGTAGACCTTATACATAAAGAGATACTAACATTTAACAATGCAGAAATGCTATTCACCAAAATTCAAATCAAGCAACAGAAGCAACTAAACCTAGAGGGTGTTTACATACTCCCAGGTGACAACATACCTAATCTCGAGTCTATACTAAACTGGACATCTGCAAACCTCCCACAGGAGACAATCCTCCTAGGGGAGTTTAAGATTGACTGGAAATTCATTAACACAACTATCCCCTCTAATCACATCAACCTATATTCCTATTCTCAATTTATCCAAACACCCACCTGCATTGACAAAAATGCAAACAAGGAATCCATACTAGACTGTATCCTACATACAACCCATTTACTGTCCAATATTATCGTACAGTGCCAAATGGCCTTAGTGACCATTTACCCACATTCATATTAAGACAACACCTCAAAACCATTAAACCAATCACCATAAGTGAAATCCATAATTCAAAAAAATGTCATACCTGAGATTTTCATTAATGCACTAAGGTATTGCAACTGTGCTCCCCTAACAACCCTCACACTAGAGAAGGCAGTGGAATACTTGAAGTTCACCTTTTTAAACATATTAAATCAGATGCCCTCCTACGGATAATTCGAATAAAAAACAGCCCACCTGCATGGCTCTCTAAAAGCAAAAGAATCCTTCTAAAACTTAGGGATAATGCTTGGGATACATGGTATCACAACAGGCAGATCTTCCTCAAACTGCGCAATAAAGCAAAAAAAAAAAAAAAACAGATAAGGCAAGTTAAGAAAAATCACTATGTAGAGCTACAAGTAAAAAATACCACTAACCACAAAGATTTCTGGGCAGTTGTCAGTCAAGTATTACAACCAGGCAAACCCACTACCCTTCCCCCCAGTGTCAGAGAAGATAATATAGAGATAGCTACAGAATTGAACTACTTCACTTCTTCCATCCTTAACCTAACTAGCAACAGCCAGACCTGCACTCCCTCACAACCAATCAGCAACCA
This sequence comes from Protopterus annectens, assembly GCF_019279795.1. Lineage (NCBI taxonomy): Eukaryota > Metazoa > Chordata > Ceratodontiformes > Protopteridae > Protopterus > Protopterus annectens. The sequence continues at coordinate 634,033,008 of NC_056730.1, read as the reverse complement.
AAACTCATATCCCTCCATTCACTCTCAAACCAGTTCCTACCAACACAATATGTAAGCACTTCACTAAACTAAAACCCACCACTATGGCAATTGATAAACTCCCTGCAAAGTTCCTCAAAATTGCCACTAGTACTATAGCTTATCCTATCTCGATACTTATCAACTAGTCTATCAAAGAGCATACAATTCCAGCCCTTTGGAAAACCTCCTGCATAGTACCCTTGCATAAAGGTGGTCCCTCAACCGAACTTACCAACTACCACCCCATAGCAATCTTATCCCTCTTATCAAAAATCCTGAAAAATGTATCTATTTTCAGCTAATGAAACACTTACTTACAAATAGTGACCTCACCAACATGGCTTTCACTCATCCCATAGCACTACCACAGCATTCATATCCTTCACCAACACTGTCAGTCAATATAGGAACAAAGGAAAGCTAGTGTCTGCCACCTTCCTCGATCTATCCAAAGCATTCGATACAGTATCCCACAGCAAAATACTTACTATCCTAGCTGAAGTCAACCTAAACAACCCCTCCTTGCTTTGGTTTCAAGACTACCTATCCAACCGCCAACAAGCAGTTAAGTGGCATAATCCCTCTTCCTCCTTCTCCCAGTAGCAGTAGGTGTACCACAGGGATCCATTCTGGGACTCCTACTATTTAATATCTTTACAAACACCCTCTACACTACCATCCAGCAAGCTGCAATAGTCCAATATGCAGATGATACTACACTGATCTGCTCAGCCCCCACACTCCAAACACTCCAGACTAAAACCCAAGAGGTGTTCTCCAATATCGAAAACTGGGTAGGAAACTCACAATTAATACTTAACCCCAAAAAGACTCAAATTATGCTTTTCAACCCTACCAAAACTATTGACTCTTCTCGTCTTTTCTCTATCAATTCTGCCAATAACACCCAAATCTCCCCAGTATCACAAGATAAACTTCTTGGTGTAATAGTTGACCAAAACCTAAAGTTTGAGAAACATATAGCACAAACCATATCCAAAGTCCATAAAACAATTGGAACCCTATACTGATGCAAAAACTATCTAGCCAAAAACACCAAAATTACTGTATTCAGAACTCACCTTCTCTCTGCCTTGCTCTATCCATCCCCTGTATTAACAAACCTTAACAAGACAGACCTACGCAAATTGTCCATGTGCTATAATAAAATAGCTAGATTCACAACCAACTCTAATTTCCGTTCCCAACACTGTCACTCACTGAAACAACTAGGTCAGCTAGAACTCTCCAACTTACTAAACTATAACCAACTCACCATGGCCCATTACTTGCTGTACCACCCAAACAAGATTCCCGATCTCTCAGGCTTACTCAGCTTTCACAATTCTGCTCACCAACTAAGATCCACAAACAAAGCCCTTCTTGAAGTAGCTAAGTGTAGACACAGTGCTGGTCAATCCCTCTACACCTACACAGTTGCTAAAATTTGGAATTCTCTTCCACTGGATATCAGATTACAAAACAGCAGTCTCATCTTAAAAACCCAATTAAAAGTCCACCTCAATCTCATCTGACAATGTACCTGTACTGACAATGGCTAGCCCTACTACCACCATTCATATAAACCTTCCTCTGGCACTACTTGAAAGTCAAACAAATAAAAAAAAACTACAATAACAAATTTTATTTTAAATGAAGGTATATAACTGTTATATAGTATTACTGCACTTTCTTACTCAAATACATTATATTTTCTGCTTTATTACTGCATGCTCTATATATTGCACACTTCTGTAACTTCTCATCATACTATGCCATGATATACTATTGTTTGCTCACTCTGTTCATTTGTACTCACCTCTGACTTTTGTATTTTTATCATGTATATGGACCTTTTGTATTTTTATGATTGTCATGTATGTGGAGCTTTTCTTCCTGGGGCTCTGCTGAAAACAGGCACTTGATTGTCCAGTCAGACCAACCTGGTAATCAAATCTAAAATAAATAAATAACTAAAGTCCCTGCATCTATGATACAGTATTTTTAACCACTAAACTATCTTGTTCCCAGTTACAGAAGTGAAATATTGCTAAACTATTAGATTTCTTGTGATGGGGAGGGGAGAATATGCATTCAATCTTACCAATAATTTAATTTTTATATATGCAAGGATTTGGTGCTGATTTATTGAAGCATTTTCCTGGAGGAGAACTTGTGGAGCATTTGCATATGATAGTATAAATCATATAGACAGATTCATAGATTAGTACTAGACTAACAGCCCTTGTGGGCCATTTTAAGTCTAGTCAATTATCCCATGTGAGAATCAAACCCTGCACCTTGTGTTTGTAAGGTAAACACCTTAGCCATTGTGCCAACTTCTCACCCTATATATTTTTTTAATTTAGACATCATTAAACAGATAAGCCTGCTGAACCTAAGTGTCCCATTTCAGGAGCAACTCTGCTTAAATGACTTCCTCAGAGTCACACAGCAGACAAATGGAGTTAGAAAAAAAAACAGACCCTGCATGTTGGCTATAGGAAGCAGCTCATACATCTAATCTTGTGCATTGATTGCCAGACTAGGTATTGGTATGGGGTAGTTGTTCATTGCTGATGACGTTCTTGAAGATGTTTCTGGGTCACTTAGCAGTGTTGCTTGATGAAGTGCAATGGTTTACATTGACATACACATCACATTATACTTGTCATCTCGTTCATTCCTAAGTTGAATGTTGAAGTTTCCACACAGAAGTACAGAGTCATTCTGTAGTACCTTATAAAACCACATCATCCAAGACATCTTAATACTCCCATAATTGCTAGGTCCAAAGGTAAGAGAGCTTTACTTGATGTAACTCACAACAATGGTGTGTGTCGATCATCTACCATCATAAACTTCAAATATACAGTACTCACCTGGCAGTGTATGAGCATCACTATAACTGCTCTAGACCTCTTCTACAGAAAATAATCACCTCCAGTATAAGAGTCTTGTTCTGGAACTTTATCTGTGTGAATGAATAACACCAGATGTTTCTAGTCAATATGTTCTAACTTCTGACACAAACTACGACTCTTCCAGAATTTAGTTGTCATTTCTATGCTAAGAGCCAACTTTCATTGCTAGAATCTAGTTTGTTATAATTATCACAACTCAATCCTGACACATAACTGATATCACACCTTATTCTTCACCTTTGAGGAGATGACCTCATATGATGGACATAGCTAGAGGTGTATAACTGGAATGAGCAATTTACCTGAGCTGCATTCGGATGGTGGGTTGGTACTTGAGATCTGTCCTCATTGTTAACCGTCCATAATGAATGCAATAGTCTAATAAAAAGTTGCATACAAGTGTATTTTGTATGACAACACCATGGAGTCAAAGGTGTTCAAGTGACTTTTTAGTACTGCAACCTCACATGATTCTATATGTCCTGAAAACTTGTGTCAAAAAGGTAATGAACTGTCCATTGGTCAACACATTATGGTGAGTTGACTCTCAGAGCTGGGATAACAGCTAGTTACACCCTTAAAACCAGCACATAGTGAATGCTATGGCAATGCCTAGCAGATGTTTATCTGGGCTGTGAGATCAATAGCTACCACTATTAAAGCTTCTCCAGTACATTAGACATGGTTGTGGCATCAAAATGAACCCTGTTCAGGTTCTCAGGAATTTAGGCTCTGGTAAAGGAGCTGTCTCCTAGTCCGTAGTTGCCCTGATGGTAACTGAAAAACCTGCCTGTGAATATTAGCAGTGAGCAAAGCCATAAGGGTAAAGAAAGAGACCTTTCATGCAGTGTTAGCAATAGGATTTTCAGACCTAACTGATGTTTCCAAGCAGGCCAGTAAGGAAGCAGATGTAACAGTCACAAAGTGAAGGGAAGAGTTGGAAGGTTTTTGGTGAGGTTGTGGAAAATGATTTTTAAATGACCTCAGCATGGTTGCAGTGAAACAGTTTTTGACTTTAGAGGAGAAACAAAACACTGTCCAAGCTGTTCTTATCAATGATAGAAAGGCACTGACCTTGACTGCGGACATTATTAAGCAGCACAGGAGGACCTTCAGGAGCTAATAAACTCAGGGATCATGCCCTTATTTAAAAAGTAATAGGAGTAGGTCCATATCTGTTTATTATTTCACTCTGGTTATTAACTAGTTCCAAACTGGGAAGGCTGTCTGAGGGGATGCGATTCAGTTGGAAATTATATTGCTTGAGAGTTATATTTTAAGAAGCATTTTATTTTTTTTTTCGAAGGTACTTATTTTTCTTTCTGGACTAGCAAATTAGAGTGGTATTCCCCATAATCCAAAAGGGAACCAGATGAAGTATTCCACTTTGAGGAATAATGATCTCTTGCCTACCAAGAAAAGTTTATGCCCAGGATGTTTGAAATTACACTTCTTCTAAATGAACTGTTCATTCAGAAAAGAAACACAGATTCTATACTTATTGTGAAACAAGGTAAACTCTTTGTTCTTAGCCAAACATATATATGACTGCTTATTTCAGACTATCTTGCCAGAGGTGCAACAGCAACACAGGTTTTGAGGTCCACTGCTCTGTGCCATTCATTCATTCCCTACATTTGTAGAGTAAGTGCATTTCTATTCATACCTTTAAATAGTCATAGTGGGCACAGCACTATACCAAGGGATTGTCTTGTCTACCCTACTCTTCATGATTTTCTTATGCAGTCTATCATGATGGAGCATATGCAGCTTTAGGATGTGAGTGTTGTTTAATTTCTGTTTGCAGATGATGTTGCCACTTTGGTGTCACTTTAATCATGTATTGGTAAAGTTCTCTATTATTTATAAAGCAATTAGGAAGAAAATTAGCATTCCTAATCAGAGGTCCTGGTTCTCTCTAGTACCACAAGTTGAAGAGATTCAACTGTTCTTTCATATCAAAACCTGGATCTCTGGTGCAAGGGATAGTTTTGTGATTGCACTTCAAGTGAGTGGGCCTTGAGTAGTGGTCCCAGCACTGAAGGAAACAGGCATGGAGAGGGTGGGGAGGAGTGAAGGTTCATGATATACTTGGGTCAACTAGGAGGAATAAAGGGTTGCATTCACTCGGAGGCTAACTTCTTGGAAGAGACTGGCTAACTCACTGCTTTTACCAGTGGGTGGGACAGAAACACTTGGAAAGAATGCCCCTTGCAGAAGTAAGAGGACATCCTCTGGTGCCATAACATTGCATGCTCCTTCCTAAGTCCTGCTTTGCCTCCATGTATTAGGGATGGGAAGAAACTAAGGAGAAATCTTCAACCCCCCCACGATGACTGTTTGAATGAAGAGGTGATGAAAGACAGGGCTTGATTGCCTGTGGTGGTGGGGGGTTGACAATTGATAGATAGGAAGAAGACAAAGAGTTCAAAAAAAGATATTCATTCATAAGTAAGGAAGACAAAGGATGAGTGCAGTAATCTTAATGCTGCAGGTATGTTACTGGACTGTCGTGATAAAGCATGAACTGAATAAGAGACCAATACTCTGTTTACCTGTTTTTCCATTTCCACATTATTACCAATGATCACAAGCTTTAGGTAATGACTATATCATAGGTTCATAGGTTCATAGGTGTATACTAGGATAATGGCCCTGAAGCCTTTACAAGCCTAGCCCATAGGATTACCCTGGTATCATGCCAGCCGACCTTAGTTCCCAGTGCTTCTGTCAAGTAGAGCCACTACAGTGAATTTTCTATTTCCCATCCACTCATCAAGATTTCTCTTGAACAGGGCCAGTGAGGTGCTCTGTTTGACATGTATGGGGAGTCTATTACATAGCATGAGCAGTGTCTGGGTTATGAACCTGTCCCTCCAGCGCATTCTGCTGACTGTGGTAATGAGGATGGGGTCTATATTAGAAAATTGAATATTTAAGTTTCAAATCACTAAAGGTCGACCTTTAGTGATCAAACTGTTAAAACACTGAATGTTCAGAAAAAAAAAATAAAAACAAAAAAAAGATAAACGGTGTAGGCTGTGGAGCAAGCCCCCCTTGCACCCCCCTCCCACCCCCCGCTACTTAAATATACCAACTCTCAGACCACACTACATTTCCGCTTACTTGTTTGATGTTCTGCAGTTTCGCTATTCTCGTGTCGACAATGTCAGATTTGACATTGTTGGCTTTCAACAATTTAATATAGACCCTGAGGTTGACGTCTCTGGGGCATATGATGCAGAGGCATTGGGATGTTGTTAGATGTAGCATTTCTAAGAGAGCTGGGTCAGATATGGCTTTGTAAGTCAAGCAGAGATCACCTCTAAGTAGGTGATATGAGACAGAGAATAGTTGGAGTTTTTTGAGTCTGTCCATATAGGACAAGTGTTTAAGGTCTAGAATCCTCTTTGTGAGGTACTTTTGTGGCCTCTTCAGTTGTTGCAGGTGTCTAGTGAGGTACATGCCAAATGGGGCATTGTACTTGATAATTGGCCTAATGAGGGAAGAGTAGAGGGAAACAATGACCTCTTTCTTTCTGGATGCAAAACCCTTAGTAATGAGATGTGCCACATAGAAGGACTTTCTGACCACAGTGGCAATGTGGTGGTTGAAAGAGAGGTTGTTGTCAACCTGTGTTCCTATATCTCTTAAAACACCTTCTGTGTTCAGTGCACTACCATCGATGTGGCAATTCATGGGAATCGGGTTTTTCCCAAAGGGGATGACAACACATTTTTCGGCATTGAGCTTAAAGCCATGGTTCTGACACCAGTCATTGGTCTCAGTGATGCTTTTCTGTAGGATGTCAACACCACTTAGGGAGTTAATAATAGCTCCCAACTTCCAATCGTATGTGAACTTTGTCAGCCAGAGTCCGTTCATGTTGACCTGGACTTCAGAGAAGTATATACCAGACAGGACAGGACCCATGACGGAACCCTGTGGGACTCCATTCATGACTGGTCAGCAGTCTTACTTGGAGTCAGCTACTTTAACACTGTGGGTTCTATATGTGAACCAGTTTGCAACCCACCTAGTGATATAGGGGTTGATGCCTAGATGACTGAGTTTTTCTATGATTCCTAAGTGGGGAACGGTATCTAAGGCCTTGGCCAGCTCAAGGTAGGCTGTGTGAACCACCTTGCCTTCATCCACAGCTCTGGTGACTGACTCAAAAAAGTCAACCAAGTTGAGCAGGCATGATCTACCCTTCACAAAACCAAACTGTGTGGGATCCAGAGTTTAGAGATTCCCTATATCCTTGTTTATTAGGTCCATGATGATGCGTTCCATAGCTTTGCATATCAGACTCATTAGGCTAATGGGGTGATCCTTCCCAGGGTCTGTAGTCATTCTTCCATTGTGGAGAGGGATGACTGTAGCAGTGCACCATTCAGTAGGGGCAAAGCCTGAGGTGAGGCTGTGATTGAACAGGGTACACAGGTGAGGTGCCAGTTCACTCTGTAGTTCATGTAGAACACAGCCAGTGATATTGTCAGGTCCCACAGAAGCTGTATTCTTGGCCTTGGACAGTACTGTTTTAACCTGTGCAGCAGTAATGCTGGGTGCCTGTCAATCTACTGTTAATGTGATAGGTCCTTTGTGAGTTAAGTTGGCATTGAATCTGTCAGCAAATATATTGGCAATATCTGTTGGCTCAGTATAGGTACCATTGTGCAGTAGATCAAAGCAAATCTGGGTACTGCATGGAGATTCTTTACATAACTGTAGAAGGCTATTTTGTTGTGTTTACTATCTGCTAAAATTCTGTTTTCATAGCTAGCTTTAGAGGATTTGATGAGGGATCTCAACATTTTGTTGAGGCTGATAAGGGAGGTTTTCAGTCGTGGGACTTCACCTTATTCTGCATCCGTTTCCTCCTCCTGTTGTAGAGTTTGTTTATGGCAGGGGACCACCAGATTGGCTTTCTATTTTTGGAGGAGAGCATCTTGGTTCTATTGGGTATGGCGAGATCCATGCATTTGTGTACGTGTTCATACAGTGCATTAGTGTATGATTCAGCGGTCATGCAACTATTCTCCATTTGTATGGGTGCCGTGAAGTTAGCCACCTCTGTTTTTAGGACCCCAAAGTTAGCTTTGGAGAAGTTTTTCATGGTGGTTAACTTTGCAGGGGGGGGTGGATTTCCAAAGTGATTAGTTTGTGGTCAGATCTAACCAGGGAGGAGTTGACTACTGGTGCAGAGCAATGGTTGCCAGTGTTAGTAATGACCAGATGTTACTACCTCTAGTGGGGGTAAGAACAAGCTGGTCCAGGGCATTGGAATTAATGAATTCCAGGAAATGTTGGGCAAGTGTATTGGTACATGAGTAGTTTTCCCAGTTAACTGAGGGGTAGTTGAAGTCACCCAGTATGAGAGTGTTAGGTTGGACTCTAATATTCTTCAGGGTGCTTAGGAATGTGGAGTGAGAGTCTTGGGACATGGTTGGGGATCTATAGCAGGCTACAACCTGAATCACTGTCTTACCCAGTGTTAGCTGCGCCTGAAGTATCTCTGATTAGTTATGTTGGGCTACCAGTCTGAAGGTGTGCACATCCTTTATGACTATGGAAACACCACCACCTTTGGAGCTTCAGTCCAAGTTCTGGGGCCGAAAGGTGTGGAATGAGTTATAGCCTGGTAGTGCAGGTGTGCTTTCTGCTGCTTTGATCCAGGTCTCTATTACAGCACAACTGTTAATGTTCTCCATTTTAAGGAGTGCTTTGAGCGAGTGCATTTTGAAATTTAGACTTCTAGCTTTGAGCAGCATGACCCACAGATTGCATTTGTTTTAGCTGTTACGCTGGTAATTTGGTCTTTTGAACACCACCTAAAAAAGGCACTACAGGGGAGGCAAGAGCCTTGACCAGTATCCAGAAGCCCAGGGATGACAGATGCAGGCCATCTCTAACAAAGCATCAAGGTCTGTCAGTCATGTCATCCCAGGCAGACAGATAATGGATCCTGTTAGAATGACATCAGAAACTTAACCAGTTGTTGAAATCAATCATTTTCTGCGTGTACTGTGGTAGCATTCTGGGTGATGGTAGGATGCTGCTCAGGGCTAGGGTCATACTTGTCTGGACTACATAATCCAAGAGCTCCTCCATGTCTTTTTTCATGTAGTCCAGGGTGTTATGCCTCAGGTCATTCACACCCACCTGTACAATGACATAGTCGTATTTGTACCTGTTGTTGAGGGACTTGAGTGCATGCATTATGTGGCAGATCCTGGCACCTGACAGGCAGCTGACTGTTACTTTCTCCTTATTCAACTTAGTGAGTGGGACATCTGTGTGCCTCACTATTGAGTCACCTATGACTAGAGTGTTGGGCATGCTGTTTTGCCTTATGGGCTTTGGTTTAGTGGCACACTGTTTAGAAGAGTTATGTGTCTTGTGATTAGTGTTGTGTTGTGGTGGTCGAGTGCATTTCTGCCTTAGAGGTCTCCGCTGTTTGGATAGATTTTTATTGAGAGACTACACAAATGTGGGTGTGTGGTTTGTGTTTTTTATGTGAAAGAAGTGCTGGTGTGTGTTCTGGAGGGCTATGTGTTCCATGTGGTGTGGTGCAAGTGTTGACCTTCTCCTCTTGACTAGCTATTCCGGTCTTGGCTGGAGAGTGTGTGGCTTTCAGTTTGGATATATAAGTGCATCTCTCACAAGTCTGAGTGTTGGGAGGTAAGAGGAGGTGGTTGCCTGTGTACATGAGGCAGTTGCTACATTGCCTCAGGATGCCCAAGTTCACCAGGGTAATAGGAGAAAGCACAGTGAACTGACCTTTAGACATGCCTGGAGGGGTGGGCATTAATAATGAAGGTGTTTCCTTGTAGAATGTTTAGTGCTGGTAGCACTTTTGTGTGATACAATAATTGCTACAAGAAGTCTGGCAAAATGCTAGACTAATAAGCTAATAAAAATGCAGTAGAGGCGGGAACTAGCAGATCTAAGGGAAAAGTTGAAGAGCACCTTGTGATCTGTAGAAATACTATATACTCTGTATACAGTCACTGTATCATACTGGTTGCTTGATCAGTTTTCATATTTTGAGTGTTTCTTCACAGAAACTTAAAAACATTAGCCTGAGTACCATCCTATGCAGCATCTTGCAGATGAAAGCCATTCATATTTTCTCAGTCTTAATCAGTTCCCTACTTAATGATTTTCAATTTTGAACATGAATTATCCCCAACAAATACATTTTCAGTCAACGTGTTGGTGATTTCCCTAGCTCTGATACTGTTGAAAAGTCACTTGAATCTAAATAATTAAACTATTGAATTTTTCCAAACCTTATTGTTTAATCAAACACTTCCTGCTTCCTCTGCACACTTGCATATTAGGCACTTTGCTTTACATTCATCTTTAAATCTTTCTAGTCATTGTAACACTGAAAAACATTCAATGAAATGCCATAATTATAGTTCTTTTAAAACTGACTTTCAGTAGAACAACTTTACTTTCTTTTAGTTGCTGGCACAGTGATTCCTGGATTTTGTAAACACAAAATCTGTTACCAGATTGTCAGCACACCAAGCAGGGGTGCAACTATACTCGATTTGGTCCTCACTAATATGGGAGAGTGCTGCACACCCTCTAGTGTAATGTCTTCTCTGGTAAGGTCAGACCACAAAAAATGGTCTCCTTTGAAATAAAAATAAAAACTGGAACCTAGCTATACCTGGAATATTCAGGAACTACCTGTAAGACTAACTTCCTACTATTAAGCGGTAACCTGGCAAAATTTCAAGCCCCCATAAAACCTGTGAGCACTGCTGCCTATGCAGAACTGTTCAAACAACCCTACTCAAGCATGGTATTAGCTGCATAGAGGCAGCATGAAGTTCAGAACTAACTTAAAAAACAAACCACCCTGGTGGAATCATGACAATGATAGGCTGTATAACAGAAGGAAGAACATACTGGAAAAAATTGGTAGATGCTATACCCATCAGGATAAAAGCACTCTCATCAGACTAAACAAACAACTCTAAGGACAAATAAAGTCTACCAAAGCCAAATCCAAGGAAAGGTTGGCCTCCCAGGACAAGCACAAACACCAGTCATTCTTTAGCTATGTAAACAGCCTCAAAGGCAATGCATAATTGTGTGCAGAGCTCATTGTAAATGGAGCCACCTATACTGAGCCAGAAGATATAGCAAATCTACTGGCTGATAAATTCAGTTCCAGCTTTACCCGTCTCCCCATCAACCTTCCCTCAAGAAATATCATCAAATATAACTCCCCCTGCTTTCACTAGGGAACAGATCCTTAATGCTTTTACTAAGGCCAAGAGCACAACATCAATGTGCTCAGGCATTACCCCAGCATGTGATCTAGATAGTATGAAACATGATCTATCTGGCCGTCTGGAATGGCTCTTTAACTGTACCCACCAAACTGACTCTTTGCTTCATGAATAGAGAACAGCAAAAGCCATCCCTCTGCACAAAGGCGGGCCAACTACAGACCAGTAAGTCTCACTGATCTCATATGCAAATCCATGGAAAGAATTATAATGAAAATGATCAATAATAACATAGGAAACCTTCATACGCTGGAAGCAACCCAATTTAATTGCAGGCCATGCCTACAAAACCTAGTGGACTTCTATGAAAAGGTCACCACAGCAATGGATGAGGGCAAAATGGTTCACAATGCCTATCTTGACCTGTCCAAGGCATTTGATACAATAGCCCACTCAGACATTGTTGACAAACTCAAGAGGTTAGATACAAATCCTTATGTAACCCAGTATATAGCCAGCTGGCTCACAAACAGGACCCAGGAAGTTAGAATTGGGGAGTCGCAAATGGAGTACCTCAGGAATAAGTCCTTGGACCCCTCCTTTTTGGCATTTACTTCTCTGCAGTCAAGACCAATGTCATTGGTCTCTGGCTGACTAAATGTGCAAATGATTGCAAATTAGAAGCTGCCATTGACTTGCCCAGCAACACAAATGCTCTCTATGAAGGGCTGACACAAACAAACAACTGGTGCCAGTGCCACAGACTAAAATTAATCCCACGAAATGCATAATGATATCCTTTGGGAAGTCATGCACCCCTGGAAAATATCATATTGGAAGTACACACCTAAGAGACAACCCAGTAGTCAGGGACTTGGGGATGCACACAGACAGTAATCTAGCCTTTGACCATCATGTGTCTACAGTGATGAGGAAATCATTCTATGTTGTGCAACTTATAAACAAAGGTATGGCATCTAGATCCAAGGAAGTCATTGTTCCACTGTATTCAGCATTCATCAGACCAATCATTGAGTACAAAGCCCCCTTTGGTATGCACCTAACCAGGCATATCCAACAACTGGAACATTCACAGAGGTTCCTTCACTAAAAGAATACAGGCTGTAAGTTACATGTCTTAAGCAGACTGCCTGAAGACCCTATCCCTGTATTTTGTCTTCTACAGACTGTTGAGGGAGATCTATGCCTGGAATTCAAGGCATTGTCATACCCCACTCTGATGGACCTCTTGCATATCCATAAAACAAACAGCACCAGGATTTGTAAAAATGTACACCTTATCTGTGATATAAATAGGATCTGCTGGAGAGACAGGTTACAAGAGACTACCCCTTCTTTGGAATAGGGTCCCTATCTATGTGAAGTGGAGTTCTTACTTACCCAGTTTAAGTGTAACTTTGACAACTGGATGGGGAACAGGAAATTCATCCCTGGTTTGGCACCTATGTCTCAAATGGACACAGGCAGCCTGTAATTGGTTAATCTTCCAGGCTCTGCTTGTACAGCTTTTGTCTCCCACACCCCTGCTTACACTTATCAAGGGTACCAAAACTTGTCAGAGATTTGGGAATGCATGGCTAGGCTTAAAAAGGCCCTTGTGGTCATTAGCCTTGTATACAACTATGAACCTATGAACCTGTGTGATAATGAGGTAAGTAGTTTTGACTTAAAGTATCTGTTTATCAACAGGTATTTAGAAGAACATCCACAGACTGTAATGGCATGTCTCTATTTCAGAGCTGACAGACAGCAATCTGTGTTTTCTGTATTATTGTACCTTCTAATAGGATCCTGTCTCGACCATTCATTCCATTTGTCCATTGCTCTGTAGATACCTATGAGTTGAGGTTTTATGCTTAAATTCTACTTGTCTTATAAAATTATGAAATTCTTGAATCATGAATTTTGGAACATTGTCCGTTTTACTTCATTAGTTAAGTTGTGCCTATCCTGAGAGTGGTATTTTTTTAGTGTACACTTGACCTTCACATTTACTTGCCCTGCAGCTCCTGTGACCTTACAGTCCTTTAGAGAAATCAATGGGTGACATGATTTAGCATGATGGGGTGATCCATTTATAATGACATCATGCAAGAACTTTATTCCATGGTCTTCACCATTCTAAATCTAAGCTCTTTCAGCTTCTCTGTAATAGGATTTTGAGACTTAATCCAAGAATTGTCCAAGTTTTTTTTCAAATAAATTCTCTTTACTCTCTTGCAGGTAAGCTGTACTTTTTATAACAGCTATATGCATTAGCCTACCTGATTTACACTGAAACTGCAGGTCGTACTTCTGCAGTAGGATAATGTAAGTTATCTCTAGAGTTTTGTGAATACACTTCTTAAGTATGCTTTGAAGTATATTATGAGGTAATTTCATGGTCATTATGTTATCATAGATAAAGTGATAAAACTTCTGACTAGCAAAAATCACAGCCAGCATTACATTTTCTATCTGCATATAGCATTTCAGAACACCATCTAAATCTCTTGACTCATAAGTTAAGCTTCTTGCAATAAACAGTACTACCAAACAAGCCTTTGTTGATTCATACCTGCCTGAAGAGTAATACTTCATGGCATATTGCAGAATTTTAATGTACCTGAATAATGCACTGTTTTAACCTGGTTAAAACGTCTGTCTTACCCCAGTGACCAAGACACTTATCATCTTGTTCTGCCAGGTTCTTAATTGATACTGTTATAGCTGAAATATTTGAAGTGAATTGGGAAATATATTACACCATGGCAAGGAGGTGTATATAAAAAAACAATTTGTCAGGAGTTTTGCATATACGCCTTCAGGAGTAAAAATGATTCCATGTACTTCAGAGATGATATGCAGATTTGTCAGTTATCTAGCATCAAGCCTGTTTTCCTCAATCAATCAGCTAAATAAAATGAAAGTTATGTTCTTGCTTAGTGCACCATAGTCTAAAGATCTTCAGTTAAACTAACTATGCTTTCTAGTCATATAATAACTTCAAACAGTAGCCTTTGAAAGACCTCAGTAAACAATGAGATTCCAAACGGCATACTCAAAAAGCCAAATGAAGTTTTCTATTGGTATCTAAGTGCATGGAAAACAAAAGCAACATAACATCTAGCCAGTGCTCTACATGTGCGAAAACAACAATAAGTACTCTTGTTGAAGTACAAAAGGTTTATTTAATAAAATAAATGAGTTGGTTGTCTTAAAGTAGACTGGTTTCACTGCTTAATGCATCTTCATCAGTTCATATCTTTTTAAAAAAGGCATCACTAAATTCTGAGTGCACAGTTTTTGGCTAGTTTCATCTGTCCTATTTTCCCAGAATCCCTGTCAGCGCTTGACTTAAGTATAAACAAAGTTAGTGGTCACCTATGATGTCATGCCAGTTTGGCCTTTTCATTTTTTTTTTTTACATTTACTTGTTCATTTATGTTTAGTTTAACACCTGGCACTGGCTGGGGTGGGTCCATATTATTTCACTGAAAGATCATGCCATCGAACAGCATTTTGAATAATATTTTATTAAACATGCCATTTGTTGAACTGTTCTGACCGAGATCACATTTCTGTAGGGATCAGGAAATTTGCCCTTTCCCCGCTGAAGTGCAATCTCGGAGTTGGTATATATACTCAGTGAGGGGTATGTGGGATGCAGTGCCTCACATGGAGGGGGGGTTGATGAATGGCATTATAGATGAAATGCCATTCAACAATTATCCTTCGATGATATAATATAGACCCAGCTGGGGCAAAACAGTCCTAAATTAATTTGTGTTTTCTTTTTGACTTAGCTGAGCTGTATCATCATAACAACATGGTGATGTGGTGCTTTGAAAGTGTGTTTTGTTTTCAATAAAAATCTCACCACCTGCTAACAAAAATGGCAACAAGAACAGAGCTGCCTTTTACTAGCTGTAACTTAAAAATGAAGCATAAGTGTCTCCCTGTTGTTATCAATGTTTAGAGTTAGCTCTCCTGTGTACCAGTTATCTTGGCATATGCCATTTTTGTAGATGTTCTTTTTAATCATCCCATTTTCCAGATTTGTAGACACTCCGACCCTGTTTCAGAAGCAGCTAATTTGCAGAAGACTCATAATGCTTTTCCCTGTGATCGAGTGTTTGACTGCTGTATTTTACATACCTCTCATTGCTCCTGCTGATTATTGCAGTCATAATCTTGGACTTCTCTTGCTGATAAGAAAACTTCCACTGAAAATTCATTTTCTGTAGAAGTTTTTTTTTTCTTTCTTTTTTATACATAAATATTTCTTTACTTGAGAGGTTTTTTTTCTTTTTTTTTTTTTTTTTTTTTGCCGTTTAGCTTCCTGTCCTCCCAAGTACAGAGTCTGGGAAATGCAGAAAGGGCAATTACCCAAAACTTCTATATATGACAGCTCTGGCTAATAAATTTTGCTTTCCATAAAGTTAACATTAAGACAGTTTGTGCCTTCCTGTGTACCAACTTGAAATGTATTCTGTAAAACATCAGCTATTAGATGTCCTTTATTCTGAACTTATTGTATTCTGTAAAACATCAGCTATTAGATGTCCTTTATTCTGAACTTATTTTACAATGGTAACTGGATGATCAGGAGCAGCATTTCTTGTGCAAAACAGATATTTATAGTTGCTTCAGCCCCTTAACACTTATAACAAAAACATTTAATTTATGCATATTTGCTGTCAAAGTACCAGCTTGCACATTACCAACAATGCCTTTTTCCTTGTGCAAATGTAAATTGTGCACATTAGAAGGTATTTTGTTACTTTAGTTTAAGCATTTATATTGGTTATATCCGACTTACATTGTCTGCAATTCTCTTCGAAAAGATTTTTGTGTATGCCAGTGTATATTCGATTATCCCTCAATGATATATACAAGATACATATCCGTAAGGTATAGTAATTAACTCTTTGAAAACTATTGTAGTATCGTAACATTTGTATGTGATTCACTGTGCATTTGTTATTGCAAATTTTCTTCAATTGTTCTTACTGACATATTTTACACTACTGTCTAATAATAATAATAATAACAACCAAGAGTTTATCATGCTAGCATTTGTTGTGTACATACAATGCATATTATTGTCTCAGAGCAGTATTCATATATGCAGTACACTTTCATGCAGGGCTTGGTCATAGCAAATAAGCACACATCAGGGAATGAGAAAATTCACAGAGGATTATCATATAGTGCTGTGTACCTGGAATGTCTAGACATGCAGTTCGTGATCTTACCTGGTTGCTTAACTAAAAATGATCTAGGTGTACTGTATGTATTTAAATTATTAAGCTTCTGATATGTGCATCAGTAAAAGTGGAACAACCATACGAAAAACAATAAGTTCCAAATGGCCCATTACACTTGTGTTATGTCGCACAGAGTTGAGTGGCAGAATCGCTAGCACATTTCATAAGAAATAATGGTGAATCCTGTAAAGCTATGTGCTAAATTAAGGCATCTTTTGGGAGACATACAATAAGGAGCAAAACTGTAGGGTAATAGTGGTATATAGTGTCCATAAATAGTGATACAGTTAAGTTCCTACCAATGGGAGCTCACACAACAGAAATGTTCATAAGAATATCATTTAAATTACAGAATACACCATAGGCAGGGCTAAGGAGATTGAAATCTGATATCACGAGTCTCCCCTACTATGATAGTCAAGAAGGATTTAAGTTAGGTACTCTGCTCTCACATCAGGTATGAGGGCTCAAGGTGTGCACAGTGAAGTTCTCTATCCTTGAAATCATTGCTATTCAACTAAGTTGTAGCTGTAGCCAAGTTATAATTTATTCTAAACTTGTATACATCAGCTTTTTAGTTGTCATATTATTGCTGTAAAAAAACATTCAAAACTCCTTTGAAATTATTTCCATTCAAATATGTAACATCACTAGCAAAGTTATTGTAACCTAAAGTTGCACTTGTCAGTTTTTTGGTTGTTATTTCTGTCAAAACATATTGTGATGACTCCATGTAATTCTTTTTTATTAATGGAAAATGAGGTGCAGGATCACAGTTCTATTAATAGCTGTGGTACAAAATGTGAAGTCTCAAGAAGTGGTGTTGATATAGAACAGTATAGTGCAAACAACATGATTAATTTAAGCTAATGGCGGACTGCATTTATAATGCGACTTGACAGTAATGCCAGCAATATATCTACCACTGAAAATACATAAGCATGTACATTGTACACCTGATCACACATAACGAAGATATTGTGCTCTTATTCATTAGCGTGATACAACATTTTGAATCAATCTAATGATATGACTGACAATGTACACACATCTGTTGTAGGTAAAGGTGCCTTACAGTTGTGTAATATGATTATAATTACAGTCGCCCACTCATACTGCTGTGAATGGATAAAATCAGCAAGCAAAGGAGAGTAGTATTGCTAGAATTTAATTCATCCTCAAGTCTTGGTGAGTACCTTCATGAGGTAGACCCAGTTTTCACATAATCTCACCAAGGCGACACTGATATATAGACTGTATTTTATATAACATGCATCATGGATACCAGTAGGTTCAAAATAAAAAAGAAAGCTGGGGTGCAGAGTCTCCCAGGATAAAAAAGTGCCCAATCCTGATTGGTTCATCAGTACCACGAGTGGAAAAAAATGACAGTGTAGAATCCTCAAAACATGAAAACATTCCTACAATGGGGTTAGGCCAGGTTTAGGGGTGTGGGTGCCCCCCCCCTTTTGTAGAAGGAAGTAGTAGTCCAGAAAGACCACAAAAACTGACAGGCCAAAAAAGCACCATAAAGATGATAGAGTGGGCAACTGAGGAGAAGAAAGAAATTATATAATGTTACTATTATACAAGAAACCCAGATTTTCCTGATAGAAGATATACTTTATAAAAAGATTAAAAGAGAAATTAGAGGAAAGAAAAATACTTGCACAAGAAAAACTGTCAAAAGCTTCAAATGCAAATTTGTGTTCATTAATAGAACAGATTCATGAAAAACATTATATGGACAAAGAAACCTTGGTTCATTTGGAAAAAGAAGTGGTTGAGTAAGTGCGAAAATATAAAGAACAAAATCTAGAGATTTTTTTTAAAGGTATAAAAAAGAAACATGGACATTGGAAAGAAAGAGAGATCTGATATGGTGCAATATTTATGCAAAGGAGAAAGCCAAACTAATCAGTAGAAAAATGCATCTCCAAGGATATTAAAACAGAAATACAGGCAAAGACACCCAGGTACAGAAAATTTCACAACACAAAAAATGAGATCACAAAGGGGCAAAGTATAAATGAGGATTAGTAATGGGGAAGTTAAAGAAATAGAAACTGAAGTTATGGATTACCTGCGAAGTGAAAGGCTTTAGTGAAGAAAATCTGACTTTTGTAACATCACAGCATGATAGAATAGTAGATTACTAAAGTAGAAGATAAACAAATAGAAGATGAAATTATGGAATGCCTGTGAAGTGAATGATTTAGAGTAGAAAATCTAACACAGATTATGGAACAATGAATCCCCAAAGTAAAGAGAGACAGGAGGAGTGGGAGACATCTGAAGAAGAAATATGGACATGGGAAAGAAAGAGTTAATATCGTGTAATATTTATGCAAAGGCAAAAGCAAAACTAATCAATACAAAGTTGCAGCACCAATGATATTTGAAGAGAAATACAGGCAAAAGCATCCAGATATAGAAAATGTTACAATACAAAAAAATAAGAAAAAAGAGAAAAGTAGAAAGAAGATTTGTAATGAATAAGTAAAAGAAATAGACACTGCAGTTGTAGATTACCTGTGAAGTGAAGGATTTAGTGTAGAAAATACAATTCTGGTAACATCAGAGCATGATAGAACAATGAGTCTGCAAATTAAGGAGAAACCAATTGCGAAGGAAGTCTCTGATCAATTGTCATATGAAGATATTTTGGAGCCTTCCGTAAGAATCCTGTAAAAAAGTTTAGTTGGAGTTGCACAGCAAGGAAAGGATCATGAAACTGTGGCAACTCCAATGCATTCAATGTTGAGAAGTGATAGGCCAGTGAGTTCCCATATGAAACACCAATAAATGACTCAGGATGAAGTAATAAAATATGCTAAAGAAAGATGTTCTGGAACTTTGTGTAAAATGCTCACAGGAAATGGAGAACAAAGAATGTGCTCTTAGTTTAGAAGAAAATCTAAGGGCATAGTTGCTTGATTTAACAGAAATGGATAAACATATTAAGATCAATGAAAGAAATAGATTACAGAAAGTCAATAAAACCCAAAATGTTAGAAGTTTCATAAAACAAATGTGCACAATAATCTCGATTGTTCACAGAAATTCATGTGAAAAATATAAGTAAACAGTATACATTACTGCACAGGTAAATTAATAACATATAAAATCTTACCACAAAAACATAGAGCTAAATTAAGAAAAAGGAAGGGAAGAAGTCAAATGTCATCATGGAAGTATCAAATATGGAAAACTATAAAGCAATTAAGGCAAGAAGCATCACTGTTAATAGACTACAGAAAGGGGAACTGATCAAGAAAAATACTTAGAAGGATACAGATGTGATAAAAGCAATCCCATGGATTCAATAAACTCCGTGCAGGAATAGTGCTATTCCTGCACGGAGTGAACCATGTCCATTTACCCTTAGCTTTAACAGCAGCGTGCCTTGCATATTCATGAAGGCACTCTGCTGCTAAGGCTAAATGGACATGAACAATATTGAGTGCAGGGAGCATGTTTAGGTAGTGCACAGACATCTAACACACCCCCTGCACTCAGAAAGTGCAGTGCAGCACTTTTTAAAAGTATTTCAGTGTCTACGGACACTGAAATGAAATAAAATGAGTATTTCAATGTCTGCAGACACTGAAAAAGATAGGGGAGAAAGAAACAATGCAGGGGGTGTGTGACAGGCTCTGTCATAACCCCCTGCATTGTAAAGGTGTGATATGGCCATAGCTGTCAACTGTAGAGGTTTCTGCAGAATGCCTAGATGCCTGACTCACATACCTCTCAACCTCCTAGAGCAAGGCCGCTGTACAAAGCCATAAATAATGGGGGGAAAAGTCACCAAAATAGGGACACTTTTTAAATATTGCACTTAAAAACCCAGAAAGTTGATAGTATAAAAGGTTTGCAGTAGCACAGACTTCCAGAAGGGTATGAAAACTGAAACCCAAATTGTGAAAGTGCCATACGTCCATAGCTCACAACTGTATAGGTCTCCACAGAATGCCCAGATGCCTCCCTCACATACCTCCAAGAGAAGAAAGCTGTACTGAGCCATAAATAATGTGGGGACAAAGGCACAAAAATAGGGACACCTTTTTAAATATTGCACTTACAAACCTGGAAAGTTGATAGAATAAAAGATTTGCAGTAGCACGGACGTCCTGAAGGGTATGAAGACTGAAACCCAAATGTCTGCCATTGTAAAAGTGTTCTACGGCCATAGCCCTCAACTGTACAGGTTACTGCAGAATGCCCAGATGCCTGCCTCACATACCTCTCAACCCCCTAGAGCAAGAAAACTGTACAAAGCCATAAATAAAGGGGAGACAAAGGCACAAAAATAGGGACAACTTTTAAATATTGCACTTACAAACCCAGAAGGTTGATAGAATAAAAGGTTTGCATTAGAATGGATTTCATGAAGGTTATGAAGTCTGAAACCCAAATGTCTGCCAGTATGTTCAGACTTAAACCCCAAGTGATTTGCCAATGACTTTTTAGAAAACCACAGTCACACTTCCTATGTTTGCAATTACAATTTCCCTTACTGTGACTGACAAGGAGTACAGATACTTGTAAATAAAGTGGGTTTATGAATTTTTTCCAATTCTAAGGTATGTTTAACATAGCTGAGTGGGTGTGCGAATTATGGCCTTCTGCTCAGCAATGCTTAAACATCTCATAGGAGATAAATGAGATAAATAAAAATATACAGCTAAAATATTTATGCTGAGATAGTGTAGAGGTAAGAGTCCTGGTTTTCACATGCAGGTGTTCATGGTTTGAGTACCAAGACAGGCACTTTATTTTTACATGGGAAAGCAGTCTTAAAATTATTTAAATTTTTAATTATGTAGTAATTGATATGTGTCAACCAGGGTAGTATAGCTGGTCTAAAATGTAAGTGTTTACTAGAAAAGCTCACCAGACTCTGCTACACTTTGCTGTGAAAGAAAGGTTAGTTTGCTTTTTATTTGTTGTATTTTGTATTACTTTATTATATTTTGAATACTGTGATTTGTTTTCTTTACCTTGTGTCTTATTTGTATTCTGCTTTGAACTGCATATTAAAACTTCAAAAGAGACTACAGCCCTGTCTCTTGTGAGTAAGGCAGAAATTAGAACTGATCAATTAAGGACTCCTACATAAGATAGAAGAGATCACTTAAGGTTAATCATTTGTGAACTGAGTGGGTGGAGCTTGGAACTAAACCTTCTATTTAAGGGGTAAAATAAAACATTTCAGAGCTTTACTAGAAAAGCTCACCAGACTTTGCTACACTTTGCTGTGAAGGAAAGGCTAGTTTGCATTTTATTTGTTGTATTTTGTATTACTTTATTGCCTTTTATAGTTTGAATACTGTGATTTGTTTTCTTTGCCCTGTGTTTTACTTGAATTCTGCTTTTAACTGTATATTAAAACTTCAAAAGAGACTACAGCTCTGTCTCTTGTGAGTCAGACAGAAATTTGTTCCCCACCTACCGACCTGGTTACTGTTGTGTTCTTAAATACCACTGTCTTTCTAGTTGCCTGCCTCTTATGTTAATTTGACCATATATCTCATTTCCTCTCTGGTTTCACTGGGTTGTGTGAGCAAGCACAAAATTATCATTTTGTGAAATCACTCCCCTTCAACTATTTAAATTTAATAAATAAAATCCTACTGTATTCCATAGTACCAGAATACAAAAGTGACCACCCCCTTTCAATCTATCTTTCTGTTTTAAAAATAGTGACTCTCCACTAAAACTTAACTTTTTTGACAGGTAAAACGTAAGTTACCTACTTTCACATCTAAGTTATCTAGCGCACACTGCAGTGTTTAGGATAAACCTTTTTTTATCTTACCTTTAAGCATCCCCGTGACTAGCACTTGCTCTAATTCCTGCTGGAAAGCACTAGGAAGCCTTAAACTGATACAAGCACTCAACTCTTCTTGTTAATAAGGAGAAATTAATCATAGGCACTAAACAGCCTATAATTGCAAAGTACCTTGCTAAGGCAAGGGAAAACAGCTCCTGTACTTTATAAAAAAGCACCAAACCAGGCATGTCCAAGGGTCAGCTTCCGGTGATTTCTCCTGTCCACCTGGTGAATCTGGATATACTAGGGTAATACAGCAATTGCCTCATGTACACAGACAACCTGTCCTCCTACCACCCAACACTACAACCTGTGAGAGATGCACTTACATAGCCAAACTGGAAGTAAAACTTTCTCCACCCAAGATTGTGCTAGACAGTCAAGAGGAGAAGGTTAACACCCACACTACACTTCAAGCAACACATAGCCCTTCTAAACCCACACCACCAACACCCACACATAGCAACATTAAATCCATGTATGTGGAGGCCCTTAACTGTAACCTGCCCAAGCAACAAGGACCTCCATAGCTGAAATGCAAACAAACACCAGTCACAACCAATGTGTCACATAGCTCATAACACCAGTGTGCCATCCAACAACAGCTCCTAAGGCAAGACAACGTACCTAACACTTTAATCATAGGCGTCTCTATAGTCAGGCACACTGATGTCCCACTCACCAGGCTGAACAAGGAGAAAATTACAGTCAACTGCCTGTCGGGTGCCAGGATCTGCCACATAACACATACACTCAAGTCACTCCATAAGTACAAATATGACTCTGTCATTATCCATGTTGGAGTGAATGACTTGAGATGTACCTCCCTACATGAAAAGAGACATGGAAGAGCTATCGGATCATGTGGCCCAGGCAGGTATGGCCCTAGCCCTGAGTAGCATCCTGCCTTCACCCAGAATTATACCACAATATGAGGACAAAATGACTGACTTCAACAACTGGCTAAGCTTCTGGTGTCATTCAAAGTGGATCCAGTATTTGTCTGCCTGGGACGACATGATCGACAGACCATGATGCTTTGCCAGAGATGGTCTGCACCTGTCGCCCCTGGGATTTAGGACACTGGCTAAGACTCTTTCCACCCTTATAGTGCCTTTTTTAGGCAAAGTTCAAAGGACAAAACCACCACTGTAACAGGTACAAGCATGCAAATTCTGAAGGTAATGCTACTCAGTGCTAGAATTCTAAACCTCAAAATGCACTCCCTCAAGGCACTCCTAAAAATGGAGAGCATAGATATCTGTGCAGTAACTGAGACCTCACTCAAGGCTCTAGAGAGCACCCCTGCAATACCAGGCTGCAACTCTTACCACACTTTTTGGCCACCAAACCAGGACCAAAACACTAAGGTAGAGAAGTGTCCATATTCACCATGGACATTCACACCACCAGGCTAGTTGCTCAACACAGTGCATGTGAAATTCTCCAGGTGCAACTAACACTAGATAAGACTGCAGTCCAAAATGTAACTTGCTACAGACCCCCGACAATGCCCCAAGATTCTCACTACACCTTTCTAAACATACTGGAAAATATTAAGATACAACCAAACACCCTAGTACTGGGTGATTTCAACTACCCTGCCATTAACTGGGAAAACTACTCGTGTACCAACACCTTTTTCCAACGGTTCTTGGAATTCATATATTTCAACACCCTGGATCAACTAATCCATAGTCCCACCAGGGGCTCCAATATCCTAGACCTGATCATTACCAGCATGGGAAATCGATGTTCCACACCTATGGTCACCCCCTCGTTGGTCAGGTCTGACCATAAGCTAATCACCATTAACATCCACATCCCACCCCCACCCTCCAGTAAAGAAACCTCCATAAAAAACTTCTCCAAAGCCAACTTCATCCTACTCAAGTCAGAAGTGACAAACTTCATGACACCCATGCAGACGGGAACTAAAAGTTAGACTGCTGAATCCTACAGTAAGGCACTGTACAAGCACATCTACATATGCATGAATTGTGCCATCCCAAATAGAACCAAGGTGCTCTCCCCTAAAAAAAAGGAAGCCAATCAGGTGGTCCCCTGCTATAAACAAACTTTACAACAAAAGGAAGAAACTGTTGCAGAAAAGAGGAAAATCCCAGGATGCAAAAACCTCCCTTACCAGCCTCAGTAAGATGCTGAGATCCCTCGTAAAATCCTCCAAAGCTAGTTATGAAAATAAATTTGGCAAAGATTCCAAAGACAACCGCAAGGCATTCTATAACTATGTCAAGAATCTAAATGGCAATGCTCAGATCTGCTCTGAGCTACAACAGAATGGCATTAAATAGACTGATCCCAAGGATATTGTCAATATCCTGGCAGATCAATTCAGTGTCAACTTCACCCCCTAAATGGCCCATCTCAATACCAGAATATTGCAAAATTCCAGTAATAACATCCATGCAGGTATAAAACACACTCTCCAAAGCTAAGAATACAACATCCATGGGACCAGATGACACAACCATTTGCACCACAGTCACAGCATCATACCAGTACCCCAAATGAATTCTAGAGTAGAACGACTGAACAAACATATCCTGATTACTAGTCACACACCACATTGACATATACTGGCCCAACTCACAGTCTACCTGACAGGGCAACATCATCTCCCTCAAGGTAGGGAAAACATCCGTGATGGACAGCAGCAATAAACAGATACCATAATAGGTGGAAATAATTGCTGGACAGGGCCAAGAAGGAACAGGTGCCTTATTGGAAGCAATGTTACCTTGGTCTGCACAAGCAAATAACATCACAGGTGAATTACCCTAAGACTATCTTTGAGTGCAAATTGGACACATCCACCAAGGCCAATCACTAGGCCTTCCACACATGTGTCTGCCATCCCACAGCAACACACAAATCTGCTCTGTGGTAGTGGTCAGTAACACCACATACACATACGGCACAGACATAGGCAACCTGAAGTGTAAACATCACCCCCTGTATCCCCATTATTACACATGTACATGCACATAATCTTCCCCCCTCCCCTCATCATCAGGAAGCAGGTCTATAATGCCCTCACAAAGGCAATACACATAAGTCTCCATAGGCCTGACACCATCCCTGGCTGCATCCTACATGAACACAGGCATGGGCTCTCAGATCCATTCTGCACTGTAGTCAACCAAAGCCTGAGCACCAGTGTCATCACATCTCCACAGAGTACAGCCACTGTCATCCCTATACACAAAGGTGGAGCAATCCACCGGCCCAGTCAATCATATGCCCATCAGCCTAACTAACCTACTCTGCAAGGGCATTGAAGGCAATATCAAGGACATTATGAACAGGGACATCGGCGACATCAAAATGCCTGAGCCCACACAGCATGGTTTTGTCAAAAGGAGATCAGGCCTGTTCAAACTTGTTGTCCTCTCTGAAGTGGTCAACAAACACAAGGATGAGAGGAAGATGGTGAACAATGCCTACCTTCACCTAGCCCAGTTCTCTCACAATAATCCCCAGGTGGCCAGGATACATACGTCTACACAGCTAGGCACCAACCTGTATGTTACCAGATGGGTAGCTAACTGGCCCAATGATATTTCCCACGTGGTCAAAGTAGCAGAACCCACCTCTAGTACTACAGTCTTCCAAAGAGGTGTACTCCAAGGATCAGTCTGGGGGCCTCTAATATTTGAGATAGATGTATCTGAGGTACAGATCAAAAGCAGTGGTCTGTGGCTGACCAGCTGTACAGATGCTTGCAAGCTGGCCGTTGTCTTAATTCCCCTACTGATGTGAGCATCTTCCAAGAGACCCTCACCCAATTAATGACTGGTGCAAGAAGCATTTCTGCAAACTGAATGCCAGGAGAGGCATCATTCTCCCTGCTGTGGCAGATATCATAATTATGACAGTACTAATGTACTAAGCGTGCATTCAGGTATGAGCCGACTTGTGCACCAAGGTTGGTAATAGTTTCCAACTGTGTGGGCACCATTGTACGGAAGGCAGTCTACATGGCCCACCTCACAAATATGGGTATGTTCTTCCAAAACCAGGAGACCATAACATCCCTGTAGTCCACCCTTATCAGACACATTGCCAAGTACAATGGCTCATTTGGCATGTATATTGCCAAGCAAATGCAGCAGTTGCAGAGACCACAGAGGTTTATGAGCAGGCAAATCCAGGATCTGTAACACCTATCCAATACAGGAAGGCTGAAAGCCCTATCCCTGTACTCAGTCTCATACAGACTGATCATAGGTGACCTATGTCTGACATAAAAAGCCATTTCCAAACCAGCATTAATGGCGTTTCTGTACATCTGTAAGACAAACTCCACTCATGCATCACACACACAAAACACCCTCACCTGGTCTGTGACATTTATAGTACTTATTGGCAAGATGGTATAGTGTCCCAAGCAATACACTATCTTTAAAATACACTCCCTCCTCATGTCTAGCAGAGTACGTGTATAATGCTCTTGAAGAAGAAGCCAGAAAACTGCATGGGAAATTGATGGGACACCCCTGGGATCCGGTGGGTGTACCAGCTGGACAGGGGAAACAGGTGCTGGCTTGGAAGGGACATGGGTGAAAGTCTGGGACAGGCTTATGAGGGCATCAGGGCCAATAGCCTGGTATCATCTTATAAGGCTAAGCGACCAGTACTTTACATGTTTCCCGTATGTATTGCAGACTGTCTTGCAATGTTGCTTGAAATGAATCCCTGTGCATCTGAACTGTGTAGGTACTGCAGTGATAGTATATAGTCTTTTCCCTTCATCAGTCATCATCACATATCCTTACACCTTGTCATTGTGTGTGGTCTCTATAGCAGTATGTCAGCTCCTACAGTAAGTGCATATGCACTTGATGACACTGCATAGCTCACTGCAATAGCCTTGGTCTTGGCCACAATTACCATTCTGCTACTAGGCCGATCACACAGTAGGATTTGTCACCCTGTGTTGTGGGCCTTACAGTATCAGTGAAAGAGATGGATTGTGGCAAGCAGAACTACTGTAATGTCTGCCCTGAAGGGCCCATAGGTGTCACAGCTATGCCAGACTGTACTAGGAGTGTGTGTGTGTGTGTGTGTGTGTGTGTGTGTGTGTGTGTGTGTGTGTGTGTGTGTGTGTGTGTGTGTGTGTATGTGTGTTTATGTCAGCAAACATAATACTGCAGGATATTAATTCACATATGTTGTCTTCAGGCACAGGCAAATATAACAATCAGACAAAGGCCCACACATGAGGACAGGGTGTTAATACTGTTCTGCCAAACACAAACAGTTGGGAGATGGTTTGGTAATTGCTTGTTTGCTCTTATGGGTTTGACATCTGCTTCCCCACTGTCTGCCATTGCTGTTTTAACATGACCTTTTCTTGTTTTGCAAATAGCTGGCAGGAAAATGCAATGTTAGGACAAGCAGATCAG
The DNA here is from genome assembly GCF_019279795.1 of Protopterus annectens. Lineage (NCBI taxonomy): Eukaryota > Metazoa > Chordata > Ceratodontiformes > Protopteridae > Protopterus > Protopterus annectens. Next base: position 634,005,276 of record NC_056730.1, on the reverse strand, counting down.
ATATACAAGGCATACTTGTGCGCCTTCTGTGACAACCTGTGTCATTCCAGGGGTATGGCTGTTGGCCAGTTATATGTTGTCAATGCTGACACAGAAAGGTGGCAACCTTTTATTTACTGGCAGTACATTGACCTTCAGGTACCTGCTGTCCTACTAGGTACCATACTTCTCAATGTCTGAGAGCCAGACATCTGGACAAAGCCATAAGTGATTGGGGGAACAACAGCCTAAATACAGGGACCATTTTTTAGTATTGGCATTTTAAACCTAGAAAGGTGATTCAATAACAGGTTTTGCATTAGCATGCCTCTTTCCATAGGGTATGAAGTCTGACACTACAATCTGTCATTATTTTCTGATCTTAGTCTTACGTGATTTGTCAATGAATTTCCAAATAACCACCATTTCATGTTATACAGACCCAATTATGATGCAAACCTCTGGACATTCTGCAATGCATCTGTAGAGTTGAGAGGTATTGTAGGCAATGTGTAAGTTACTCCAAGCTGTGTACTGTCCATATGTGAGGCCCCCTGTCCATGACCTGTACAGCTTTCCTGCATTAACAGATATTGACATCTGGACACTATATACAACTCCTACTGTAGGTGTTGCTGACATGCAGAATACTTGGCACTGCATTTCTTGGAACATGGCCCTGTCAAAGACAGCACTGTACCTAGGCCACTACAACACAACAGCCAGGAGTAAGTGCTGGCCACATCCTGACAGTATTAACCACACATATACATAGCTCATTGACCCCTGCATATTGTGGGCATGCAACAAGTTATCATGTTGATTGGGACAGCCCTGGTAATGTGTGCCCTGCTGCTGTTCCCCTGCAAACATACATGTTACTGCATTTCTATGGGATATGGGTGTGGGGGGCACACCTGTCACTTGTACACATTTGCACAGACTGTGCTGATATTTGCTTTACATTTTGGTTCCATTTAGTATAGTATTGTGTCCTGTCTTGGAGACTAGAGGGATATCAATAAAGGCCACAGGTCAGGTTGTAATGGTATACATTTGAGTTTCAGACTTCTTACCATTCACAGCCTTACTGCAAGACCTACTGTGCTATCACTGTGCAAGTCTGTAGGGGGTATTTCATCATTGTCACTAATTGTGGGACTTTGCCAGACATTTCTTTATAGTTTTCTACAGCTGACTTGCTGGGTGAGGCTGAGGGGTGAGTATGGGACCCCTACACTGGCATCCATGCCTGTGACCTATGACCCCCCTCAGTTAGCTGGCCCCCCACATGTACTGTAGTAGGATTTGTCACCTTGCGTACTAATGCATAGTGTGGGGAGGCCTGTATTGGGCAAACATTTCCGGGTGTCCTATATAGCTGTCAGTTGTCTGCTGCTATCTCAGTAGGCCACCCATTCCCTTGCATCCATGCAGCAATACCATATATCTATATATATATATATATATATATATATATATATATATATATATATATATATATATATGCTACCAGAACATACAAATCCATTCCTTTATTGTTAAGAAGACTGACATACCTTGTGCCTGCGGCAGTTGTGAGGATGGTGCTTGAGGGCTGCCTATGTCGTATGCATGCAGTACACTGCCTATACATGGTAAGGTACAGGTGGTGTGATGTGTGTGGCATCCATTTTACTGTGTATGCAAGCCAGAGAGAGGTGTCAGTCCCTGCAGGGTCAGTGTGTGTGCTATGCCTTGCCTGTTTACCAAGGCCAGGCCATACTGGGCATGCTTCTGTTTGCCTACAGGAGCTGGCTCAGGGGGTTCCTCCTCTGAGTCCCTCTGTGCTTGTAGGGACCTTGGCAATGGTGGGGGCTGTGTGGACCTTCCCCATGCTGTTCCTGATGCAGCTGTTCCTGCAGTATCATATTGCATAGCATGGCACATACTATGAACATGTGTGCACATGTGGCTGGAGAGTACTGCAGAGCTCCACCAGATTTTTCAAGGCAGTGGGACCGTGACTTGAGCATCCTAAACACATGTTCTATAATGATCCTGGTTTGTTTGTGTGCCTCATTATGGCATTCTTGAGTGTGTGTGTGTGTGTGTGCATTTTTGAACAGCATCATCATCCATGGCTCCAGTGCATAGCCAGCATCCCCCACCAGATGGCCATACAGAATGTCCCCCCTGGCAAATCCCTGGTACAGCTGTAAGAAATGTCAGATGTGGGAGTTGTGATAGCTTCCAGGGCTGCTAGCACACACATTAATGATAATGCCCTGGGCATTGCACATAACCTGGCAGTTGATGGAGTGAAAGCCCTTTCAGTTTAAGTTTAACCTACCCTGTTCACTGGGTGGTGCTTTGATGGATGTGCATGCAGTCTATGGCACCCAGTGCCTCTGGGTAGTCTGCAACATGGTGGAAGAGGTGCATATTGCTGGTTCTCTCCTCATGGGTACTGGAGAATTTAATGTGCTTACCTGCACGTGGTAGCATGACATCCAGGAACTGGTGGAGTACCCTGGATGCAGATGCCTGTGAGACCCCCTTGATGTCCTCAGTAGGTCTTTGGAAAATACCTGTAGCTAGTATTCTTAAGGCTACACATACCTTGTTATCCACTGAGATGGGTTCCCCTCTGTTGTTTCTGGGTTGGAGGTGAGGCCAGCACAGCTTGATGAGCTGATGAAGTATGTCCCTGTCCACCCTGTAGCACTCTACTATCTCCAGATCATGTTAGCCCCTGGTAGGTTACCCTGGGTCTGAACACTCTTCTCCTCCTCAGTCTGGGGCAGATGCCGGAATTATCCGCTTCACTGCCCTCAGCCTCTAGCACATACTGATGTATCAAAGTGACAGAAGCCTCTAACATTTTGTCGGTTAAAATTCCCCTGAGTGTGTACACCAATGGTGCAGAATTTATGGGAAAAAACAGACTGAAAGGTGTTTGCACACTTTATACTGTTGTGCTGCAGATGCTGCCAGTATGATTGGATGGCTATGATGCATTCCACGTGCCTGCTATTTTATTGTACTTGACTGCTTTTACTCTGCTATTTTCTTTTTTTCCCATTCCCATTTCCACCCCTTTTAAGCCCTGAGGTGTGCCATGCAAATCCAGTGCCCAAATGTAAACAGTTCTGCTATTTCTATGGGATTTTTTTGTTTTGTGTTAGACTCAGTACATGCTACGCAAACCCATTTAACAAAAGTAAATACTTTGAAGCAGAAATGGCCCTCTCCTGGATGTGAACATGCTCTTTATTTCATGGAATAAGTCAATACAGCATCAGACACACCCCCTTGGTTAGCTGTGCTTAGCTAAACTCATATGGGAGCCGTGGACCTCCAATGTGCTTACACCAAGCATGACACACCCCTTTTTCATGTCAGCTGCTTCTCCTGCTTACACCACTGCCTTATAGCTCCTACACAGGTGCAGCCAGAGAATGGTCCCCCATTTAGTGATTCAGTAAAATTTGGTCATTGCCATAACCCAGTGCCTTAGTCCCTGGTTAAACCAGTACACCACAGCCTTCAGCCTTAGCAATCAGTGTTACCTGTTATTGTTTTGATTCTCCATGCCATACACTATAAAAGCAAAATGCAGATTTCACTTAAAATTTTCTTTTCACATTTTTTCTTTTATTTTCAGCACAATACCATCTGAGCGCCACTGCACTATGCTTAAACGGCCCAAATCAGCCAAAAAATAAATAAAACTTTGATTTTCATATTTTTGCAACACTTTTCCATTGGCATGCCTAATGTTTATAATACATGCTTTACTCTGAGCCATCATGCCTCCATTTTGCTTTTTGCAGAAATGTGCTCTGTTAGTAACCGAACACATTTCTGTACTTCACACTGTTCTTGCCCAGATGCCTGCCTGGTTACTGAATCGCTCAGCAAATGAGGCATTTAGCATAATTCAGAGATGTCCATGCAAGAATACTGCTAGCAGGCTCATGCATGCCCCCAGCCTTGTTTACGGAATTGCTCAGTGGCCATATTCTGTGCAAGAGCTGCTGCACTATTCCTGCACGGAAAAAATGACTTATTGAATCCTGGGGAATGTGCACACCAGGATCCATTGTACACTATTACAATTAATAAACTACAGGCAGAAAAATTTAGAAAATATGCAGATAATTATAAAGGAAAAGTATGAAATAAGCAAATTATTGCTGACCCAAAAAAAGTTTTATAGAGATGTGGGAAACAAGGCAAAATGAATAAAAACACCACCAAAAAAAGAACTAGATACATTTTCGAGAAATATCTATGAAGATCCTGTGGAATATAACAAAGACGCTGAATGGATAGAAAAAGTAACAGAAACAGTAATTAGTTAAAATGTGCATCCTATGAAATGGGATAAAAGAACAGCCAGAGAGGTTGAAATAAAATTAAGAAAAGTTCCTAAATGGAAAACCCCAGACCCAGATGAAGTACCTAACTTCTGGCTAAAGGTATTACCATCTCTCTATGAGGATAAGTAAGAACTATATATTTGTACACCCTGAACAGACACCACCCCAATTAACAGGAAAAATGATGCTCCATGCCATTGAATTTATCTGGTCATTCACTGAAGTGATGTTTTGATGCTTTTATCTCAATGATATGGTCCTTCATATTGTGTGCTTTTGATGTTTTCAGTTAGACCCCCCCCCCCCAAACAGTTATTGGAACACACCAGACATTCTGGTTTTACATTTATCATTCTGGACTGTGTAGAGATGGATGAGCTTGAAGGGGGTGTCAGTGGTATTTTTGAGAAAAAAGAATTATGCGGGCAGTTAAAATTAAATGCATTTAGAAAACCAGGACTAAACTATTATTTCCTGTATTAATAATGTATTGAATTTACATAAGCTGCCATGCAATCTGTAAAGGTTTTTTTAGGGAATTGCTTGAGGTTATATTTTTAGTACTAAAAATATACAAAATAATGATAAAATTTATGGGGGGAATTTAGTAAGGCCTACATGGTCTTATTTACTGTGTCGGCATTATGCCACACTGCTTACATGAAAGTAAGCAGGTTTTAAATTCAGTAAACACTGCTGAGTGGCGCGCATGCAAGCGCCAGCGCTTTAAGTTCTGTGGCATTCAAACACCTCATAAGCAAGTGAATCTCATGCAAATGAAGCAGGTAGAGCAATCCAGCAAGCAGATAGTCAGCTTTTCAAACCCTGTGTCAGTGTCTGTAGTGCAGATGGAAACATTCTGTATATAGGAGTGCAGATAGACAAAAGGGGCTGTGAAACTGGAGCGATATGGACATAAATGGCATAACACATACAGATATGAGCAAAATTATCCTCCTGTGTGTCTGAAAAATTAAAGGAAGTAACTTAAATTATCATTATTTTTAATAATCTGGGCATGTTTGTACAGCTCACTGCAGTTTACAAACATGCCTTGTAAAAAAAAAAAAAAAAAAAAATTGGAAAAAGATAAAATGAATGCTCTGTGACAGAAATGTATTACAGGACCTTGTGTTTAGCATCTAAAATGGTGCATTGGTGCTGTTGTAATATGGTAGGGCTAGGAAGCATGTAGTTTCCAAGCTGTGAGCGTGGATCCCTATGCAAATGAGGCAAAGTTACTGAATAGCATAAAGGAGGAATCATGTCTGCATATCCCATTCATGGAGGCAAAAAACCATGTTGGTGTTTACACAGAAGTTAGCTGACATCAGGGGAGGATGTGCCCAATGACTTCTAAACTTATTTCAGCTTAGCTGTGCCTGTTTGCATGGTGTGCTGCCGTGTTGAGCATGCCCTTTCAGAGGGGTGCGTGCACTCACTTCTCAACTTTGTTTAGTTAAAGGGAGCATGCTTCCATGTGTTTGCATGGTGTGCCCACTATGCTGAGCATGGAAATCTGGGAGAGTGAGTACTAAGCTTTGTTTACCTACAGGGCACACGTTTGTGTGGTGCATGACAGTGCTGAATATATCTAAAAGCTAATGACATATTAATTAGCTTTGTCCCCTGTCTAACTTAAACAAGGGCCATTACATTATGTTAATGATATGCCAGGCAGGTGGACTGCATCATAGGTAGCCAATCACACAGTTAGCACCTACACCAGAGCACTATAAAGTATGCATACACCCTACAATCTGATTTTCCCCTATACTCTGCACCATTGGAGTACAGAATTGGGAATTTTAACTGAGAGACTTCTGGGGGCTGCTGCAGTTCTGCTACATCTGTATGTGCCTGATGCCAAAGTCAATGCTGCTGCTGACAATAGGCCTTGCCAGAGAAGAAGAGTGTTCAGGCCTAGGGTAAACTTCCAGCAGCTACATAAGCAGGAGATTGTAGAGCACTACAGGGTGGACAGGGACAAACTACAAAAACTGACTGAGATCTGCCACCCTCCACTCAGACCCAAAGCCAACAGAGGGGAACCCATCCCAGTGGAAACACAGGTATGTATAGCCCTTAGGATACTAGCTACAGGGACTTTCCCAAGACCAACTCAGGATATGATGGGAATCTCACAAGCATCAGCATCCAGGGTACTCCATTAGTTCCTGGATGCCATGCTACCACATGCCAGTGAACACATAATTTTTCCCCTTACCCCTGAAGTGAGGGCCAGCAATATGCAACACTTCTACCATGCAGCACACTACCCTGAGGTACTGGGTGCTATAGATTGCACTCATGTACACATCAAGTCACCACCCAGTGAGGAGAGTAAAATCTACATCAACCGCAAGAGGTACCATTCTATCAACTGCCAGGTCATGTGCAATGCCCAGGACATTATCATGAATGTGTGTGCTGGCAGTCCTGGCAGTTATCATGACTCCAATATTTGGCATGCATCACAGCTGTATCAGATTTTTGCAAGGGGGGCATCCCATGTGGCCATTTCCTGTGGGATGCTGGCTATGCACTAAAACATGCAATGCTGGCTATGCACTGAAACATGCACACAGTCCCATCAAATAATGCCATAATGAGGCACATGCATAAACTAGATACATCATAGTGTGTGTGTTTGGACTTCTCAAGTTACAGTTTCAGTGCCTAGATATATCTGGTGGAGTCCTGCACTACTCTCCATCCACATGTGCACATATGTTCACATTATGTGCCATACTGCACAATATGATCCTGCTGAAATAGCTGCAGCAGGATCAGCTAAGAGAAGGGATACACAGTCCCTAACCATTGCCTAGGTCACCACAGCTGCAGTCACAGAAGGACTTGGGGGAGGAACCCCCTGGTGATGTTCGTATAGGAAGATATAGGAGTGCCCAGTATGCCCTGGCTTTGGTTAAGAGACAATTAACATCATTAACAACCTAGGGCCCTAGGGACTGATACCTTTCTTCTACTCACATGCATATAAAAAAATTGTTGATGGCAGGCAACACATACAACCTGTACCTATCCATTTATTGGTTGGGTAATGCTTGCATCAGACAGAGCAGGCCCAAACTACAGTTATGTCAACAGCTGAATTCACAAGTTAAGTCCCTAACTTGCACACTACTTGTAAGAATTACTATAATATGGTATCATATGTATGGATCTGCTGCATGTATATGCAAGGAAATATAGTGGGCTATGTGGACAGATCTAACATCCACACAGGACTACAAATATCCACTCCAATAGTATGTGTTCCCTAATAATCAGTAGGCCTCATGATTGGAATATTCACTACATCAGTCAAGGGAGATATTAAACAGTGGGGTCACATGATATTTGGACTACTGTCTATCCCAGCATATCATATGTTGTTGTTCCCCCCACCCCCAACACATCAGTGCTCCCATACAACTGCTGTAACAGTAAGTCAGCAATGGTATATCAGCAGACCAGTCAGTTTCAGGGCTGTAACCTAAAACTCAATCACACATTGTATGTCACATGTAAAACAAGAATAATAAAGTGCATATTTATGCTGTTGATTATGTGATGAATGACTCCTATTTGTCTGATAGCCTATGTGGCTCAGTGGACTAGGGAAAGTAACATGGGTGGTTGTGTCAATGGTTCAAATCTAGAAGAATGCACATCTTTTGCATGTGAGGTATTATGATGTTGGTGTTTTGACTGACTGTCTGTCTGTGGGTAAGATTATGAACTGCAGTCACATAGCTGAGGAATGCCATGGACTTTTTGAGTGAAGTGCAGTACTGCAGAAAGAGGGACAGATGTTAGTGCCTGTAACACACAAAATCCCAGACTGGAGTACAGTTGGGTGTGGTCTGGAGTCACTTTATAAGTACTGACAGTCACACTGGGCATGCCCAGACACAGTTAAAATGAGTGCAGTTCCATTGCCCCTTCATCAAGGTGACCTGTTATGTATAGATGTGCCTATACATACAGACATATATGTATACATATGTCTGCCACTTTTTATCTCCCACTTACATAGTATATCTATCTCTTTGTAGTGTCAAATAGATGTCAAATAGCTATATATCAATATATATATATATATATATATATATATATATATATATATATATATATATATATATATATATATATATATATATCTATATGTATATATATATATATATATATATATATATATATATATATATGTGTGTGTGTGTGTGTATATATATATATATATATATATATATATATATATATATATATATATATATATATATATATATATATATACATGATACATAGACCCTCCCAATATATCTACATAACACATAATATACATACACACAGCTACATTTATATATACATCCCTGTTATATACATAAATGTGTATGGATGTTTGTACTGTCCTACATACCCTAATAATGGTGAGTAAGTCTGTACTGTCACACATCCATACTGTTGCTCCAAGGATCCAAACTAAGGGTGCAACAGTACATAATCTATTCGCCTACAGACACCTGTGCCTGCTGAGTGTTACCAAGTAGACAGCCACAGGTGAGCAGGTGGTGTAATGTATAAAGTTGACAACGCACGCATGGACAGGGCACATTGTTCCTGCCCATAGATTTGCCTATCCAAGTACAAACAGCCACATATGGCATACTGGTAACTGTGCACACCCAGCTAGGATAAGTTACCTCACTGCAAAGATACTTGATGCAGATGACAGTATGAAGCAATATCACTCTGCAGGCCACATATGCTGTTCAACACAAGCCTAGTGTGTGTAATGCTCAAGTGTTGTACATTCAATCACATATACAACAGACTTCACCTGTGGCACTGTGATAGATACCATGATCTATAGTGTGTAAGACTAGATATATAGGGATTCTAATCTCACTCTAGGCTACTTGGTGCATGTGTGCATGTAGCCCCCATGGAAAATGGCTGACATGCCCTCATGGGCTATCCACCTACCATGGTTATGCACTTTTTGGCCCTGTAACTTGCTGTTGGCTTCCAAACTGCCCTCTTATACAAGGCCTGGTGATGACATCCACCTTAAGACTACAAGCTGTCACTGTCATATCAGACTTAAGCTGTGGTGCTTATGATAAGTACTGTGTGCTATAGTGTGTAAGACTATGTTGGTAGGGGTGCTAATCTCACTCCAGGTTACTTAGTGTGTGTGTGTGTGTGTGTGTGTGTGTGTGTGTGTGTGTGTGTGTGTGTGTGTGTGTGTGTGTGTATCCCCCTACAAAACAACTGGCATGCCATCATGGGGTATCTACTTGCCATGGTTGTGCACTTTGTTGGCCCTGTAACTTGTCACTGGCTTCCAAACTGCCCTCTTATACAAGGCCTGCTGATGTCACCCACCTTAAGACTATCAGCTGATACTGTCATGTCCGACTTCAACTGTGGCACATACAATAAGTATTATGAGCTATAGTCTGTAATATTAAATAGGCAGTGGTTCTAATCTCAGGACTGTGCCCTGTTGAACACTGCTGTTTACAGATCAGCTATTGGAGGTAGATATCCCCATGTTGCATATGTTTGCCATCAATGGGCCACTTAGTGACTCCTACAATGACAGTATCGTGGGTACCTAAGTGAGTGCTTCGTAAATGTTACCTGAGTTCCCCATCTGATACAGTCAGATGGCTTGGCTCACTCTAGTGGGTTGTACTCCTTGATGTACCCTCAACCAGGTCCTTGGTGACTGCCTTTGGAAATGTCCACCATATTTAACAGTCATGCTCCCCCATCACACATCCAAACTGTGCACAGTCAACTGTGTGTAGATCACATACATGTCTGCTGATCAGCTCCATGATGATTGCCCCTGTGGGCATACAGATATGGATACTTAGGCAAAGACGTGTATAGTTATGTCCATCAATGAATGCACCATCTCTGTACAAGGGTATCACATTTGCCATCATCCACTTAGCTGGTGTGCAGCTAGTGATGTCAGCATGACTGTAGGGGTATCCCAATGTTGTTAGTAATCCTTGTCATATCACATGTGGGATAAAGCGTAGGATGCTAGCATGTGCAATAGGTGCTGTGTATCTTCAAATGAGGGGCCAGGCAGGAACTACTCTGTAAATATGCAAGTTATGGGACAGGTTATGGGAATGTTATGTGTCACATGTGATGGGGACAAGGAAGTGTAGTTGATGGAGACAGTGTGGGAGTACAGGTTAGGTATGAGTACTGATCCATCATATGTGGCAGCATGACATATGAGGTCACTGACAATCTGGGCCTATCTTTTGAGGTCACACATATAACTACGCTGTGCGATATGGTTCTGCTTTACGTGGGTGGTTACTTTTGTCACTTACCATGTCTACACAACTTCAAAACAACAGCATGTGCTTCTTTTAGCTGAGGAGGTAGTGCCTCCATGTTAAAAGGGACCCACTCACCCCAACTGTCACACAGCACTTTCCACCTGTTTTTGTACAGCCTACTAATGGCAGTTGGTCACCAGGCAGGTATGCTGAGCCATGAAGAGACTGTGTCACTCCTGTCACATACAGCTGAGTTCCTGCAGTTGCAATGCTGCTGACATACTTCATGGGTGGAGAGCTCTGCATACTTGCCTGTCCCATCTGAAGGGGAAGGTGCCTACTATGTCAGTCATCCCACATGAGCTAATAAATGGCTTTCTTGACATATATGTCTGTATTGTCTGCAAGTGAGGTTATGTGCTAGTCATTCTAAGGAGACTGATCTGTGACCAGATCCCACCAGGGAGGACCTCACATTAGGGGTGGGATGTACTGTTCACCCATGTTGGTAAACACATGATGTAATATGTTGGTTCCCTGCATAGGGATGTCACGGCACTGCTGCAGGGCTTTGTAGGTAATGACCTGAATCATCCTTTGGGCAAGTGAGCATCAGCATGACTAAGAAACACAGTGCATATGTATTACATTTTCCTAATGTGTTTGCATGTACTCTACACAGGCACCTTGTATGGCTCTATTTTTGTAATATGCTAGAAATGACTGGAATACTTACTTTCACAGAGGACAAGTAGCATTTAGTTCCAAGAAGTGCCCCCAGACCTCTGAGTCATGTCACGTGAAATGCCATGACAAGAGTTAGAGTGGATACAAACAGTAACACTGTTTTACCCCTACTGACACTGGACCAAACACTGCTACCTTTGCTCAAGGCCAGATCATGCTTACCGACTGTAAATGGCAGATCCCATTAACTGTTACACTAAGCAGTGGATGGTGGACATATGTCTCACACCACCAACCATGGCCTGACAAGGTGTATGACAATATTAGGCTAGCAGGCCATGCTAGAAACTGTGTTTGTCATGTACAGAGTGTTATGTTAGCTGGTGAATAGGCAAGTGTCTGACAGTTATACTCTGGGAAGATAGCAGTGGGAGACCTACACTGCAATGACACGAGTCACCAGTGGAGTTCACCATCCTCCATTACTGATGTACCCATCTACCTATTCCCTCTCTGCACTCACAGCCACTGTCAGTGGCCTCTGACTGAGTACATTGACAGGTGATTACATATTAGGAGCTGTCACAGAATTCCACACAGAACCAACAGTTATCCAGGATGGCCTAACACACAGTCAGTTGTGCTTTGAGCCACTGACAAGGACTAAATGCTGATGACTGCACAATACTATCCTGTGGAAATCACTTACCCCTGCAAAATATTGTAGTGTCCACACAACGCACACAGTTGAGTCATTACACATGGAGTTATGGAAACAGTAATATAGCCTTTGACTTTCACTGGTTGGTAGGATGTGGGGATGCATTCACTGCTGTTTAACCTATACCTACAGGTTTGGTATGTAAATCCCATACTGTCACCGCTATACAGACTGTGGCAGTCATCACACTTATCATTGTGTGCAATGGCTCCCTAGTTATGTCACTACACAGGCATATCATACAACTGTAGCAGCCACCCAGATTTGCAGCTACACAGGTTCCATGGTACAACAATACACAGGGTAGATAACATGTCCTATGGAGTCCATGTCATGACCATCCATATGTAGTCTGTCTCCTACATGCTTTGGAGGGGATGTGTATGGCTCCATATAGGGAGGTGTTGGATCCCATGGTGTACCGCCTGTGAATCCATGACAGGAGTATCACATGCTTCACCTGTTCTACACACATACAACATCACTGTGGTATACATAATACATGCTGGAGAAACAGGTATGTAACACAGACCCCTACATGGAACAGGCCGCCCATGAATGTGAAGCACACATCTGCTGTGACACACATCATGTGCAGGTTACACAATGTGCTGCAGAGCATGACAATCATAACTGGTGTCAGGAAACTGTCTGTATTAGATACAGGATATTTGTAGATGGGTCATCTCCATCACCACAGCTTGTAGATGTGTGAGTTCCCAAAACCCTTGTGAGATTTTTCAAGGGTAGCAGACCTTTTCACAGATTAGGGATGCATGAGTATGCTGAATACCACCATTGTCCTTTATGCTGAATGCCATCATTGTCCTTGTTAGCCTGTTATACTCATGTGAACCTATGGAGCCATGCACTTATAGTGCTGTACCATGCTGAAGACATATGCCTGCTGTGCTAACATGCCATCCTGTGCTGCTTCATTGCTTCTGTATATCCATAGATTATCCCAAAAGACCCCTGGAACAGAAACAGAAACAGGTCCATGACACACCTGCCATACTACATAAGGTATACAAAAGTATGTGGCGTACTCATGACAAATACCAGCGTACAGTATCTGTCATTAACCACTACAAGTGGCATGGCAAAATAGCACTGCATTACACAAGTACAAGTTAACTAATATAGTCACCCTGTGCATCAGACACATAACGTCATTTCCCTGCATCAATGGCGTGGGTGTCAGGGATGTGGCTCAGGTATCATCACTTGCACAGAGTGTTGTGTGGGGGTGCAGGAGCCCAAGCCTGACCGAAACAGCTGACAGCATGTGTGTGAGTCAGGAAGGGAAGCATGTAAGATGGACCATGGAATGGTGCCATGTGTGCCTGTAGGTAACCTGAATTTGACAGTGGTGTGTGTGTGTGCACATGTACATAGTCAAGCTCAGTGATAGCCATATATGTGTGTATATTGGACAGCTTTGGACTGTACATGGTAGAGTTGACAGTTCACCATCTCTGGCCTGAACATAGGAAGTGGGTCTGCCTGGAGTTGCACTGGCACATCCATGCCCAAGGTCAGAAGGGGTGGTAGTACCTGACAGTGACAACTGGGACTGTGTCACCCACAGGAACACCCAGGACTATGAGCCCATGGCCTGCTATGTTATGGTGTGGACAGCACACTCCCCTCTGTAGTGCTGGATATACTGCCACTATGGGAGCGTGATTGTGCTTGGCCACGTGGACTCTCAGCAGATGGGGTTGATGACCTACATCCAAGAGTCTGATGCTCAACTCCAACCACATGTTCCAGCACAGACAATTGGCAGTCCGAGGCAGACATTGTCTCAGCCAATCTTCTGTCCACTGCATCAGTCAACCAAACCAGGGTGTCCCCACTGCAGCAGAGGCAGTCAGGGATGTCAGATGGTGCTGCATCCATTACCTTAAGCATACATCTGGTGTTCCATTCAGAACATGCCTGTGCCTCCATGTGCACCCAAAACATGCACTGAGTGACCTGTAATGTGACACCTGCAACAGTTGGTGGACAGCAGGCTTCCTACAAGCACCCCTGTCAATCCACCTATGTGGGAACCCTCAGCTCTCTGGCTATGGCCAGTGTCTACACTCACTGGAGCCATGGTTGCCACACTTTTGTATGCAATGTCCCCACCCTCTGACTGTCCAATATCTGTGGCCTCTGGGGACTGGGTATGTGTGGGCATACTGATTGTGTGCGGTGACAATGGGGGCAAAAGAGGGATGTTAACCTCTTGGACAGATTCAGCCCCTGACACTCCCACCTGTGCCACACTGTGGCCACCATCATCATCAGAGTCTGAGGAGACATTGACATCAGGTTGTTTAGGGGACAGGGACCAACCCCCCCCCCTCGGTTACCTGTGATAAGAAAGAGAAAAGCAGTACATTACTACCTGCACTATTATGCTGTGCAGTACTATGTTGTGATATATATAAGGCTCTATACACTGTTGTGTAGGAAAGTACTCTTCCCACTAACATCTGTAGTTACTTTTACATAAACTTTCATTACACTGTAATTTCATCAGCAACAGTGAGGTACACTGTTGACATTATTGTAGACTCTGCATAGTTGATACATATGAGACTGTACTGATATGACAATACTGCCATATCTATCAGTGTGGTCACACCTAAAAAGCATAGGTATGAGTCTAACATGTGTACAGTCAGACAATATGTGTGCAGTTGGCAATCATGCCATTAGTACAGCAATGCAGGGAACAGTCCTGGGATGACAGACTAGGACTAATAATGCTGTAAACATACATCAAACAGTGTCATGGTTACCAGGAGCAGGACCACAGGCTTGTGTGATACCTGACAGACTTGTGAAAAGTTGAGGGAGAGGTAATGTCAGTATGTCCACATGTTTCACCACCACATGGTAATACATCCATATAGCTCACATTTACAGTAGTTACTCTGTTAATTGTAATAGTGGTCAAAGCCTGAGCATTACAGTCAAACTGTAGCTGACCCCCCCAAAAAAAAACAGGCAGACCTAACACCCATGTAAGACTAAGTATGCCCTCACACACTGAATGCTACAACATTGCAGTGTTGATTAATCCAAGCTTACCTGCATGCTCCTCTGCCATAGAAACTGTGGTACCCACATCCACATTGTAGGGTGTGTGCCTAGATTTGCCATGAAGTCATCTGTAGCTGAAGGTGGTTGTTCAGCTGCAGGTCCTCCACCAGTGGCACCACTATCCCTGGCAACATTTGCTGCTCTTCTGTGTACAGCATTGTGTTGCACCTGCACATATGTCATGCCCTGATGACCTGTGGCATTGAAATCATGACAAGGTCAGCCCACAATGCTTCCCTATGTTCCCTGTTGTGCCTCTCCCTGGACAGTAAGACTTCATGGTGCTGATATAGCCCTTCCAGTATCAATTCATTCTCTGCATCTGTGAAAGTTGCACAGCATAGTATAAACATGTTTCCTGAAAGACAATGACATGGAAACAAATGTCAGTTTCACATACTTGAAAGTACACTATGTAGCGAGACAGCAAGGACAGAATGGCTGGCAATATCCACTGCTTGATCACCCATGTCATACTCCACAGTGTGCAAACATACTAAGCGTGTGGATACAACTAGAATACTATCGATAGTCAGGTATTCCCTTGTGTGCCATGACAAATGCTGTACAATCATATGGCCCACATTGGAGTCTATTGTACTGTGTCCCCAAGGGCCAAACTCCCTGATAATATGTGAAAACAACTGTGCCAAACAGTGTGCGATTACAGCCACTATACAGGGGGGATCCCAAGAGCCCAGTGTTCCACACTGTCATTAGGTCACAGTAAGCTGCCTGTCTGGTGCTAGAATCCGCCACATAACGCATGCACTCAGGTCTCCCAACAGCAGGTACAAGTACGACTCAATCATTGTCCACGCTGGTGTTAACGACCTGAGACGTACCTCCTTGGACTACATGAAAAGAGACATAGAGGAGCTCTCTGATTATGTAGCCCAAGCAGGTATGACCCTGACCTTGAGCAGTATCCTACCTTCACCAAGAATGATGCCACAATACAGAGATAAGATGATCAGCTTTAACAATTGGCTTAAACTCTGGTGTCATTCAAAGGGGATCCAATGTCTGTCTGCCTGGGATGACATGCTGGACAAGCCACGCTGCTTCGCAAGGGACGGCTTGCACTTGTCACCCCTGGGATTCCGGATTTTGGCAAAGGCTCTTGCCACCCCATAGTGCCTTTTTTAGGCAAGGCTCAAATTCTAAACCTACCACCCTAGAACAAAACAAAGAAAAAAAACTTAGGGTAATGCTGCTCAATGCCAGAAGTCTCAACCTCAAGATGCATGCACTCAAGGCCCTTCTCAGTATGGAGAACATCGATGTCTGTGCTGTGACAGAAACCTGGTTCAAGGCTCCTGAGAGCACCCCAGCACTATCAGGTTTTACCTCATATCATGCGTTCCGGCCCCAAAACCCGGACAATACCAAGAAAGGAGGAGGGGTATCCATATTCATCAAGGACACCCACACTTCAAGATTGGTGGCATCGCACGATGCATCGGAAACCATCCAGGTGCAATTAACCATAGGCAAGACTGCTCTGCAATTTGTAGCATGTTACAGGCCACCCTCGCAAACTCAGGAACCTCATATGGCCTTCCTGAAAACACTGGAGGGGATAAATGTATCTCCAAACACCATCATACTAGGTGACTTCAACTACCCTAATATAGACTGGGAACACTACTCAAGCCCAAACACTCTAGCCCAAAAGTTCCTGGAATTCATAAACTCAAATGCCATGGAACAACTAGTTACCATCCCCATAAGAGGAGAAAACATACTTGATCTCATCATCACGAACATGGGAGCACAATGTTCAACGCCGGAAGTATACCCCTCACTGGTGAGATCTGATCACAAACTAATCTCGCTGGAGGTCCTCAACCCGCCCCCACCGAAATAAAAAAAACCACACAAAAGAACTTCGAAAGCCGACTTCACATTTCTAAAGACTAGTGTGGTCTCCTTTAAGGCCCCTGAGCCAGCGGTTAACATTACTCAAACCGCTGAATCACTTACAAATGCCTTCTACCAGCACCTGCAGGGCTGCATGGATCAGGCAATCCCAAGCAAAACAAAGACTCTTTGTACCAAAGGCAAGCGTCCAGTCTGGTGGACCCCAGCCATAAACAAACTCTACAACAAAAGGAGAAAGCTACTACAAGATAGAGCAAAATCCTTAAAAGGTAAGACACCGCTGATCACTATAAGTAAAAAGCTAAGAGCTCTCATAAAATCATCCAAAGCTAATTTTGAGAAAAAAATAGCTAAGGACTCTAAAGACAACCATAAGGCATTCTTTAGCTATGTCAGAAACTTAGGAGGAAACTCCCAGATATGCTCAGAATTAGTTCAAAATGATGTGAAGATTACTGATCCTACAGACATTGCCAACATACTGGCTGAAAGGTTCAGTGCAAACTTCTCCCCCCCCCTAAAGGAGAGATATCTATACCAAATGATTGTAGCCCCCCAAACATCTCTAATGCCCAGGTGGGAACAGCTCTCTCCAAGGCAAAGAACACAGCATCCATGGGACCTGATGGTGTCCACGGCTGTGTGCTCCATGAACTCAACGAGGAATTAAACCCACAGTTAGGACAGCTGTTTAATCTTAGTCTCACCTCTGGATACGTACCCAGGGAGTGGCGCACAGCGACTGTGGTCCCACTCCACAAAGGCGGTGCCTCCACCGACCCTGGAAATTACCGTCCCATTAGCTTGACAAGCCTTATCTGCAAAGCCATGGAGAGGATCATAATGGATCTCATAAATAAAGACATAGGGAACTTGCAGACTTTGGATCCAACCCAGTTTGGCTTTGTCAAAGGCAGATCATGCCTTCTAAACTTGGTTGACATTTTTGAAACAGTCACCAAGGCCATTGACGAGGAAAGGCAGTCCATACAGCCTACCTAGTACTGGCGAAGGCCTCTGATACAATACCACACTCGGGTATCATTGAAAAACTCATCAACTTAAATGTAAACCCATACATTACAAGATGGGTTGCAAACTGGCTGAGTGACAGAACCCACAGGGTCAGAGTTGCTGGCGCCATGTCAGACTCAAAGCCTGTCACAAGTGGTGTCCCACAGGGCTCAGTCCTGGGCCCACACTTGTTTGGCATCTACTTTTCTGAAGTACAAGCAAACACAGGAGGGTTATGGCTGACAAAGTTTGCAGATGACTGCAAACTGGGCACCGTAGTGGAAAACACATCCGACACAGATATCCTTCAGAAGGGTCTCACAGAAACGGATAACTGGTGCCAGAGCCATGGCCTAAAGTTAAATGCCAAGAAATGCATAGTCATACCCTTCGGGAAAAATAAGGTTACCCCTAGCTACCATATAGGTGGCAATCCCCTGAACACAGAAGAAGTTATTAGGGACCTGGGAACCCAGGTTGACAGTAGCCTTTCATTTGACACTCATATTGCTAAAGTAGTTAGGAAGACCTTCTACATTGCCCACCTTATCATGAAGGGATTCAAATCTAGATCAAGGGAAGTCATAGTCTCTCTATACTCATCACTCATCAGACCAATGATCGAGTACAATGCCCCATTCGGAATGTATCTGACCCGACACTTGCAGCAGCTGGAGAGGCCACAAAAGTTCCTCACCAAAAGGATAAAGGGTCTCAAAAATCTGTCTTATGCTGCCCGACTGAAAGAACTCCAGTTATATTCAGTTGCTTACCGCTTGCTCAGAGGTGACCTATGCCTGACATACAAGGCCATGTCAAACCCAGATTTGATGAACATGCTTCATCTCAAAAAATCTAGATCCCTCAGAGCCACAAGGGTGGGAGACTTAAACCTTGACACGGTTATTAATAGGACGTGCTGGAGGGATAGATTCAGCACCCAAAGACTCCCTATGCTGTGGAACAAAATCCCGGTTTATGTGAGGCAGAGCACCTCGCTGGCCTTGTTCAAGAGGAATCTTGACCAATGGATGGGAGATCGCAGATACACCCCAGGGGTTACCTCAGTGTCACTGCTCGACAGAGGCACAGCAAAATAATGGGCATAGTTTCTCCAAACTAAAGGGGTGGCGTAAGCCACAAAACTATGGGCTAGGCTTATAAATGCCCTCGGGCAGATAGCCTAGTATGAACCTATGAACCTATGAACCTATACATTCCACCTTTGAGGTATTGCACATCCTGTGGATGTGTATCAAATCTAGAGATCATTGACATGTCATTATCACAGTTCTAAGAATTTCTTATTGCTGTGATAACTATTCCCCTTAAGTATATTCACACATCTGCATCCTTATGTAAAAATGGCTACATACCTGATGGAGTGCATTACTCCAAGCTGAAAAGTGATGATAGTTAATATTTTGAATACAAGTGTTCTGTGTGAGGAAAGTCTCATACATACTGGTTTCCCATAGCCAGCTGCTTGCCCTTTTAGCATGCTTCTCATCAGCAGGTGATAGCCTCTTAACCAATCTGTGGTTCTGAAATGCTAATTGCAGCCAACACAGCTGATTTGCACTATTATCAGCCAATCACATGCAACCACAGTACAGTATACAAGGCCTTCATGTAAATTAGGGGCCCTTTCTAATATGTTGTGCTGGACATTACTAGGGTGAGGAGACTATGTCATCACAGAGGGTAGGTCTGTAGCAGCGACTTTCACATTGAGATGGGTGTGCTATAGGCTGCTGCTGCAGGTAATAGGCACAGGCAGAGAGTATGAACACTTTGGAGGACAACAAGCTATAGGACTAACTGTGGGAGCTGTGTTAGCAGTGTTATAGAGGCAGAGCCAGAGTGAGGCTACCCTTTCCAGTCCAATTAAGGCATGTGTTTAAGGTAAGTATGTTAGGAAACAGTATCGCTAACACAGTACTAGGCCACATGTTTGTTGTGTCCTTGATTGACATGGGGGATAAATATAACAATACTATAATTCAAGTGCTACACACTACTGGATTTGAACCCAGGACTGAGTGTGGAAAAATGTACTATTCGCAAAGCATTTAACAGACTGCGCTACTGAGTCACTGCTACAGCAAGGTGTACTTGCAAGATATATCTGCACACATACTGGCTATGATAAACATTTACTACATCCATCAGTATGTGCATGGATTTATATGGATGTATTTCTGTACCAGGCTCCCAGCTGAACATGTATTTTGCCATTAATGCCTTAGTGGGTGTCTTTCTACTAAAGGGGATATTTATCTGCTATCAAAGGCCTCACTTACATCCATTATTATGTCTTTTGCTTTCTAGTTGTGTATTATTACACCAGAGTCCAAGGTACACTCCCATTTTTTTCCATTACATTTTATTCACGTTTGCATGGTGTGATGCAGTGTGCAGCTCTGCTGAAACACACTTAATGACCGTAATTGATAATTACTATGATTTGTTTTAACAACCTGTATTAATTAAAAGTTGTGTGGCATGGCAAATAAATGCAGTGGTCTGCAGGTGAGACAGTCTTGGGTTAGAAATATGAGACAGGTGATTATTTTGTAACTGTGTATTACAATTTTAAAAACACATATATTCACCATAGCTGTATTTAGCTGAGCTTAGTGAAGCTGCATGATGAGGCACATCATGCAGAGTTACGTCAAATAAATAAAGAAAAGAAAAATGGGGAGATAGGAAAGTGGTGAAATGGGGTACAAGCAGGGGAAAAACAAAGTGAAAGGTAGGTAGGGATTTGCAGGAAGGGTGTTGAAAAGAATCAGAGCTATCTAGTTCTTGTACAGCAACAACTATGCACTTTACCAGAATGTGTACTTGGCTTTGGACTCTCACCCCAGAGAGAAGAGTGAGGATGCTGTGTTGTCAAGCCAATTGGACCAAATTACATGTGTCCAGTGGACACGTGTGTGAAATGGAAAGCTATGTGTGGGAAATATTTTTTTGGGACAGGTACCCATTTTTTTAATGTGAGAGTGAAATGTTGGGGAAGGGACATAGGTACATGTGGGGGAGGTAATTTGAGTAGGCGAGTATGCCTTTGGAGACAGACAAGACAAAAAATACAGTAGACAGGGATAATGTGTGACACATGAGGGTGGTGAACACCTTGTATATGGAGACTGTTGTGGAATCTAAGTCCCATGCACCTCCACAAGGCAGCAGCATGACTCACATCCCACCCATAGGACTGTCCGCACTGCTCTGTCACTGCCCCAAGGGTGGCAGTGATGGATACTGGGCACCAGGGAGAGGCTGGCTTCCCGCAAGGTTGGCCATCATGTTCTCAATCTGGCATGGGTGACGGTAAAACAGACTGTCATACATACCAAAACTGGCAGCTCAGCCTGGGTGATGACTCCCCCTCCACCAACGCTTCCAGAGGGGGGGGGGGCTGGTACCCATCCTGTGGGCAGTACTACCTGATGCCACAGGTGGTGCAGGGGCAGCAGATGGGGCACCACTGGTCTGAGTCCCAGACATGCTGGGACCCGGTGCCACAGCCAGATGAGGCAAGGTAGGGAGATCAGCTCGATCCACCTACCTTGATGAATTATGGTAAATGAGATATAGCAATAAGTTAAGGTTAATAATAACCAAACTATTGTTAGTATTAATAGAATGGAACATCATATTTATCATTCCAAATACATGCCAATGTATATTATGTGTAACACAACATTGAGTAACATAAATGTATGTTAACAGCATGCCAGTAAGAAGTAAACCATAAGGCCAACAAAACAGCTAGTTTAACAAAATATGTTAATATTGAATAATAATAAAACATAATAATACATCACATTTTGCACAAATATAGTTAGTTTAACAAAATATGTTAATATTACACAATAATAATATATAACAATAATCAGTAAATGAAGACAAGGGGTGGGCAGAGAGAGAGAGAGAGAGACACTCCATTACTGACAATGCAGACTATGTCCCTGAAAACACTAATAATAAATACTTTACAGGCATGCACTGACAGTTTTGAGTACAGTGACTGCAATTCTCCTATAGCTGATGTAGCATGTATATACCTCTCAAGCTGTTAGCATGGGTCAGTATGGCCAAGCAATAACATATGCAGGTACACAACTACACAGAACACTTTCACATAATGTGGACTTATATAACTACCAAGGTGTTCTGTAAATGAATTTGGTAATAAATTGCATTCCAGGTAATCATTTTTCTTGTAATCCTCTGACAGATGGATTAGGCAGTTTTAATTACATTATGAGAAATCATGACACTTGAGATACATGTTTGTATACAGTGCATAAAGTAGACAGCTGTCATGCCTTAGTTGACAGGCATGGGAATAGAAACCAATAGCTGTGACTGCAGGGGACATCTGCAACAAATGTAACAATTGACTGCAGCAACTTAGAACAGACACACATGGAATACAGCCATACAGCCTTTATTAAAACAGATCTCTTTAGGAATCAACAATGCTGCTTAACACTTTATTGGTATTTCTGATAAGTGTCTGTGAAATGCAAGCACACTCATATCTGCTCATAACATTGGACACCTCAACCATATACCTTTTGTTCCTGGAGTGGGAGGAAATGAGAGAATTATGTGACTGACTTTGTTTTGCATTCTAGAAGTATTACACTGTTATACTTGACTGCAGTGACAGTAGTACACACATGCCTGGAATACATCCATTTATTAATTTGTTATGTTATTTATTTAAAAAGATGTCTTTAGGAATCAACAATGCTGCTTAATACTTTATTGGTATTTCAGATAAATGTCTGTGAAGTCCACACACAATATCTGCCCATAGAGTGGGCTACCCCACCCATATAGCTTTATTACCTGGAGTGGGAGGAACAGAGACCACAATGTGATTGATATTGGCCTAGAGACAGTGTTACACTTGGCTGCAGCAACCTTGGCATAGACGAGCAATGCATACAGCTCTACTGCAATGGCTATGAGAACACAATCTTGCTATATACCATTTTACTTACTGTTATTGGTATTGTTTATTGCAATGCAGTTTTTATTTATTTATTGCACTACAGTTCTACTTGCCTATCTATTGCACTGAAGTTTTTATTGGGTATAATTTATTGCAGTACATGCTTTACTCTTTCTTGCTTATTGCACTACAGTTGGCATAATAAATTCGTACTCACCACGCTCCCAGCAGAACCTGGCAAAGCATCTGGCATGGGACTCAACATTGTGAGCTCTCTCAGCTGCAGTTGTTGGAAAAGTAGCACACCATTATGCATACCAGTTCTGCAGATGTACAGCTTACAGTTTGATAAAACAGTGTAACACATGCTTACATAATTGTGGAGCATTCCCAGCTCATGCCTCATGGACTCAGGAATCCAAGATTCCCCTCTTTCTCCTCTTCACATCATCATAATGATATCTATACTGCTCACCAGTGTGGGGGATACCAGTAACACTGCTAAGTTCCCTGGCCTACCAGTCTCAGGCTTCCGCCTTGCTTTCTGAGACCTGATACCTCACTGCAGCAGCCTGATTCATCATTTTTTACCAGGATCCCAACAAAGTCCCTGGAATTCTGAAACCATACACATTCACCAGCACTGCCTGCCATATCAACAGTTGATTAGATGGCAATGAATGGTGCAGAATTCCCACCTATTGTGCCTAATATAGGCTTTTTTCCTGCCCTTACATGTCATTGAGCAACATTCAAAAAAGGGATGTGTCACTTAGCAAGCAAACCAGCTAAGCAGAGCTAAGCAGCACAACAACCTGCACAGTTGTGGTTTTAGCTAAGCTTAGCGCACCACACAAACAAAAGTAGCAGTTTTCATGTTTAAGCAGTGCTCAGCACAGCAGTGCCATAGTTCACAAATTTGTTTTTAAAATTAAACATATATCATAAATTAAATTACAGACATCTTAGCACTGCTATGGACTTGAAACCAGGACCTAACTCTACCCATTTAGCTACTTGGATATTATGAAAACTAGTTTACCTTCACATTTACTACTGGTCTACCTGTCCGCATAGGTAAGCACTGCACCACGCAAGCATAAAATGTGTGTAAAAGCAACTTTTAGGCTATCTCCTAAAAAATAAGATCCTATATCCTACACAACATGGGCTCTTCCCTAGTCACAGCACATTTGCAGCTCTAATTTCCTTCTTAGACACAGTTAACAAAGCTAGGGACTCAGGACACATTGTGTCCGCCCTTTTCTAAGATCATCCAAAAACGTTTGATACCAGCTCCCACTCTATCCTTCTCTCTCAGCTCTCAAGCATAGGCCATTCTCCCCAGTCACTTAATTAGTTCAAAAGCTATATCTCCAACAGAGAACATGCTGTTAAATGGCAAAATTACATTCCCCCCTGCCTTTACAATCATACAGGTGTCCCCATGGCTCAATTTTAGGCCCTCTTCTTTTTAATATTTTTATTAATAATCTCCACCTACCTATCCTGCACAGCTTCGTAGTCCAGTATGCAGATGACTCCACCATAGTCTGTTCTGAATGCAATACAAAAACACTTCAGCAAACCACTCAGGGAGCATTTTCCACTGTGGCAACATGGCTGTACAATAATCACCAAACATATGATCTTTACACCCAAGAAACAGCCCCTATAAAAGCTGACCTCAACATATTCTCTCTCAACTCCATTAAAATTGAAATAGTAAGCCACACTAACTTATTAGGAGTAATAATTGATGAAAACCTCAAATTTGCTTTACATATTCAAAACAATATAAGTAAGAACCATAAAAAGTTAGGGTTGCTCTATAGACCCAATAAGTTCCTCTCCCTCCATACTAAACAAGTACTAGCACTATCATACCTATTAGCCTCTCTGACCTATGGTGTGCTTTTATTAACCAACTTACAGTCTTCCTTGCAATCAAAATTGGAAACATATTATAATAAGATAAACAGTCACCGTTCTACCCACCACTGTAATGCCCTAAAAAGCTACAATGGCTCAAACTCCCCCACTACTTATTACTCCACCCGCTTACAACTACTCATACACTTATTTATAAACCACACGACTGCCCAGCACATAACTCTCTAATCACCCGTTATAACCCCACTAGGCCTCTGCGATCTAAAGAACAGCACCTTCTTTAAGTTCATAAACCTAAATTACTGGCAGGACACTTATTATGGATCATAACCAAAAAATGGAATATTCTGCCTACACACATCTGCTTACAACATTATCCATGTAACTTTAAGACTGCTCTACAAACTCATCTTCTCACTAGATGGATTTGGAACTGCTCAACATCTTCCTCTGCCATTACTTAATATACCTATTGTATGTAATCTGTCCATCTCTAGCCCCTGTGAAAATATTTATTATCTTGAAAAACCCTGTTGTACACTATCTACTTAATATCTCCCCTTGGCTGAACTCTGTTGTACACTATCTACTTTATACCTTCCCTCACCTTATTGTAATCTACAAATCACCTTCTCCCTCCCTTTTGACCTCCTCAGATTGTATTCTTCTTCTATATTTAGATAATTTATTCTCTATAAGCAACTCCTGAACTGTAAGATTACTCTGAAGCTCACAAGATGTGCATCACTTCACCACAATGCCTGGCATTTGTTAAATTATCTATTAGCCTGTACTTTGACATTGATTATCTATGTTGATCTTATATTACCACCTTTATCTACATTGTAAAATTTTCATGCAATTTATTTTATAGTATGTTATTTTTTATTGATTTAGCTTATTGTATAATTCTCATTCTCTGTATCTGTAAAATGTTTTTCTCTGTCATTAGACTTGGAGCTTTTCTCCCCTGACCTCCACTGAAAATGGGCTTTCACTGGCCCAGTGGACTTTCCTGGTAATCAAATGCCAATAAGTAAATAAATAAATAAACAACATGCTTAAACAAACAGACCCAGTAATAAATAATTACATCGGGGTTTCTATTTTTAGATGTCTGGTAGCCGTCAGCTACGTATGTATAGTGCCGCTCGGCTCTGCAGTGCTCCCCGCAAACAGTAATTACAAAAATAAATAAATAAAAAAAACACAAAATATGTAATTATGACAATTAATGACATCTGGTTTCTATTTTTAGATGTCTGGTAGGTGGCAGCTGTCTATATATGAGCACAGCCTGGCATTGCTGCTCTCCGTGCCACGCAAACATGCAGAAAGGGGAAAAAATCATAAAAATAAAATATTACACATTTGAAACAATTCACAACATTTCAACAATAGTGGGGAGCAATATAGGCAGCCTCACCCTGTATGCATCCACAACCATGGGTAGCCTCTACACTTCTCCCTACATGGATTCAATATCTCTGTTCCTATGCTCTCCCTCGACAGCACACCATCATTAATTTGCATGGCCCACTGTTAAAGGGGAACCATAGCCATGTACTTGGATGAATTCTATGTAGGCTCTACAAGTTGCCTATACAGATTTTATTAAATCCTGGGGTATGTGTATACATGTTTATATGTTTAGTTACTTTAACCTCAGTTTCTCCTTTGATTAGATTTATTACATCATAACAGGGATTTAAATGGTAAATTCAAAACACTCATTTTTTCATGCCACTATTACCATGAAGTATTGGTATAATTCCCCCATTAACCATACTGTTAGAAATTCATGCACATACTTGCACACTTTTTTACATTACTATTTTTCTTCACCCATTGATTTCTGTATTTTTTTGTATGTTTTTCTGCTAGCCTTCATTGTATAAACATGTTTTGAGTCTGTAAACATGAAAACTGTCATGACAGTTTTTTTATTTGTTTACAAAGCACTGACATTTTTTCTGAGCAGTTAGTTACTTAGGTTTGTATGCACACTAATACACATGGATGGATATTTACTAGATGATATTATTAGACAGATTAAGTTTATGGTTAGATAGCTATGCTTTTTCTTGATTTTAGTTCTTGTCACAGACCTGATGAAGGCTTTATTGTATTAGGTACCCAAAAGTGATTTAAGTTGTTTGTGTGCATTTTATGCTTTTCTTAATACCTAATTTTGGAATGTGAGTTGCAAATAGATAGGTAGTGTTTTCCTTAACTAGGATTTAGTTTGATCAAATCCTTAGTGATGTGTGGGGGTGTTTACTTGTTGTTCTAAAAATGCAATTATATGTCCCTGTTTATTCTGTGTGCCTTGAATAGGCTGGTTTAAAATTAAACAATACATACATTTTCTACCTCTACTTTTAACTATATAAAAGTTGATATGTTTAACATTGCTAAAATGTTTGATTTTTTTATTACTGAGGATTGTTTGTCGGCGACAAGTAAAGGCTTGTTGCTTTGGACCACTACCTGGATTTCATGATTTTTGGAAATTATTGTGACTGAGCTTCATCAATGAAGCTTTAAGACCGTTAGTTTCTTTGCTTTTTTATTGAATGTTTCATTATGGAACAGTTATACACTTGACAAAATAGAAAGCTCAGAAAATATAATTTTCAGTGCAAAGATTTTGCCCAGTAGACAAATTTTAAAGCTCCTTCTGAGTGTTTTTATTAATGCACAGGTGTATGTATGAAATTATTTTTCACTCCTTAACTATAGTGCATACAGTTATCAAATATCAAGCACTCTTTTCGGCAATACATAACAATAAAGACCTCAGAATCCCCTCCCAAACCCACCATCCCAAAAATTATCTCATCTCTGTTTGGCATAAGAGCAAAGAAGAAAAAAATATATAACTAAAAGTATTTTACTCACTCAACAACTAACAATTCTCATAATAAGTCAGCCCTATGTCTGCCTAGAAAAGCAAACTCAGAATGGGCTTAGCCTCATACTGACAGGCAAGAAGTAAAGTTACTTAACAATAGTCTAAGTATCAGAAGGAGGTGGCTGTGATTTAAAAATGTTTATGTTAATCTTAAACATTGTTTAAATGAATGCAGGCAGACACCAGGCTTTGAAAAATAAAACATTTTTTTCTGTACCACAGATCATAAAATTTTGATGATGACTAAAAATTACACATTATACCATGCGATGTTTGGAAAAGCCGATAAACGTGCACGCTGATTGGCTAATCCAACCAGCGTGCACATAGTAAATCGTACAACAAATAACGGAAGAAGTCCAGTCACTAAAATATCATGCTGCGGCGACAGCAAATAAACATAACCAAATGTAACACCAAAAACACCTAACAATTACACCTAATCACACAAAACTAACCAATTCCATTATTACAGTCCTCAGTCCCTCACCATGAACACTAATAAAATAAAATGTTATGCAGTCGCAAATACACCACACACACTACATAACCACCACTTATAGTACAATAAAAGCAAGCATTCTGATAAAACCATTCACTCAGCTATATTCCCTACAATAGCTATACACAAACAACTCCAAAAATGTACACACTAAAAGTAAACACAGCACACATCCCTCGCAAAGTCAAAAACACACACCATACCTAACTTCCACATCAGCATACACCTTCTAAAAGCGCATACCACACCACCATCTAGTGACCAATTAGTAAAACTACATATTTAAAAAAAATTAATACAAATTAAAACTACACCACATTTCTAACATACCTATAAGTGCTAAAACATAACTACACGTTATAAAGTTCTACACTGCTTAAACTATATTATACCAAGCCCCACCTAGCCCTTTTGATTTCATCCCTTCAAAAACCTGCACGAACCACTCAGACAGGAAAAAACACCCAAACAAGAGACACCATAGATAGAAAATAATAAAAAAATGGAAGTAAACTTTGAACTAATAAGTGACAGTGAAATAGAAGAAATATTTAAGAACATACCACAAACCACAATGAAACCATCAACAAGCAAGGAAATTCTCCAACCACAAGAACAGGAATTACTACAGCATAACACGTCCCTTATAGAAGACAACAGTGTGACAAGACATACTCTTCAGAAAGGTAAAAAAAACATTAAAAGCCTATTCCACTCAGAAACGTAAAAGACATGCAGAAAAAACTCTTAAACAAATTGAAACACTAGAATTAGAAAAAGAAAAATTAAGTTTTGGGTTTGGGAGGGTGGCCTAATGATTAAGGTGTTTGCCTTACAAACATAAGGTGCAAGGTTTGAGTCTCACGAGGGATAATTGGCTAGGCTTAAAATGGCTCGCAAGGGCAGTTAGCTTAGTACTAATCTATGAACCTATGAACATAAGTACAAGAAAACAAACACAGTGGGCTATAAACATATTTCAAAACTGGAAAAAACAAAAAAACTACAACATAGACTTTCACACTATTACACCAGAAAAATTAAACACAATACTTAGAGAATTCCATGCTATAGTACGAAACACAAAAGGAGAAGACTACATAATAAGTGCATTTGTATCCTTATGTGCAGGACTAAACAGATATATAAACAACCCACCATTAAATAGAAAGATTAACATCATAACAGATATATGTCTAACAAATGCAAATAACGTATTTAAGTCAGTAATTAAAAATTACAGAAGACAAGGAAAAGATACAGCAGAACACCACCAGAAACTCACAACGCAAGAAATAACACGACTGAAAAACAGCGAAACACTTTCCCCAAACACAGTAGACGGACTCGTATGAAAAGTATGGTTCGATATACAGTTACACTTCGCACGATGTGGGAATGAAGGAGTACGATACCTCACAGAAGACAGTTTTACAATAAACAAATATACAGATGGCACAGAATATGTAACAAAAAATTTTAACGCACATACAAAAAACCACAAAGAAAATTATGATGTTACAAAACATTTGCTAAGAGGATTCATGTTCGAAAACCGCACAGACCCTTTATGTCCTGTAAAAAGTTTCAAAAAAATACTTACAAAAATGCCACCTAATACAAAACAACTGTTCCTCCACCCATAAAAAATATCCACAACATGTACTTGTTAAAATGGATACATAGTACACAACACAACCAATGGGAAAAAACTATCTTGCGAACATGTTACCACAAATCTGCAAACAAGCAAACCTATCAAAGAGATACACAAACCACTCCTTAAGAGCAACAGCAGTAACATTACTGTCACAATCGGGGATGGAAGCAAGACAAATAATGACTGTGACAGGACATAAAAGTGAAAAATCACTAAGATCGTATTATCAACCTTCAGTAGATGAATTTAAAACATGGGGAAAAATAATATCTGGAACACAAGAAACACCAAAAAATCCAATACATGAAGACAATATCAATAACACAACAGACAACGGACCAAGAAAAAAAAAAATGAAAGTCCATAACACAGAACATCCATACCTGGAAAATGAATCAGAAAAACCACAAGACAAACAACAGATTATAAACTATGGAACAATAAATGTCTACAACATAGAAACCCAACAAAATAAGTAAGTAAACTCTAAATTTATACTAAAACCATATATATATATATATATATATATATATATATATATATATATATATATATATATATAGATATATATATATATATATATATATATATATATATATATATATATATATATATATATATATATATATATATATATATACACACATATATATACAGATAGATAGGATGCAATATATAAACATAACATTAACTATAAACACAATTTCTCATTACAGATACTACACTAAGAAGAACTCAAGCCAACATATGAGCATAGACAACCATCAAGGCAGAACCAATACAGAAATATAAAAGAAACTACAACACGAAGACATACCAAAAGCTTTAAAACTATGAAGACTTACCAAAAGCTTTACAACTATATCTACTAATATAATTATTTCCTAACATTTCCTGAAAAATTAAAAAATAACATGTATTTAAATTAAAACAGAAATAAACAATAAACACAAACTGAAAGTGTGGACTATTTTATCTCACAAAAAGTGGAAGAATACAAAGAAAAGCAAACAAAAACCTAAATAACAACAATACAAAGATAATACAAAACAAACTAACACCATAGTATAATAGCAATAACCCACTTCTAGGTGTGGGTAATGCTGGATTTACCCACGGTTGTCTTTGTTTGGTCCCTCGGGACCAAACCACGCCAACCGTGGGTAAATCCAGCATTACCCACACCCAGGCATGGGTTATTGCTATAATATCTTTTGCTCTTTAATACAAAGTATACAGACCTTAACACAGTCCAAAAGTGATACTGAAACCATCTCTGCTGATAGACTGTCTCATAGATCTCTCCATAGAATCATTTCAGTATCTCTCTGGTCTCCTTCTATGATTTGTTGATCCACCAGCCAGCACCACTACTCTGGTATCTCAGTTCCTTTTGTCTATAGTGACCTCTCTCTCTTTGTCCCTTCCTTTAAACATGAATCTCAATATCAACGCCACTGCTCTAATCTACCATTTCCATTGGCCTATCCTTAACTGTTTACTATAGTTCTATAATTCCTTCTTTGACAGCTCAAGTACAAGCATTATATTAGTCAGCTCATGCTTTCCTTAGAGGTCCTCTGATTAACTTCAGTTTAAAGCAATACTGCTCATCATGTACACTGAGTATTGCTGTACAGACATTTACAAAACATACAATTTGCATAAACTCAACATGATACAATATCACAAGCACAGAAATCTTAAGACATCTTTTAGACTGAGCATGTCACAGTGACACAACCACCCCTTCTTAACATAAAACCAGGCGTTTTAGACTCATAATGATTGATAGCTGGCCCTCATGAACCATCACCATCACCACACATGAAAACTCTGCTTGCTTTCCAGTAGAAACAGACTTCTCCAGTATGTCTACTGAAAGACATCCCTTTACTACTATTTCTATAGCTCTATTTCTGGTTTCTGGTATCCCATTAGACTCACACATAACTTAAACTGGGGTTGATTTGAATTGGTGCCGCAATATAGTTCTGCAATGTGTGCCTTAGCAGAAACTACATTTTTTTCAGCTTCTGAGCTACGGGTATCAACTTTTTCAACTTGTCTAGTAAGTTATGCATGTCATTATTAAATTGGAATTGCCCTTTTTTACCCAACTCTAGAAATGCCCGTAGGCACACAAAATAACTAGTTTATTTATTAAGACTATTGTTACTGCTATGAAATATTTAGTTTGTAAGAAATGCTGTGTATACTGTATGTATTTTATCCTCCATATTACTTTTGTATTTTTTTTTTTAAATCTTGTTGGTGTACATATAATTTGTGCTGAGTCATAAAAGTAAAGCAACAGATGATATCCTTTATTGGTGCCACTTTAATAGTGTCTGCCTCATTCAAACTGTCTACTGTTGTCACAAAATTTCCTGCAACAATCGTTTATCTCTCTCTCTGAACATATTTAGTGTTTCTCTCACATAACTATCCTCTGTTTTTACTTATATACTCTCATAGTTGTTGAAAGCCTTCACCAGTTTTAACTTTTGCACTGGTGTTGAAACATTTACCTTTTGCATGTTTTTGTTTGTCCTCAAACATGTAAAACATCACACTGTATAACTTTTCTGAGCTCACTTATACTAACCTTCAAGTAACAAGGAAGAAGGAAATATGAAACGGATATAGTGTACCCTAAAACTGCTAAATACATCAAACAGCAACCCTTCATCATAGTGCAGACCTAGGTTCAGGTACTACCATGGGTTCCGCAGCATCTAAGTCCATTAGCTCAACACACTTGCATGTAATATGTCTGCTTTTTGGTTTCTTGACATGTTTATCCCAAATATGTACATGTTGGTAGGATGGCATTTTGTGAATACAAGTGTAAATGGAAAATACATGAGCACACATACAAAAACACACACACACACATGTGTGTGAGTGTGCATGTATGTACGTGTGTGTGTGTGTGTGTGTGTGTGCATAATAAACACACACACACACACACACACACACACACACGCACACGCATGCATACACATAAAGAACACTAGAAGTAATGCTTAATTAAAATAAAATCTTAAGCACATTACAGAATTAGAAAGCTATCATAACCTGAAGAAATCAAAAGGGCAGTAAAAACAGATTTTTTTGAATATAAACACTTAATTTAAATATTTATATTTTAAGTTAAATATACTAATAATGTTAACAAAAGAGTTCATTAATTTATTAATTTATTTATTTGCAATAAGTAATGCAAAATAGAAATAATAATCATAATGTTTCCAGTGTTAAATTTCCCCAGGATTGAGAAGCTTCTGCAATAGGCACATGCAGTAAAATTTAAATCTGACAAAATGGTAAATGTTTATTCATTTTAATGACAAAATATGCATCAGTCTCACTTTCCAGTAGAAAGCTAGGTAATGTGTTAAAACTAAATGCAACAATACCATAAATCAAGCATGTGACTCACAATGGTTTCACAATATTTCTCAACTTTAAATGTACTAAAACTATTATATTTTAATCCAGTTAGAAAAAATTCTCTTTTATTTACAAAAATATAATAAACTGAGACTTTAAGTCAAACCAGAATCAGAACTCTACTTCCAGTTAAAAGTGTTAACCAAGGTTGATTGCACAATATAAAATAATCACCACATGTTTACAGCCCTAAAATAGTAAGATACTCCACAGTTTTTTGCATGAACTAATTGCATTTCATAGTTTTATAAAAAAATCAAAGCAGCACATAGTAAAAGAAAAATAAATGCAAATAAAATAATATAGAGCTTTGACCAAGAAAAATATGTTACTTGGAGTAATTTAATTTAACTTATCATTTTGTTTTCTTTTTCTTATTTTAACTAAAGCATGCTACTATTATGGAAAGTGACATGAAGCTCATTAACTCTCTTAAAAGAATAATTTATTATGGCATTTGCTCTCAGATTAAATGGAGTAATCCAATAAAATAAATTGCCAGCTCAGAAAAAGAGAGAGAGAGATAGGTAGAGAGCTAGATATATGTGTAGATCGATAGATGACAGTGACTTCAACAAAGTTCAAAATGATTGGAGAACTTGAACTATTCCGAAAATCTTCAGAAATGGCTGATATACCCTGTTTCTTACAGGTTGCTAACAGATAATGACTGTCTGGATTATAAGGCAATATCTGATCTGGATCTGTTTAAAAGTGTATGACAGGAAAAGAACAATGAGGGTATCAGAACCAGATCAGAGAACCTAATACTGAAAACAAAAACTGCTAGAAAAAAAGTACTGATATATTAGACAATGCCTTCCAAAATTATGAATTACACTTCCTTTAAACTGCAAGTCGATCATTAATATCTATAAAAATCTCAATATTAATTCTGGATGTAGAAAATGCCAACGTGAGATTGTGCTAATCAAACTTTTTAATGTTCGATATGTTGACAATTTAACCTATGAGCCTGTGGATCTAATACAATTTTATGTCATAGTACTTGATATAACACTGTTCAAAAAGCAAAATTCTCTCTGATTCAAGCTCTTAGAAAGAGTACTGACAATGAATAGAGCATTTCTGTTTCGGGACTGACCAATACTGTTCCCTAGCATTTTGTATGCTAGCCATCATCCTGTAACTCAGTGTATATCCTTGAAATTTGACCAGCAGCAAGGTATAAGTACAATTTCAGAATTATTTTGTAATTTCTTTAAAGTTCCATTTAAACACAGGCAGACTCTTAAAAATTAATGAGCTCTGCTATGACTATGCAAAATATGTTAGGTTAAAAATGACCCTAAATGAAATAGCTTGTTTCTTAGTTTATTTAAATTGCTATTACCAGGTCTCTACCTCTCTACAGAAGGAAAAGACCCCTGTAAGGAATGATAGTGTGTTTTATTTTGCATTGCCTGTGGTTCCATTTGTTGACTGCACTGTAACAAAATTAATTTATTTAATAAGAGCACTGCTGCCTCCCTGAAATGTTCTAACATACATTCATAGGTTCTTACGAAGTCTATGTCAACAGAGATTGTCAATAAGTTCACCCACATCACTCAGTATGGATGAGAGTCTAACAGTACCCCCCCCCCCCATTATGTAGTCTTTCTCCACATATTCGTAAAAAAAAAAAAATCACCCATCCAGAGTTTCAGACTGGTTTTAAGGATTGCTAGGAAGTACTCTGAATGTTAGGTAAAGGCAGCCTGTTCCAGAAATTGGGTATGTACTGGGTTAGGTATCAGTCATGCCATTGGGTCTTACTGATGTGATAGTGCAAGTTTAGGCTTCTAGAATGGTTGTTTGATTTACCACCTGTTCTATTTAAGTGAACGAGTTCAAAGAGTGGTGGGTCATTCATAGCATAGCAGCCAACCAAAAATTACCTCTCAGGAGTCTTTATAACACTGAATAGAGTACAAAGCTTTTAATTTATCAGAGTAAACAAGGGTACTGACACCTGAGATCTTATTGCTGAGGAAACAATGAAATCTGTTAAGCTAGTTTGAGGTTGATGAGGTATGTGCTGAGGAGTGCATTATATTCAATGATGACCTAATAAGGGATGAATAAAGTGGGATTGTAAATTCTTCGGACCTTTGAGAGATAACATGAAGGATTAACTGTGCAAAGTAGCAGATTTCTAACCACCCCAGAGACATAGTGTTTTAATGAGAGTCTTTTATCAACACATGTACCCAACTTCCTACCATTGTGTCAAATTTAAGTGTAATGTTATCTACATGGTACACAGTAGTGATGCTACATATGTTATCTACACGGTACACAGTAGTGATGCTACATATATCTACATGGGACACAGTAGTGATGCTACATATGTTAACATGGTACACAGTAGTGATGCTACATATGGTATCTACATGTTACACAGTAGTGATGCTACATATGTTATCTAAATGGTAAAGAGTAGTGATGCTACATATGTTGTCTACATGGTACACAGTAGTGATGCTACATATGTTAACATGGTACACAGTATTGATGCTACATATGTTATCTACATGTTACACAGTAGTGATGCTACATATGTTATCTAAATGGTACAGAGTAGTGATGCTACATATGTTATCTACATTTTATACAGTAGTGATGCTACATATGTTATCTACATGGTACACAGTAGTGATGCTACATATGTTATCTACATGGTACACAGTAGTGATGCTACATATGTTAACATGGTACACAGTATTGATGCTACATATGTTATCTACATGTTACACAGTAGTGATGCTACATATGTTATCTAAATGGTACAGAGTAGTGATGCTACATATGTTAACATGGTACACAGTAGTGATGCTACATATGTTATCTACATAGTACACAGTAGTGATGCTACATATGTTATCTACATGGTATACAGTAGTGATGCTACATATGTTATCTACATGGTACACAGTAGTGACGCTACATATGTTATCTACATGGTACACAGTAGTGACGCTACATATGTTATCTACATGGTACACAGTAGTGATGCTACATTTAACAAAGTTATCTATGCTGCATTTCTTGGTGTTAAGGCTAAGCCTACAATTAATACATCAATCATTTGTTTAGCCCAGTCCTTGATGCAGAATTTGTCAGAAATAGATTTGATAAGCACCCCAAGTTTGCAACCACCAGCGAACCTGGTTAGCCTATATACCTTGATATTGGCTTTTACTTCAGAGAAATACATACCAAAGAAAAACTGACCAATTACAAGGCCTTGTGAGATGCTAGTAATGATATTTTTTTCTGTCTAGAGCAAATACCCCTTGACATGTGTTCTTACAGACAGCCAATTAACAATCCAACAAACTAACATTATGGTTAATATTGAGTTGTGAGAGTTTTTAATAATTCCACCATGGAAAATAATATCAAAGACCATGGAGAGGTATAGATAAGCAGTGTGGACTGTATGTCCCCAATCAATGTCCTTGGTAATTCTTTTAAAGAACTCCACCAGGTTGAGCAGGCATGATGTTCATTTTACAAAGCCAAATTGATGTGTGTCTAGGGATATAAAGTCACCTATATCATTGTTTATTTGTTCAGCTATAATACATTCTGAAACTTTGTAAATAGTACTAGTGTGATTAATAGGTCTGTAATTCTCAGGGTCAGTAGAGAGACCACCTTTAAGCAAGGACACTATAACTGTCATTCTCAAATCCTAATTGATGTATCCAGTGAGATACTCAGGCTGAATAATTGATGGAGGAGTTTTAAGTGTGGCTTTATGCTTTTCCGCAAGCACCCCAGGATATTGTCAGGAGACATAGATGTAGTGTTTTTAAATTTGGAAAGTGCCCAAAGGACTTTGTCCAAAATGATCTTGAGGGGATTGTGAGTGGGAGCGATGGGGAGGGTGGATGGAGTGAAGCTGGAAGAGAATTTGTCCACAAAAGTATTAGCAATGCCTTGTAGTCTTCCTACTATAGGTGAAGAAGGTCTTGTGTTTAGTTGCAATCCTAAGTTCACAGTTGTCCTTACAATTCCTAAAGGTAAGTTTGAGAGATCTACTTACAAGTTTTATCCTATTTATAGTAATGAAGTGGACATCATTTTAATGATGACCGGGACCTTTTTCTTTTTATTATACAGTTTGCTGATGTGGTAGTTTCACCATATGGTTTTAGTTCTAAATTGGACTTTAATTTAATTACATTTGATTTAATTGCTTACTCCAGACTGGCACTGATGCTTCAACACATCTATTCAAGAGGGAGTAAAACTCAGAGCAGGTAAGTACCAGGCTCAGGTACATGATTTGTTGAGGAGCTGTACCATTTGTGATTGTCTACAAGATCAATAAATAGTAAATAATGGTCTTTGAGTAATCCCTAAATACAGAAAAGTTATCAAAGTCCAGGAAACAGGGTTTCTTAGAGAAGATCACAGCAAGATGGTAAGCTTTGGCTAGGGTGGGGGGTGACAAATGGGCTGATACAACTGGGAGAAATTTTTTTTATGACAGGATCAAGACGATTAACACCTCGGGCAGTTACTAGGACAAATTGATCAATTACAATGGTATTTACATAGGTTCATAGGTTCATAGGTTGGTACTAGGCTATCAGCCGTAGGGCCTATACAAGCCTAGCCATAACAATTCCCTGGCTATTTCTTCCCACATTATTTACTTTCCTGGACCCCTGTCTAGCAGGGCGACTGACGTGATCCCTGGGGTGAATTTCCTTTCTCCCATCCAATCGTCAAGGTTCCTCTTGAAGAGGTCCAAAGAAGCACTCTGCTTGACATGTATGGGCAATCTGTTCCAGAGTCTGGGGAGTCTCTGGGTCAGGAACTTATCCCTCCAGCATGTTTTGTTTATTGTGATGACAAGGTTTAGATCCCTGGAACGTGTAGCTCTGAGGGATTGGGATTTCTTTAAGTGTAGCATGTTCAACAGCTCTAGGTTTGACATGGCCTTGTATGTTAAGCAGAGATCGCCTCTGAGTAGATGATATGCGACAGAGTATAGCTGGAGTTTTTTAAGGCGGTCAGCATAGGGCATCTGCTTTAGGCCTGTGATTCTTTTCGTGAGGTATTTCTGAGGCCTTTCCAGTTGTTGCAGATGTCTTGAGAGGTACATACCAAATGGGGCGTTGTATTCTATAATGGGTCTAATGAGGGATGAGTACAGTGGGACAATTACCTCCTTTTTTCTGGATGAAAAGCCCTTCGTGATGAGGTGTGCCACATAGAAGGATTTCCTGACTGTTGTGGCGATGTGGTTATCGAAGGTGAGACCACTGTCCACCTGTGTCCCTAAGTCTCTTATCACACTTTCTGTGTTTAGTGTACTGCCACCTATATGGTAATTCATGGATACATGTTTTTTCCCAAAGGGGATAACAATACATTTCTTGGCATTGAGCTTGAGCCCATGGCTCTGGCACCAAGCATCTATTTCTGTAAGGCCCTTTTGTAGAGTATCCACATCATTTGGGGATTCAATAATGCCTCCCAGTTTGCAGTCATCTGCAAACTTTGTTAGCCAGAGTCCCTTAGTGTTGACCTGTACTTCAGAGAAGTAGATACCAAACAAGAGTGGCCCCAGGACTGAACCCTGAGGTACTCCACTTGTCACTTGTCTGGAGCTGGATTTGGAGTCGGCTACTTTTACAGTGTGGGTTCTATCAGTAAGCCATTTAGCAACCCATTGGGTGACATAGAGATTAATGCCCAACTTAGTAAGTTTATCTATGATTCCAGAGTGGGGGATGGTGTCAAAGGCCTTGGCAAGGTCTAGATAGGCTGTGTGGACCACCTTACCCTTGTCCATGGCTCTGGAGACTGATTCAAAGAAGTCAATCAGGTTCAGGAGACAAGATCGGCCCTTCACAAACCCAAACTGGGTGGGGTCCAGTGTTTGAAGGTTACCAATGTCTTTGTTTATAAGTTCCATGATAATACGCTCCATGACCTTGCAGATAAGGCTTGTCAGACTGATGGGACGGTAGTTTCCGGGATCCAAGGTGGATCCCCCCTTGTAGATTGGGATAACTGTAGCTCTGCACCACTCAATGGGCACGAAACCTGAGGTGAGGCTATGATTAAACATGACAAAGTCTAGAATTCTTTGGGCGAAGTCACCCAAGCTACAGAGAGGTCTGGTTCACTCCCCTCTCAATTTTAATTTACTTTATCTTGATTTCATTCTTTACTTTTTGCATACAGGAAATAGCCTGAGATAGAATCTTTTCTTGCTCTGTGATGATAAGTTTGGAAATGTTCCCAGTCCTAGAGAAGCATTTGAGTCAAACTAGATCATTCTAACTGGATAATATATCTATAAATTTGAGAGGGTATTGGAAGAACTTTATGCGGTGTTTGGCACATCCAAATGTATAACAGCAGTTTTACTACAACTACAACTCTACTGTTTACTGATTGTTTGTGTATGTGGTGTGAGTGACAGAAACTAGTGATAATATATGCTTTCAGTTTCTAATGTGGATGATATACTATGATTTATCATTCAGGTCATCAAACAGGGACTGTTACAATGTCTCTCTCCTTGTGTTTGCAGCAGGCTACAGTTTCAGAAATTGGGTTCCTTGTGCTGTTCCTCTTCTTTTATCTTGTCAACCATGGAGTTGGACTTTATCTGTAGAAACCTAATATATACCTTACTCCTTTAACATATTTGGAGTTCATCCAACACTGAGGTGCATGGAAACAGTAGCTGTTTTACCTCTGGAGAATATATAGCTTGTGGCTTATCACAAAGGCACTTAGTTACTGATTCATATGAGTGGCATGAGGGATTATGTCTAAGTGAGAGTGATTACCAATTTAACACTTGGTGTCAGTGGTCTATGACATGGTTTGATGTTCCTGAATGTATGCTTCTCTCTCTCTCTCTCTTATTACTGCAGTCTGTAGGGCTTGCTGGAAGAATAATTGTATTTGTTCTGTTGCTTTAATCATCTCTGTGTGTCACTAAATGACATAGTTCTGTTACTTGGAAGAGGTGAGTTCAAATTTAAAAGTACAGAAATTAATTCCATATGCTGCATGCTATGGAAATTCACTGTAACTATAAAAGCACCATCACTGGAATTTCCAAGGATAGAAAGGTTTTAATTAAATATTTTTTCAGAACTTTCATAGATCTTGAAATAAATTTGTTCTGATGCTAGGTAGATCAAGATATATTCTGGCAGCATATCAGTAGTGTCCCTTCATTCTAACTCATTTGTTCATAGGAAGCTCCAAGAAATGAACTTAAGTGAAAAAGGGAAACACATTGCTTAACTGTGTTCTTCTTTTGACTACTTTACAAAACAAAATTTTGCTTTCTGAAGAAAATACCTGCATGTTGAAATCAGATGTTTACATTTTTGAGTAGTTTTGCATGATGTGATATTTGGCAATTATATGTTTGCATTTGAGATCACAGTAAATATATATGTATAGTGCATTTAGTATGAAATAATATAAATAAATTATTCTAAACTCATACTGTATGGCTACTCCCCAGTTTTATCATGAAACACTAAGCAAAGATCATGGCTTCGATTTAAACAGCTGCACTATGAGTACTTCTATGGCTGGCCAATAACTTTCTCATGAATAACTGTATTATAACTCCACTGCTTCAAGAAAGACACAACTGCAGCCACTGTCATTTGATGCATCTCACTGAAAAGACACTATAGTCAAACAGATTTATATTCTATCAGTTAAAAAAGAAAGAATAATGTGATTATAAGTTAAAATAATCAACGGTGATGGGAACTATACTATGCTACTGTGGAAGGAATAGATGCTTGCCTTTTTGTTGAATGCCCATTTCATTGCATGACAAATCAACGTATTCAAATGACTGAAACCATGTTTATTTAATTTTTTAACTGGTTTAGGCCATCTGAGCCATACAAAAATGGTTCCTTTTCAGTGGCTGCCCAGGAGGAAATGGTCCAATATAGGGAATTATACTTGTGAAGCAATTGTTAATATTAAATATTTAAATATGCTTATAATACAGTTGTTGAAAAATAAGTAATTACAATCTTCAAGTGTTCAGAAAGACAGTAAACAGTAAATATTTGACTGATGGACTATTTGGCTGAAAGTCCACTGTGGTGAAAATAATAGCACAGCTTTACATATTTCTGCAATGGAAAAGCAAAGTGTGTGACAGTATATGGATATATTCTACCTGGTAATTGGTGTTACTAATTCATAATCACTGCTGATGTGGTTTGTTTTTGCATGTTGGCACTGATTCCCTATGTGTGATAATTTCACTTGCCTTTACAGCAGAGTTAGCACATTTAAAAAAAGAGGGCTTTAGGGAGCAGTGCCTCACATATGAAGATGCAGGGGCTTCCCCATGAAAAAGAATTGAAAAATAGTTTGTTCTCTCTGTCTTTTGTATCTTTCTAAGCTACATCTTGGCTTCTTTCTTGAAGAATTCTGAAGAAAGCCAAAAATAATGGAATGCAAAGGGCAGAATCAGGGATATTTTTTAAAATATTACTATAAGTAACTTACTGACTTAACAGAAAAACATGCTTCGCATCACTGTTCATTCTCTGAACTACTGGAAGTATGAAGCTCTAATTTCTGTCATTCTTCAGTGACAGAAATCCACCATGATTTACCAGAAAATATAAAAAAAATTATGAGAGAATGGCAAAAATATGAAGAAGATCAGGGATACTCTGCAAAACTCTGGAAGGTTATGAAATATAGTTAGCAATGTATTATTGATCAGAGGAGGTCACATCATTCTATCTACTTATCTGCAATGTTCATGGTTGGGTCATTGTTTTTCAACAGTTGCAGAGAACAGCCCAGGCAATATCCTTTGTTCTTGTGTGGAGTCACCAGGTAATGTTTCAGAACCTCTTTGGGGCAATGTAAAATCCCCTTCATGGCCTTGATAAATACATAGCACACTGAAAACTTTGCATCAGTGACTATCCCATCTGCTGCCTCCCTGGCTTGTTGGTACTGATCTGACAAATCTCAGCAACTACCTTCCAGCATTGCTCTGAAGGCCTCCATCTTGTATCTAACAGCTTCTTCCAACTCAGGTGCTCCTAAGGTGACTTCCATGAAAACAGTAAGAAAAGACATATTCCCATAGGTTACTGTTGAAAAAATTCAGTGTTAAACAAAGGCAGATTCATTTTATGTTCTAAAAAAAAAGTACTAAATATATCAGTATGAGCATTGAGCAGATTCAATAACTTAAACAAATGTGACTGTTTTTCTATGAAAAAGACTTAGCGTTTTGTAAGGCATGCAGTATACTCAGAGATTTATTCTATCTTTTAGTCTAAATGCATATTTCTAATAAGAATAAGAACAAACAGGGGTATGTGAAACATCATGAGAATTGTAGAACTCCTGCTAGAGGAAATATTGCACATTCATCATTATTTACATTAGCTGTTTCAGCACATCACAATCCTCCAATCAAAGACCTCTCATACACACCCCCATCAAATTTCTACCTTAAAATGGTACATAGTATCTACTTGCCATGCATTCACACTCACACCCATACTTGAACCCCCAAACAACTAAGACCCAACCACTACTCTCTCACAAAATACCATTAATCCTAGGATTTCTCTTCTTAATCCTCACATACCTAACACATATCACATCATTATATAAAAACACATCATTCCACATAACACCTTCTTAAGCAAATATACACACACATTTTCTTTCCTATCTCTTCTACATTATTTAAAGATAGCTTAATCCTACACATTCATAAGGCTCACATAACACCATCTTATACTAGAAAAACATAATTTAGATCCAACATAGACATAGTGCACACAATTAAACACATACTGTTTGTCACTAA
Organism: Protopterus annectens; assembly: GCF_019279795.1. NCBI lineage: Eukaryota > Metazoa > Chordata > Ceratodontiformes > Protopteridae > Protopterus > Protopterus annectens. The sequence continues at coordinate 633,961,946 of NC_056730.1, read as the reverse complement.
AAATCTACTTATATCTGGAGACATACACCCAAACCCTGGACCACAAAACTCTCTGCTAGGCAAATCTCTGACCTATTGATTCTGAATGTCAGCATCAGAAGTATCTCTGACAAACTTTCTGACCTACACGCATTTATAGCTCACTACTCCCCTGACATAATAACCATTACCGAGAAGTGGCTAAAACCTAGTACCCAAAATGAAGAAATTCTCCCACCAGGATATAATATCCTAAGATTGGATAGAGTGGGCAAAAAGGGAGGTGGAGTTGCTATCCTCTACAAAAAATGCAATCAACATCAAACCTGTACAAACCCCCATACCTAAATTTCAAAATGCCGAAACCTTAGGTTCAAACCTAAGCATAAATGACACAAAAACTATCATCATTCTCTGCTGTTATATTCCCCCAGGTAATAACTCTCCCATCACTGAAGAAATGTTACAATGGGCCACAGATAATCTCACCCAAGAAGCCATCTTACTAGGTAACCTGAACCCAGATTGGTCAGCCTGTACCTCTAACAACCCCACTAACCATATTAATCTTTATAGTTTTACCCAACTTATCCAAGAATCCACTAGACTTGACAAAAAAACCCACAGTCTATTCTAGATTGGACTCTAGTTAACTGCCCCCAAAAAAACTATCAGACAGGATGCCTTCCTGATGGTCCTAGTGACCATCTTCCCATCTTCCTCCTGCAGAAATGTACCAACATAGCCAAACCCATTGTTTTTAGACAAGTCAGAGATGATCGTCAACTAAATATACAAGAACTAGACAGTATTCTAAAATGTAGTAACTGGAAACCACTAAAAACCCTAAATCTAGACCAAGCCGTTGACTACTTCAAAAATATTCTCATCAATATCCTTGAAATCTCGCACCAATTAGGAAAATAAGAGCCAAGTCAAACTATGCACCATGGCTAACTAGGGAAACTAGAGCCCTTCTAAAGTCATGGGATAAGGCTTGGTTAATTTGGAAGAAATACAATACTAGCCTAGCCAAACAAAGTTACCTACAACTTGGAAATCAGGCCAAGAGACAAACTAAACTCGATAGACAAAATTACTTCCTCAATATCCAAAACAAACATTCAAAAGATCCCAAAGGTTTTGGCATGCCATTAACTATCTCCTAAAATCAGGCAAAACTACCACTCCCATTCCTAATGCCACAAATGACAACAATGACATTGCCTCCCAATTCAATCACCACTTCACAGAATCCATCTTAACACTATCCTCCTAACTATCCAAAAACAGCCCTACATATAACCCAACCAAATGCTCTGACAACATCCCATCATTTACACTCTCACCCGTTCCCACCTCAACAATTAAAAAACACCTCCTAAAACTGAAACCTACCACCCTTGCTGCTGACAATCTACCAGTCAACTTCCTAAACATAGCTGCTGAATCCTTATCCTACCCTATTTCTATTCTTATCAATTGTTCCATACAAGAAGCATATGTCCCACAGCTATGTAAGATATCACACATTATTCCACTATATAAAGGTGGACACTCTTATGAATACTCAAATTATTGCCCCATTGCCATTCTATCCCCCTTATCTAAAATACTAGAGAAGTGTATACATTCTCAGGTAACACAGCTCCTAAACACACACTATCTCCTCCCCTCCACACAGCATGGCTTCCAACAACACCATAGCACAACCACTGCTCTGCTCTCTTTCATTAATCTGATCAACCAACATAGAAATAATAATAACTTTGTATCTGCAATATTTCCAGACATCTCCAAAGCATTTGACATGGTTTCACATTCCTTACTAATAGACACCTTGACATCCCTATCCTTTGCCCCTTCTGCTATAGCCTAGTTTAAAAGCTATCTGTCAAATAGGCAACAATCTGTCCAATATGGCAAAGTGTACTATCCCCCTTACTCCCAACTACCATAGATGTACCACAAGGCTCCATATTAGGCCCATTACTTTTCTCCATATTTACCAATAATCTCCATACCACCACACAGCATGCTTCACTTACACAATATAGTGATGATTCAACTCTTATCTGTTCAGCTCCATCACTTCCCACCCTACAACGACTCACCCAGGAATCCTTTAGCTCTGTGGAAAGTTGGATCACTCAGATTGAACTTATCCTAAACCCTAATAAAACCAAATGACTACTTTTCACCCCCAATAAAACCATTTCCACCCCTCTATCCTTCACTGTCTCCTCCAAAAATGGCACTATTATCTCCCCCTCTGACCATACCAAACTCCTAGGCATTGAAATTGATAAAAATCTAAACTTCAACGTCCACATTTCACAAACTATCAAAAAAGTCTATAAAAAATGGGAACACTATATAGGCATAGGGAATCCCTTTCGAAACAAGCACAGATTACCCTAGCCCAAACTCACCTCTTGTCTACCCTAATGTATGCTGCTCCAGTTCTTACCCAGCTTAGAAAACTTGACCTTGTCAGACTCAAATCATGTTATAATAAAATCGCCAAGTTTGCAAACAACTCCACCTTTACAACCCACCATTGCCAGGCTCTAAGGGAAATGCAATGGCTAGAACTTCCCCAACTACTAACCTATCATCAATTAGTCATTGCCTACAATGTGGTAACACATCCAGAAAAAAAACCCTGCACTAGGCCAACTTCTCACCCACTATAATACAAATCGTCATCTCTGATCTTCCGACAAACCCCTCCTCTGTATATCTAGGGCTAGCAATACTGCAGGAAAAGCACTGTTCTCCCACTCCATAGCTAGAACCTGGAATAATCTCTCTACTGGTCTGATTTCTACCCCTACCTCTTCTCATTTTAAACACTCACTTAGAACACACTTAAATAATAAGTGGCTATGCCCATAGATTCATAGGTGGGTACTAGGCTATCGGCCCTAGAGCCTATACAAGCCGAGCCAAAAAACGTACCCCAGCTTTCGCCAACCAAAAAATAATTTTCCTATGCCCCTGTTGAGCAGAGCCACAGAGGTGATCCCTGGGGTGAATTACATAAGTCCTCAAATTATTCCACTTGTATACCTCACTTCGTAATATACCTACTGTAATATATATTACAGTCTAAATCTTCTAATGCTGATTGAATTTGTATACTTATTCTGTTATTAACCATGTGTAACTATATTTTCCTGTATATATATATATATATATATATATATATATATATATATATATATATATATTGGTCTTGTCTTCTGCTGTATACTGTATTTTAACATATTGTTTGAAAATTCTCTGTATACTGTATTTTAATATATTGCGTAAAATTTTATTACTGTGGAGCTTTTCTCCCTGGGCCTCCACTGAAAATGGACCTGTGTCCAGTTAGACCATACCAGTTAACAAATGTAAAATAAAATAAATAAATAAAAATTTTAAGGAAACCATGTCATGCGATAAGAGTAGGAGGGATGAAGACAGGAAACAAAGTGTGGGTAGTAGTTCGGGGTATAACATACTGATATAATGAGGTGAGGTGAAATGAAATAATAAGTAGAAAACTAAAATGATTTCAGCACATCACATGATCCAACTGAAATAGGGCCAGTTATCAGCTAGAGTAGACTTAATGGTCTGTTTGAAATCTGTCTTGAATGTTTTTTAAAGAACGGATATAAATTTATTCCATTTTTAAGTGACATAGACAGTAAAAGTCTAATCCCTATGTAGATCAGATACCAACCTACATAGATGAGAAGAAAACCTAGAAAGGATATACCAAATCAATATATATATTGCTCAACACTGGCATTTGTCATCAATGTATTATTCTATGTGTTATTGTAGCTGGAAATAAGTAAAAAATAATGAAGTAACCAGCCAACTGTGCTGTCTTAGGCTCCAAAATAATAGGGATGAGAAAGTAAACCACTGGCAATGCAAGCACATTTGTTGTTAATCTAGCTGTAGCTTACAATTGTTACTGGACAGCAATGATGACCTGAGGGTTATGCAGGAGCTTAAGAAATGGGACTGCATGGGCATTTTGAGTTTTGATATAATATTCCAAGAAGTCTGTACCAGAGTACAGCTTACCATGTTTCTGTTGTGTTTATAATGTCAGCTTTGATAGGTAGATTTAATTTAAGCTTACTGTGAGGATCAGAGCCAACACTTGTTCAGGCCATGGTCTGAACTCAGAGTTTCATTAGCTTTTATTTTTAGCACTACTACTTTGAAGATGGAATGAAAACAAGAATTTAAACTGAAACAACTGTTTGATCATTTAAAATGCTACAAAGGAAGATGCATGCATTTTGTTTCAGATGTTCAGAGATGCCACTGAAGGCTTGAGCTCCATGAGGAACTTGCTACAAAATAAACAGCTGTCCCTTTAATAGTGTACAGCAAAAAGAATTAAAACTGAAAGAGGTAAACAAGCCATTATTTTGAATACTGACAAAAATAGAATTAGATGTTTGAGATTTTAGAGTATCAAATGTATGACGAATAGGCAAACTGGATGATCATGAACATCCTTATTCATAAGCGAAGCATCTGGATTAAAGACATCCCAAAAAGCATGTCCAGACATTAGGCTCAAAACTTTATTAAAACCTGCATAAAGAAAAAGCTAGTGCCCCCATCTGAATTTTCAACTAAGATTGAAAGAATCCACAAAGAAGGAAGAAAAATATGCTGCCGTCCCCACTGCACCATATACTGGCAATGTTACTTTCAATTTAAATAAATGAACAGGGCTTAAAACAGCCCAGATATAATGTTTATAAAGATATCACCTTAAAATTTGCGAATGATTACCCGGTAATGCTGTATCAGAAAACACAAGAATTTATGTGGATAGTGATGACCTAATAAGTGGCCAACTACACCACAGTGATGATAATGTGGTATTAGGAGAGAGAGAATTTAACTGAAATTATTAGAAGATAACTTGTAGATCAGTATTATTATCAGCTAATACTGGGAAAGAGGCAGGTGACTATGCAGAGCCAATTAACTGCTTCAAACATAGAAGATGGAATGCAGAGAGTGTGCGATCCCTTTTCAATATGTTGAAGTAGACATACACATATATCAGCTGATAAGGAAAGGTGGAAATGAAAATGTAGTGCTGAAATCCAGAAATGTCAGCAGGAAAGAAAATGATAGGCAAGTCCGGGTGTGATGCACGGAATGCTGTGGAAAACCTTACCCAAGCAGTTCACAAACCTTGGGAAAACAAAGTACTTGGCTATAGGAGGACATTTGGGTACAAGGCAAAAAGAAGCAGAATGCATTACAGAGAAACAGGCAATCATAAATGGACTTATACGTTTAGCGATAATGCTTTGAGATGTCGTGGTCAGTAGTGGGTCTGCAGTGACTTAAGAGAGCCATGAATTGAAGAGATGAAGCTTAAACAGCACAATAGTGAAACAAATTCACAGCAAATCCAGAGCTTATCTAAACAATCCTATATTGGTTTGTGATTGACTGTGCAGTAGCTTGGTACGAGAAGTTTTTATTTGAATTTACATTTTATTTTTTACACACTGTTTTTCATTGTTTATTGGAAGGGATAACTTGTAGACAAGATTTGCTTTGATTTATATTTTGTTGTCTTACCTTTAATTTTCACTATTAGTTGTTAGAAAGGGATAGACTTCAAACAGAAGCAAAAAGAAGAGAGAGAAAATCTTTGGTTTAAACTAACAATAAACCAAGACAAAACCCAAGTAACACCCAGTCAAGAAGGAGACTGAAAAAACTTCCAGTTTCACTCAAAAAATGTCAGAACTCCAAAACATTAAAAAAAAATTATTTTGTAAAGGAAGTTAAGTGGTTTAGCCCATTAACACAACTAGACTTCATCAGAACTGATGAAAAACCCATCTTACAAGTATTTAATCCCTAATAACAAGAAATCATGTGACTAGAACAACAAATCAAATTAATACTAATAAATTGTGTTATGACGTTGTTAAAAAACATGTATATTATTAGGGATTCATGGGACTTTTTAAATCAGATTAAAGATGAATTTTAGCAAGACGAATAGCTTATATTTGCTATCAATGTAGTAGATTTATTTTCTTGTTTCCCTCACAGTATCAGTTTGGAATGGTTTAAAGGAGCCTGCCTCACAATTAACAATCTTAAGAACAGAGACATTAACATACTGGTAAAATTATTGGAAATAGTGCTTCTTAATAATTTCTTATACTTTAATGGGGAGCATGTCAATCAGGTAGCAGATGTTGCAATGGGGGGGTAGCATGTGCCCCCCTGTATGCCAATTTAATATTATGGTACTGGGAGCAACACCAGGTTCTGAGATCAAAATACAACTGTCATGCAGTCACATTTCTATGCTTTTTGCGTGATATATTTAGACTATGGAAAGGCAGTGTAATTCAGAGAATATTATTACAAATCGTAATTCTGCTCTTGATTTCTTGAAATTTACCTACACGTACTCTGTGGAAAAAATGAACTATCTGGGTATAACATTGTTAAAAGATTTCCATCATTATAAATTTAACTCCAGATTATACAGAAAGCTTATATTCTCTAACACATTTTTACATTTTTCTAGTAACCCACCCTTTCCATCAGAAAAAGGTCTTGTTAAGGGTCAGATGTTACGGGTGTCTAGAATAGTTTCAGAGGATGACCAATTTATACTGGAGATTAATAAGTTGATTGACATGTTCATTACCAGACGCTAACCAATTAACTTGATAAAGGAAATTAAATAAAAAGCATGTAAAAAGCGTCATGACCATTTTTTCTGATATTAGGTACACTCCTGGATAGTACTACAACACAGAAGTCAGAGACTACCAACTATGAGCATACTATGATTATTAAGTATGGAAATTGTAGTAGTAAAATCAAACAGATGGTTACTAACAACTGGAAAGTGATTGACTATGACTCTGATGTTAGCAAAGTTATTGGCAATGATTCCCATTTTGTTTATAAGAGGCACCTGAATCTTACAGAAAGGTTTGAAAGAGGTAGTAGTTTAACCACCACAAGAAAAAAACAAGTTAGGGATGACTAAGTATGGCTGCTACCAGCAATGTAAGTACATTTATGAAGAGCAGGTTTTGAAACTGAGAAGTTCCTACTAAGACTTTAGATTGGAGGGTGCACATGATTGCAATACCTTTGGAGTTGTGCGCATTGTTTCTGTGATTTTTGCCATGCGATTTATGTTGGCAAAATGGAGCAGATTCTAAAAAAAAACTCATTTATGAACACTATTATGACATAAAAACTGTAACAAGAAGAATCCACTCTTTAAACCCACCTTACAATGTAAGGAGCATAAGAAGTTTTATTTTTTGTACTAGAACAGGTAACATGAAATATGAGCAGTGTGTCTTGAGAACACAGACTGGAATTTTGTGAATTATTATAGCAGCTCAGGCTTGATGCAAGTGTTTATCCAGGATTAAATGAAGCTTTATCAATAAGTTATGTGCCAAAATTACAGGCTGCCAAATTGTGGCAGCCTTCATTTTAAATATAATTTGTTTTAATATATTCATATTTTTAGATGTGATTTTTAACATTGTCATGACACAAATTATTAGTATTAATTTGATTTGTTGTTCTAGTCACATAATTTCCTGTTATTAGGGTTTAAGTACTTGTAAAATGAGTGTTTTCTATCAGTTCTGATGAAGTCTGTGCATGTTAATGAGACAAAAGTACTTAACTTTACAAAATAAATTTTTTTTGAATGTTTCGGAGTTCTGACATTTTCTGAATGAATCTGGAAGTTTTTTCAGTCTCATTGTTGACTGGGTTTTACTTGGGTTTTGTCTTGGTTTATAGTTTTTAAACAAGCAAACTCTAACATTCCCAAGGGGCCTTGTCAGCTATAAATTACACATACTGCAGAGAGGGCAATCCAGAGCTTATCTAAAAAATCCTGTCTTGGTTTGTGATTAATTGTTCTTTATTGCCAAAAACAGGTGCAACTGTGAGTGCCAGTGAACAGAAGCTACTGCACACATTTGTGCATGATGCAAAAGAATTACAGCTTTTGTGTGACTTTCACAACATGTACAGTTAAAGCAACAACTTTACTGTACTGGGTTTAATATTTAGTTGTATATTGCTTACGTAAATTTATCTTAGAAGTTGATTTAAGTTATCTTTGATTTCTGTGGGTACTGATTTTAATTATTCTTTTCTTTTAGAATTTTGTATTCATTTGCGGCTGAATATGGAATCCTTAAATGCGTATGCCATTAATAATTTACTAAAGCACAAATATCTTGTACAGTGTAATAAATGCTATGTACATTTAAAGGTTACACCTGATAACACTGGTGATCTCTGTTCATGTCAAAAGTTGGATGACTTGCTTACCAGTTTTAGTAGTAAATCTATACTTTCTGATGTACATTTGTACAATTGGCAGAGCTTAAAGATCAGTTATTACAAATATTAATGACTGGACTGATGAGATAATTAATGTTAGGCAAAAAACAAATAGAGCACATTTAGGAAAGGGTGTGTCTATTATCTGTAAAATTATTCAACCCCTATGAAACAAGATAATGCCACTAACAACTTTGGAGTTCTAGATACAAACATTCAGCAATATGAGGATTCAGAGGGTATAGAAGGAAATAAAAAAAGAAAGGTAGAAATTCACCATAAGTAAAGAAGAAAATGAAACTGATTAATGTCTGCAAAGTAAACAGAATACATACTAAAAAGGATACTACTTTGTTATGTAACAAACAGATTACAGGGAATGTTAACATTTTTATATCAGAAAACCTTCAGTCTACAGGAAAAGGCATCATTTTTCTAAAAGAGAAGGTACAAAAAAGAGGCAAGAGGTAGGTGAAAAGGAAGAAATAAGAAATGAATGTGGACGCATTGAAGAATGTTACTGTAAGAAAAAAGTGGAGAAAGACAGATTTTTGACAACATGGCTCAAGCTCTGGATGTGCAAAATCAGCTGGATGAGAATTGTATGCTTACAAATGTAATAAGCAATGAAAACAGTGGGATTATTAAGACTAATAGTGATGAAGATCATTCCTTTGTAACAACTGATAGAGCAGATACAGTATTACTGAATTAGAAATTGCAGAATAAATTATTAGAGAAACTGGTACTTACAGTTGCAGAGAACAATGAACACTGAATTGTGCTATGATTGCCAGGAGCAAAAATAGAGGATGTGAGGCATTCCTTAGAATGCCTTAATGTAAGGCTGTACATGTGTGTTTTTATTAATGTCAGTATAAATGATCTCATCTGCACGAACTCCCTGACTGTTAGTAGGGAACTTACAGCTCTCTTACATAGCATAGCTTGTACAGGTGTTAGGACATTTTTTCACAAATCACATACAGAAAGGAGAGATTTTGGGGGTGAATACCTACAAGATAAAAATGTCCTGTTTAAAAAAAAAAATGGAAATGCGTAGAGCATCTGATCCTAATTTTGAAGACACATGTTCAGGCAACATGGTGTGCGCTTGTCAAGATCAGGGAAGAGAATTTTCACAGCAGATATTTTTTAATATTGACAAACACAAGGCAGGACTTTTGCCAGGTTGAAAATTTGTCACTTCTCAGATAGCAACATTTGATGCATCTCTCATGGTTGTTAATGATAGGTGCAATAATACTAAAGTCTTTTTATTGGAAATTTTATTATGTTCCCACAAGATTGATGTTATTGTGTCTGAAACATGGTTAAATAACAAAGACTGGAAACAAGTTCTGTCAGGGTACAAATGTTTTTACTGTAACAGACATTCTAACAAAAATCAGGATGAGTTGTTATGATAGGGATTAAAGACACTTATGAGACCAGTGAGTATCACATGCTTCACTGATAACACCAGCACTATAGATTGTGTAACTGTGACTGTAAAGACAATCCTGGAACATATAGTAATTGTTAGAGTGTACAGACCAGCAAGTGCTGATGATCTACAGGAATTCATGCATTTCTTGCATAAAACAAATGAGGGAAGAATAATAGTGGCTAGGAACTTAAATTTGCCAAAAACAGATTGGAATTATATTGATTCAACAACATTAGTAAGGAAATTATTTACAACATACGTTCAGCAACAATAATTGCTTCAGATTGTAAACAAACATACCAGGGCAAGGGGGTCTATATTATATGTTCAAAGAGACTTTTCTTTGAACATATAATCATCAACCCCTAAAGAGCGAATGCTCTAAAGCACGAATGGCCATGTCCGCAAATTTTTTCCTCTAGGAAAAATTTCAGTTGGCTGTTATTGGGAATTGCCCTTTTCCCCAATGTAGGCCAATCTTGGAGTTAGTATATTTAGTTTGGGGAGGTGTTGGGGGCAGAGCCCCCCACTTGATTAGGGTTTTGACGTTTGTGTTTTTTGTGTACGGCTCCGTGAATTTTTTCTCGAGGAAAAAATTGTGGACATGGCCATTTGAGCTTTAGAGTGGTCACTCTTTATGTGTCAATGATTATATGATCGAAGAAAAGTCTCTTCAAACATATGATATAGATGCAGGAAAGGAGCATACTTGACATTGTGTGTTTCTAAAGAAATTACTTTTACTTCAAGTCAAGTTTTACCTCCATTGATGTGCAACGATCATGGGGTTATAAAGGTTAATTTACTGCTAGATAATTCTGTCAAAATGAAATCTAAACCAATGAACAGATGATCAATAACAGATTATATGGCAGCAAAACAGTCAGTATGTAAAACTAAATGAAGTGATACATTCAGTGGAAAAACTGCAGAAGGAATGCAAAATGTTTTGAAAATGAAATTATTTGAAAGCAAAAAATGAAAAACATGTTTAAGATCAGGATCTAGGCACACAACATCAGGAGGATATATTTAAATAACAACATGATACTTGATTAAGGTGAGAGAAAAATATACAGGAAATGGAAAACAGGCTGAACTACAACTTTGAAAATTGAAATAAACTTTGGAGTTCTAGATACAAGTATTCAGCAATCTGAGGATTTAGAGCATATAGAAGGAAATAAAAAAAAGAAAGGTAGGAATTAACAATAAGTAACAAAGAAGAAAAATAAACTGATTAATGTCTGATTAATGTCTGCTTAAAAACCTCAGCTTTGGCCGGCTAAGAACTTGCTATATTCAACTGGACGTATAAGAGAATTTAAGTACCTTTATCTGCTCTTTTTTTCAAAAAATACAGTATTTAAATTGATTTTAACTGTGTGGAAGGAATATTAGCTGAACTGGAAGTTAGTCAGTGTTTGCTGAATTTTGTTATTTGCTAGTAATTACAGGTGTGGGGGTAGTCACATTCTTTGATTTCCTGTCCTTGCCTATTTAAAGTGGTACAGTGTGAAATATTTTCTGCTTAAAAACCTCAGCTTTGGCTGGCTAAGAACTTGCTATATTCAACTGGACGTATAAGAGAATTTAAGTACCTTTATCTGCTCTTTTTTTCAAAAAAATACAGTATTTAAATTGATTTTAACTGTGTGGAAGGAATATTATCTGAACTGGAAGTTTTCACTCTGCTCTTCAGTTAGTCCCACCCACCCTCCCTGTTTTTGTTTTGGTGTTAATCTTAGTGGCCTTGCAACTGCCCGCCCCTCTTGTAAATTTGTGTTTGGATACTCCTTCTGTGCCCATCTCATTTGCTCACTCAACTGAGTGCAGTGAGATCATATTCTGATTTCAGGCACTCCTACTGTGTACAAAGAGAGCATCTGGGAAACAGAAAAAAAAAAAAAAAAAATTTAAGCTTGTTTTCTGCCTTTCCTGTTAAGTGGTATAGACTATTTGTAGGCTTCTGAGCCCCCAAGCCCTTCTGTGTTGAAGGGAAGCCTTCTAGCTTAGTTTTTTTTTCTTAGAACTAGCCAGTTTTCTAGTTTCAGCACTCAAATTTGTTTCTTTGATCTCAGCACTTGTTCAGAAAAAAAAAAAAAAAAAAAAAAATCATCTGCTTTTACTGTACTTGTGTTTCTACCTACTTTTTTACTTTTGCATCATCTTAAAAGTACTCAATTGTATTTATTACTGCTTGGTGTAACTCATTCTAAGCCTTTTGGTTTAAACACTTGGGCTTCAGACCAGTTGTTTTGCACTGATAGGGTTTGTGGTCTGCACTGTAGTGGCAGAACAGGTAGCTTACATCCTTCTAGGTTGGGAACTGCTGATTGAGGGCTCAGTGTCTGTTATTCTAAAAGTGTATTAATTCTGGTTTAAGCACTTGGGCTTTCAGGCCAGTTATTTTACATTAAGAGGGTTCGTGGTCTGCACTCTTGTGGGAGGAGAGGCTGGACTCTGCCCTTCTGAGCTGGGAATTTCTGGTTGAAGGCTTATAGTGCATGCATATCTGAACTGCTTCTTACTGAAGTTGGTGCGCCTTGTTTGCTGTGGCATAGACTGGATTCGGGCCTGCTGGATCTAGCTTTGTTTGTGTAACTTGAGCACTAACCCAGGCATTCTCTAAAGTATTCAATTGTATTTATTACTGCTTGGTAGTAACTTGATTAAAGTGTAGCTATCATTCTAAGTCTTTTGGATTAAGCACTTGGGCTTCAGACCAGTTGTTTTACATTAGGAAGGTTTGTGGCATGCACTGTGGTGGCAGGACAGGTAGCTTTCATCCTTCTAAGTTGGGAACTGCTGACTGAGAGCCCAGTATCTGTTATTCTTAAAGTGTATTAGTTCTGGTTTAAGCACTTGGGCTTCAGGCCAGTTATTTTACATTAAGAAGGTTTGTGGTCCACACTCTTGTGGGAGAAGAGGCTGGACTCTGCCCTTCTGAGCTGGGAATTTCTGGTTAAAGGTTTATAGTGCCTGAATATTTGAACTATATCTTACTGAAATTGGTACACCTTGTTTGCTGTAGCATAGACTAGATCCAGGCCTGCTGAATCTAGCTTTGTTTATATGCTTGTTGTTTGTTTCCTTGTTATTTCCCTGGAGCACTAATAACACCTAATACGCAGCTTCTCAGCGCTTCTGTGGATCACTAGTGATATCTGCATTGCTTACTGTACTTATTTCCTTGTTTCACTTGAAAGAAAGTTACTGTTTGTCGTTTTTGCATTTAAGTTACCTGTAAGACATTGCACTTAAGTTACCTGGCACTTGCTCACTAAAGCAATTATATAAGTCAGCACTAAAAATTAAAAGCACTACACCCTCACTCCCCACTGGCCCTGGTTTTCAATTATTAAGGAATTCCCAATATTATTCTAGCATGTCCAAAGGTCAGTTGTCAAGCTCCTCTCCGGTCCAGCTGGTGAATCTGGGAATCTTGAGGCAATGTTACAACTGCCTCATGTACACAGACAACCCTCTCCTCCTCCCAACAAATTCCAACACATGTGAGAGATGCAACCATATAGCCAAACTGGAGGCTAAGCTCTCTCAACCCAGTACTGGCATAACCAGTCAGGAGGAGAAGGAAATCACACTCACTACAATTCCAGTCTCACATAGACCTACCACGACAGCAAACCAAACACATAATCACACAAAAACATACTCGGAGGCTCTAAATAAAGATCTGCCAAAGCAGCAGAGACCTCCAAAGCAGACACCCAAGCAGCCGCTACCCCAAAACAAAACACGTGCAACACATATCTCACAAAGCCAGTGTGCCAAACAGTCACAGCCCTTAAGACTAAACAACACACCTGATACACTTGTAATAGGTGACTCTATCGTCAGGCACACTGACGTCCCGCTCACCAGGCTGAACAAGGAGAGGGTCATGCTGAGCAGCCTGTCGGGTGCTAGGATCCGCCACATAACACAAGCACTCAGGTCACTCCAAGGCAAGTACAAATATGACTCAGTCATTGTCCATGCTGGTGTGAATGACCTGAGACATACCTCCCTGGACTACATGAAAAGAGACATAAAGGAGCTCTCTGAGCATGTAGCCCAGGCCGGTATGACCCTGACCTTGAGTAGCATCTTACCCTCACCAAGAATGATGCCACAATATGAAGACAAAATGATCAATTTCAACAACTGGCTTAAGTACTGGTGTCATTCAAAGGGGATCCAATGCCTGTCAGCTTGGGATGATATGCTCGACAAGCCACGATGCTTCACTAGGGACGGCTTGCACCTGTCACCCCTGGGCTTTCGGATATTGGCAAAGGCTCTTGCTACCCCCATGGTGCCTTTTTTAGGCAAGGCTCAAAAGACAGACCCACCTCCATAGGTATCACAAGGGATAAGAAACTAAGAGTAATGCTACTCAACGCCAGAAGTCTAAACCTCAAGATGCATGCACTCGAAACTCTCCTTAGCATGGAGAACATCGATATCTGTGCAGTAACAGAAACCTGGTTCAGGGCTCCCGAGAGCACCCCAGCACTACCAGGTTATACCTCATACCATGCTTTTTGGCCCCAAAACTTGGACCGAACCACAAAAGGAGGGGGAGTATCAATATTCATCAAAGATACCCACACCTCCAGGTTGGTGGCAAAGCACGAAGCATCAGAGACTATCCATGTACAACTAACAGTGGGTAAAACTGCCTTCCAGTTTATAGCCTGCTACAGACCACCCTTCCAAACCCAGGAACCCCACGCGGCCTTCCTGAGAACACTGGAAAATATGAAGGTCTCTCCAAACACCATTATATTGGGTGACTTCAACTACCCAAACATAGACTGGGAGCATTACTCTAGCTCCAACACCCTAGCCCAAAGGTTCCTAGAATTTATAAACTCAAATGCTATGGAACAACTTGTTACCACTCCCACAAGAGGGGAAAACATACTGGACCTGATCATCACCAACATGGGGACTCTATGCTCCAGACCAGAAGTGTATCCCTCACTGGTAAGATCAGACCATAAACTAATCTCACTGGATATTCACATCCCGACCCCACCCCCTGCCCAGAAAACTACAGTGAAAAACTTCTCTAAAGCAAATTTCACACTCCTCAAAACTGAGGTGGAATCCTTCAAAGCCCCCGGGCCTGTGGAAAATATGGCCCAGACCACAGAATCCTTTATAAACGCATTCTATGAACACCTTCAGGAATGCATGGATCATGCGATCCCAAAAAAACCAAGACCCAATCCTCCAAAGGCAGACGTCCTGTCTGGTGGACCCCAGCCATAAACAAACTATACAATAGAAGGAGGAAGCTACTAAATGATAGAGCACAATCCCAAAAAGGGAAGGCATCACTGATCAGTATTAGCAAAAAACTACAGGCACACATAAAATTGTCTAAGGCCAGCTTCGAGAGAAAAATTGCACAGGACACTAAGGATAATCACAAGGCTTTCTTTAGTTATGTTAGGAACCTGGGTGGTAATTCCCAGATATGCTCAGAATTAGTTCAAAATGACAAAAAATACATCGAACCCACAGACATTGCCAACATCCTAGCTGACAGGTTCAGCGCAAACTCCCCACCAAAAGGGCAAATATCTATCCCAGCTGTGTGCTGCCCCCCTGACATCTCAGATGCTCAGGTAAGAGCCGCCCTCTCCAAAGCAAAAAACACAGCATCAATGGGACCAGATGGTGTCCCAGGCTGCGTCCTACATGAACTCCAAGAAGAGCTAAACCCAAACATAAAACTACTGTTCAATCTCAGCCTTACTACAGGATATGTGCCCAAAGAGTGGCATACAGCAACAGTGGTCCCTCTCCATAAAGGTGGTGCCTCAAAGGATCCTGGAAACTATCACCCCATAAGCCTGACTAGCTTGGTCTGCAAAGCTATGGAAAGGATCATCATGGACCTCATAAATAAAGATATTGGGGACCTACAAACACTGGATCCTACCCAGTTCGGCTTTGTTAAGGGCAGATCCTGCCTCTTAAACCTGGTTGATTTCTTTGAAACAGTCACCAAGGCCATTGACGAGGGGAAGATGGTCCACACAGCCTACCTGGACCTCAAAAGCCTTCGATACAATACCCCACTCGGGCATTATAGATAAGCTCACCAGCTTAAATATAAACCCCTATGTCACTAGATGGATTGCAAACTGGCTCAAGGACAGAACCCACATGGTTAGAATTGCTGGAGCCATGTCAGACTCCAAACCAGTTACAAGTGGTGTCCCACAAGGCTCAGTCCTGGGACCTCTCTTGTTCGGTATATATTTCTCGGAGGTACAGGCCAACATGGAAGGACTGTGGCTGACCAAGTTCACAGATGACTGCAAACTGGGCACCATAATCGACTCTCCAGCCGACACAAGCATCCTCCAAAAGGGCCTCATAGAAACAGACAAATGGTGCCAGAGCCATGGCCTCAAGCTAAATGCCAAAAGTGTATAGTCATCCCCTTTGGCAAAACAAAGTGCCACAAATTACCACATAGGTGGTAATCCATTAAGTACAGAAGAAGTAATTAGGGACCTGGGGACCCAAGTTGATAGCAATCTCTCATTTGACAACCACGTGGCCAAAGTGGTTAGAAAAACATTTTATATAGCCCACCTAATCATGAAGGGATTCACATCTAGATCAGGGAGGTCATCGTGCCTCTTTACTCATCCCTCATCAGGCCCATAATTGAGTACAATGCCCCTTTTGGGATGTACCTTACCAGACACCTGCAGCAACTGGAAAGACCCCAAAAGTACCTCACCAAGAGGATCAAAGGGCTCAAACAGATGCCATATGCTGCCCGGTTAAAGAAACTCCAGCTCTACTCAGTGGCATACCGCCTGTTCAGAGGCGATCTGTGCCTGACGTATAAAGCCATGTCCAACCCGGAATTAATGGACATGCTGCACCTCAGAAAATCCAAATCCCATCGAGCTACACGCTCGAGAGACTTGAACCTCAGCACTGAAATAAATAGGACATGCTGGAGGGACAGATTCATAACCCAGAGGCTCCCTTCACTCTGGAATAAAATCCCAGTCCAGGTTAGGCAGAGTACCTCATTGACTCTCTTCAAGAGGAATCTTGATGAGTGGATGGGAGATCGTAGGTTTACCCCGGGTATCACTTCTGTGTCACTGTTAGACAGAGGCACAGTATACTAACCTCGAAAAAGGGCATAGCAAAATAAATTTAAAATGGGTGGCGAAAGCCAAACACATTCTGGCTAGGCTTATAAATGCCCTAGGGCAGATAGCCTAGTATGAACCTATGAACCTATAAAGTAAGCAGAACAAAGTGTGAGACAAGCTCAAAAAAATTTGATGAAAATTTGTATAAAGATATATAGCATAATAGGAAAACATTTTATAGATACATATGGTGTGGAAGGGGTAAAGACAAACCGATAAACTATGTGTAGTTTCTAAAATGTATTCTCATATGGAGCAGATTATAGATATATTAATGAAATCTTATTCAAAACACTATGGCTCCCCAAAGGCAATGATAAGCTGTCCTAGTGACATCCAGGTAACCTCAGATACTGAAGTCAAATTAGATTATATTGATAAAGAACTATGCAAACTGGATCCAAAGCACAGCGAAGAGATGTATTTAGTAATAATGACCTGAGAACACTTCAGCAAGAACTTACTGGACCATTTCCTACAATGGGATCAGGCCAGGCCCAGGAGTAGGATGGTCCCCTGTTGTAGAAGGAAGTAGCAGTCCACAAAAATCACAAAATCTGATAGGCCAAAGAAGAGCCATAAAGGTGATAAAGTGGACTATTTAGGATAAGAAAGAAATTATGTATTGTTACTATTATGCAAAAAGCCCAGAATTTCCAGACACAAGGTATACAAAATGATTAAGAGAGAAATTACAGGAAAGAAAATTACTTCCACAAGAAAATCTGTCAGGAGTTTCAAATGAAAATATGTGTTCATTAATACAACAGATTTGTGAAAAACAGTATATAGATCAAGAAACCTTGATCTGTTTGGAAAAAGAAGCATATGAAGAAGTGTGAAAATATAAACAACAAAACCAAGAGATATTTTTGAAAAGTATAAAAAAGAAATATGGACATGGGAAAGAAAGAGAGATTTGACATGGTGCAATATTTATGCAAATGTGAAAGACAAATTAATCAATGTAAAGAAGACAGCCTCAAAGATATTTGAAGAGAAATACAGGCAAAAGCATTCGGATAAAGAAAATTTTAAATAAAAAAAATAATATCACAAAGATGGAACATAGAAAAGAAGATCAGTAAAGTAGAAGTTAAAAAAAATAGAAGTTGAGGATATGGAGTGCCTGCGAAGTGAAGGATTTGATATAGAAAGTCTAACACAGGTTACATCACAGTAGGATGAAGTGTGTCCTCAAAGCTGGAAGAAACAGGAAGATCAGGAATCATCTGAAGAAGAAATATGGACATGGGAAAGAAAAATCCATTTAATATGGTGTGATATTTATGCAAAGGAGGAAAGCAAAACTAACCAATACAAAAAGAGCACCACCAAATATATTTGAAGAGAAATACAGACAGAGGAACCCAGACATGGAAATCTTTATAATACAAAAAATAAGAAGACAAAGAGGAGAAGTAGAAAATGAGATTAGTAAGGGAGACATTAAAGAAATAGAAACTAAGGTTATGGAGTATCTGCAAATTGAAGGATTTAGTGTAGAAAATCTAATTCAGAAAGCACCACAACAGTATAGAGTAATGGATATCCAAATTAAGGGGAAGTCAGTGGGACAGAAAGCAATGGGTCAGGTATCATATGAAGATAATTTTGAGCCTTCCCCAGGGAACCAGTATAAGCATTCACTTGAAGCTAGACAGCAAGGAAAGAAACAGGAAACTTTGGAAACTCTGATGCAGTCAATGTTGAGGAGTGAAAGGCCAGTGAGCTCCCATATGATAGAACAACAGATGGCACAGGATGAAACTAGTGAGAATGTGTCACAGAAAGATGCTCTAGAACCTTTGATAGAATGCCCACAGGAATTGGAAAACAAGGGATATTACCTCAGTTTGGAAGAAATGAGCTAAGAGAAGCATTGCTTGATTTAATAGACATGGACAGATATTTCAAGATCAATGAAATAAATAGACTGCAAAAGATTAATAAAACCCAAAAAGTCAAAAGTCTGATAAAAAAAATTAACACTGTAATTAGGGCTGTTCATAGAGATCTATGCGATATAAGAGAAGTAAACAGGATATATTACTGTGCAGCTAAATTAATAACTGACAAAGTTCTACCACAAGAACACAGGATAGTGAGGTAAAGGAAGGGGAGAAATCGAATATCATCATGGAAATATCGAAATGAGAAAATTATAAAGCAATTAAGAAGTGTCACTGTTAGATGACTATAGAAGAGGGAATAGATCAACAAAAATACTAAGAAAGATAGTTGTGATAAAAGCAATGCGCAATGTTAGAACAGACCAGGATCTGTCATGCACTATCACAAATAAACTAAAAATTTCAGTGCAAGTGGAAAAACTTAGAAGATATGAAGATAAATATAAAGGAAAAGTACAAAATAAGTAATTTATTGATGACACAAAAAGGTTTTATAGAGAACTGGGAAATAAGGTAAAATGAATTGAAAGACCACCAAAAAAAGAGGAAATAAATACATTTTGGAGAAGTATCTATGAAGATTCTGTGGAACATAACAAAGATGCTAAATGGATAGAATTAGTAAAAGAAAGAATAAGAAGCTTAAAGGTACAGGATATGAAATGGGATGAAGTAACAGCCAGAGAGATTGAAACAAAGTTAAGAAAAGCCACTAACTGGAAACCCCCCAGGCCCAGATGCAGTACTTAACTTCTGGTCAAAAGTATTAATATCTTTGCACAAAGATTTAGCCATGAGTATGAACTATTTATATGCATATCCAGAACAAACTCCAACCTGGCTAACAACAGGAAAAACAATTGTCCTACTTAAGAGTGAACCTGCAAGCTACCCCAAAAATTATAGACTGATAACTTGCCTTCAGACGATGTATAAACTATACACAGGACTTGATGCCAACAGAGTTTATAGTCATTTAGAAGAAAACTCAATGATGGCAGTACAACAAAAGGGCAATCAAATAGTCATATGGAACAAAGGATCATTTGTTGTTAAATAAAGTCATAGCAGAGAACTGTAAAATATGGCATGGATTGAATACAAAAAGCATTTGATAGTATTCTTCACTCATGGATAAAAGAGTGCTTAAAAATGTACAAGATACATCCCATACCGATGGACTACATTACAGTGACCATGAAACAGTGGCAAACCACTTTGCAATTAAGCCATGATAAAGGACAAATTGATATCCCAGGGATAAAAATTCAAAGGGGGTATTCCACGGTAACTCTCTGTCACTGTTACTATTTGGCCTTGCCCTTAATCCATTAAGCTGCTTACTCAACAGCTTAGGCCATGGCTATAATTTAGCTCCTAGAAAATAACAAAGTGTAAAGACTTCTCACCTTCTCTTTGTCGATGATTTGAAACTCTATAGCGCATCAGATGAACGGAAAGCACAAATGCAGGTTGTCAAAACTTTTTCAGATGATATAAGAATGTCATTTGGTCTTGATAAATGCGCAAAAGTAACCTTTAAAGCAAGAAAACTGCAGCACCAAGAAAATATCAGTTTGGGACAAGAATGTGATATAAAAGAACTTGAGCAAGAGGGAGTGTATAAACATTTGGGAATTGATGAAGGATCAACAATAAAACATGAACAAGTGCAAATAAAACTTAGTAAGGAATACTTTAGAAAACTTAAATCAATCCTGAAAACAGTGTTGACATCTAGGAACAAAATTCAGGCTATAAATCAATTTGCTCTTTCTGTCCTAACTTATAGTTTTGGAGTGATTGACTGGCCCCAAAATGTGTTGGGTAGATGTGATAGGAAAACAAGAAGGATGCTTCATGCTCACCAAATGATTTATAAAAATCAGTGTATACCAAGATTATATATTCCCATTCTGAATGAGGTATGAGCCTCCTTGAAATTGATTACATGTATAGATCTGCAATCATGGGACTCCACACATCTGCTGACCTCACAAGACCCAAACATAGTGAACGTTTTGAAATCAAACCAGAAGTAGATAAAAATCAGTCAGTAACAGAATGTGCCAAAAAACAAAAGAAATAATATAAGGTGAAGGACCAGATGAGAAGGCAAGACATGTAGAAAATGCATAAATATAGTAGCAAGTAAAGAAAACTTCTGGAAGAACCTCATGTTGATCAGGGACAAATGCAGGAATGGCTAAGGAGAGGTGAATTCAAACCACAAGATGAAAGGTTAATATTGGCAACCCAAGATAATGGGCTGTGTGTACACATTAGATTACAAAATCCATTGAGCATGTGGGAGAAACAGATAAATGTAGGTTTTGTAAAATTGAATTGGAAACAGTCGCACACCTCGTTGCTGGTTGTGATATACTACTTGCAGACGGACTGTATACTGAAAGGCATAATAATGTGGCAAGATTGTTGCACTGGGGATTGTGCAAACATTATGTTATTGAAGTGGCTGAAAAAAAATGGAAACATGAGCCACAAAGCATCATGAAAAATGAAGAAGTCTACATCTCATGGGATCATCCATTACCAATAGTTCAAATGATAGATGCTAGAAAACCAGATGTAGTGGTCCAAGAAAAGAAGACAAAAGTAGCGTTGATCATTGAAATTGCCACACCCAATGACTACATTGTCTTGCATACAGAGAGACACAAAGTCATTAAATACCAGGATTTTCAGGCAGAAATGCGAGCAATGTGGAAAAAAGATACCCAGACAGTTCCAATAGTAGTAAGAGCAACAGGTCTTATAAAGAAGAGTCAACAATTGCATTTAGATATGCTACTAATATATGTAACTCTGTACACATTTCAGAAGGATTCATTACTGGGTACATTGCGAATGATGCAAAGAGCACTACTGGCTGACATCAAAAAGTGAAACAATACTAATTTCATGAACTTTAATCATACTTTGACTTAGGAATGGGGTCTATTCCTGTCATGGTATTAGAAATCCAAAAAATTAGAGACCATTATATGTATTATTTAATAGGTCTTATAAATATGGGGAGATTCCTCAAGATTGGAGGCATGCACTTATTAAATCTGCCTTTAAGAGAAAGGGAAGTAGGACAAACTCAGGGTAATACAGACACTTAAGTCTGCTTACATGTTGTGGAAATATAATGGGGAAGTTAATATTGGATATGTTATTGTCAGAACTGGAAAACTTGGTATTGAAACTATATATCAACATGCATATGTTGAAAATATAACCACCTGTAACATGATGTTCTATAACAATATAGTAACAGCTATAATTAAAAATTTGTGCTGTGATGTAATTTATATATATATATATATATATATATATATATATATATATATATATATAATGATAAATAAATTATAACAAGTAGGTATTGATTTACTCTTGATAAGATTGATAGCTTCATGGCTTGCAAATAGGACACGGCAATATCATACTGCAACAGGACAGGTACAATTCTTGGTTGCAGTCAGGGTGTACCTCAGTCCTAGGCCCTTACTTGTTTAGGTTGTATCTTTCATATGCATCTTTTTCATCTGAGGTGTTCTACAGTCTGTATGCAAATGACTTGAAATGGAGTACACAATTAATTACATGTTGTTACAAATAGGGCATAATTGCAAAGGAACTTAACTAAATTGACCATTTGAGACAGGATAATAATATGCTGATCATCATTATCATCATCTTCTTTTGGTTGTTCCCGTTAGGGATCGCCACAGTAGATCATCTTTTTCCATTTCTTCCTGTCCCCTGCTTCTTGCTCTGTCACACCAACCACCTGCATGTCCTCTCTCGCCACATCCATAAACCTTACCTTAGGCCTTCCTCTTTTCCTGTTACCTGGTAGCTTCATCCTTAGCATCCTTTTTCCCAATATACTCAGCATCCCTCCTCAGCACATGTCCAAACCAACATAATCTTGCCTCTCTGGCTTTGTCTCCAAACTTTCCAACCTGGGCTGACCATCTAATATATTTATTCCTAATCCTGTCCACCCTCGTCACACCCAGGGAAAATCTTAACATCTTTAACTCTGCCACTTCCAGCCCTAACTCCTGCCTTTTTGTCAGTGCTACTGTCTCCAACCCATATAACATAGCTGGTCTCACTACCCTCTTGTAGGCCTTCCCTTTCACTCTTACTGGTACTCATCTGTCACAAATCACTCCTGACACTCTTCTCCACCCACTCCATCCTGCCTGTACTTCCTTCTTCACCTCTCTTCCACACTCACCATTACTCTGAACTATTGATCCCAAGTATTTAAACTCATGCACCTTCACCACCTCTACTCCTTGCATCCTCATCATTCCTCTATCCTCCCTCTCATTCACACACACATATTCTCTCTTAGTCCTGCTGACCTTCATTCCTCTTCTCTCTAGAGCATATCTCCATCTCTCCAGGGTCTCCTCCACCTGTTCCCTACTCTCACTACAAATCACAATGTCATCTGCAAACATTATAGTCCACGGGGACTCCTGTCTGATCTCATCTGTCAACCTGTCCATCACCATTGCAAATAAGAAAGGGCTCAGAGATGATCCTTGATGTAATCCCACCTCCACTTTAAATGCATCCATCACTCCCACTGCAGACCTCACCACTGTCACACTACCCTCATACATATCCTGTACCACTCTTACATACTTCTCTGACACTCCCGACTTCCTCATACAATACCACAACTCCTCTCTAGGCACCTTGTCTGTCATATGCTTTCTCTAAGTTGACAAAATCACAACGCAACTCCTTCTGACCTTCTCTGTACTTCTCCAGCACTCTCTGAGCAAACATCACATCTGTAGTGCTCTTTCGTGGCATGAAACCATACTGCTGATCACTAATCATCACCTCCCTTCTTAGCCTAGCTTCCACTACTCTTTCCCATAACTTCATGCTGTGACTGATCAACGTAATCTCTCAGTAGTTACTACAGCTCTGCACATCACCCTTATTCTTAAAAATTGGTACCAAAACAGTTTTTCTCCATTCCTCAGGCATCCTCTCACTTTCCAAGATTTCATTAAACAATCTGGTTAAAAACTCCACTACCTTTTCACCTAACACCTCCATGCTTCCACAGGTATGTCATCTGGACCAACTGCCTTTCCATTCTACATCCTCTTCATAACTATCCTTACTTCCTCCTTGCTAAGCCATTGCACTTCATGATTAACTATCCACACATTATCCAACCTTCTCTCCCTCTCATTCTCTTCATTCATCAACCCCTCAAAGTACTCCTTCCATCTGCTCAACACACTCTACTCACTTGTGAGTATGTTTCTCTCATTATCCTTTATCACCTTTACCTGCTGCACATCTTTCCTAGCTCAGTCCCTCTGTCTAGCCAATCGGTACAAGTCCTTTTCTCCCTCCTTAGTGTCCAACCTTTCAAACAACTCTTCATATGCCTTATCCTTAGCCTTCGCCACCTCTCTCTTTGCCATGCACCTCATCACCTTATACTCATGTCTACTTTCTTCATCTCTCTGACAATCCCACTTCTTCTTTGCCAACCTCTTTCTCTGTATACTCTCCTGTACTTCCTCATTCCACCACCATGTCTCCTTGTCATCCTTCCTCTGTCCAGATGTCATACCAAACACCTTTCTAGCCATCTCCCTTACTAGCTCTGTTGTAGTAACCCAGCTGTTGTGTAACTCTTCACTGCCAGCCAGTGCCTGCTTTAACTCTTCCCTGAACTCCAACTCACAATTATCCTTTTTCAGTTTCCACCATTTGATCCTTGGTGCTGCCCTCATACTCCTCCTCCTCTTCTTGATCACCAACATCATCCTACAAACCACCATCCTATGCTGCCTAACTACACTTTCCCCGTTCACTACTTTACAGTCTCCAATCTCCTTCAAACTGGCCCTCCTATAAAAGATATAATCCACCTGAATGCATCTTCCTCCACTCTTGTATGTCACCTTATGCTCCTCCATCTTGTTAAAATACATATTCACCACAGCCATGTCCATCCTTTTCGCAAAATCCACTACCATCTGACCTTCTGCATTCCTTTGCTTAACACCATACCTACCCATCGCTTCCTCATCCCCTCTGTTCCCTTCACCAACATGCCCACTGAAATCTGCTCCAATCACCACTCTCTCACCCTTGTGTACAGTCATCACCACTTCATCCAACTCATTCCAAAATTTTTCTTTCTTATCCATGGCACACCCAACTTGTAGAGCACATGCACTAACAACATTCATCATTACACCATCAATTTCCAGCTTCATATAAAAAACGTAGCATATGGGATTTGGGAGACATAAACTGAAAGTGAATATTTATTATAGCACACAGTGATTGAAACTGTAGATTCATTTAAAGACCTGGGTATGTGGGTAGATCCAGCTTTGAGTTTTTCTCATCATATCAGCCAGCAATTGGTTAATGATAGTTACAGTACTATAGATTATTTAAAAAGATTTATAAAGTCTAGTAAGTCTGAAATAATGATGCCATTGCTTGTTAGTTACTTTTGACCCAAACTTAAGTATGGAATAACAATATGGAGACATTCTCAGAAAACAAGCAAGTTTTCTGAGAAAGAGTACAGTGGAAATATACCAAGAGCATCCATAGATGTGAAAATTTAAGTTATTATGAAAGACTAAAATATCTAAACTTGTACATTGTCGCATATAGATATTTAAGAGGAGGTCTGATTCAGCTATATATGGCATTTAGAAACAACTACCTCTTGAAAGGTTTGGGTTATCAAAAATTAGTAGAGTATCATCATTCTATCTGTTTAGAAGATCTGGGTCTATATTAATTCACTGAAGGTTCAATTCAGCAGACCTTTTAGAACGTTCATTTCAGTGTGAACATTCACACTGAAAAAAAATGTAAACAGGGAAACTAAGCACTTGGCCAGCACAACACCAGAACAGACACCACAGTATGTAAAACCTAACAAACTGGGGGGCTGCACCCTCCCCAGCTATATATACCAACTCTGAGATTTCACTACAGTGGGGAAAAGGGCAAATTTGTGCTGCTGACCAACTGTTTCCTTTCCCACTGTAAATTTTTCTTGGCTTTGAACATTCACTGAAATGAACAATAAATGGTTGGGGTTCAGTGAAGAATCAAAAATTCTATAGGAATGAGTAGTGTACTAATTTGTTCTCAGAGAGAGCAGCTGATCATGGAATAGACTACCAAATTACATTATTGCAAGCACTACTTTAGATATTTTTAAGAACGGCCTGGGCACTTATCTTGGGAACAACTGTTTTGGGATATTGGCAAGTTAGAAGGGCATTAATGCCCGTGCTTGAAATATTTATATGTCTGTATGTATGTACGCATGTAATGAAGGGATATAGTGCACCCCTCTTTTTTGTTTTCTAAACACTTGTAGGTCTTCATACTTGCTGCATTTTGGTAATTTGTGTTTTTTTTCCCGTCATTGGAACAGTAAGCCATTGTAAAGGGTGAAAGAAGAATCATCCCTATGACAGAGAAAGGTTTAGTCAGTCAGGAATTTGGGATATAAAGTTCAGTTTGATGGTGTTTGGTATTACTCAGGGGGAACAAGCTGGGAAACAAAACATAGATTGCTGAAGGGGTTGACATGAGATAAATAGCAGCTAGATAAGATAATTTGTAGGCAGAGTAATATTCTGGTACTAGAAGTAAGAGTTACATGCTCTTCAAATTCAAAGTTTCACAGACCCTGCCCCCCATCCAAGAGAAAGCAGTAGACAAAAAAGGGAAATAGGGTGCAGGCAAAAGTGAGCATGAAAGATCTATAATATGCATGTTGTGCAGTGCTCTGTGAAGAACTCTTTGTTACACTATCTGTGGTAGCCACTTGGGGTCAGCATCTGAGACCCTCATATAAATGTCATGGAGCATGACTCTAGCTTTAAGATTGCCATTAGAGGTGATTTCAGAAATCGTCAATGAATCAACAAACCTGTGCTCTCATAATAATTAGGGGAGAGATAGATGGGATTAGTAAATTTCAAAGTAATGACTGAGTATGAGGAGAAGGAGTCTAGACTGAACATAAAGGCAGAAGGAAAAGTGCTTTTGTACAAAAAGGCAAGAGAAATTCTCTGAGGGCATTTCTACTTCAAGAGGTAGAGAATCCCTGATTTAGAAGCAGATGGAACAATTGCAGAAGGACAAATGAAAAAGGGATTCAGGAGTTCTCCATGCAGAAAGAAAATGGATAAGGAGCAGCACAGATTAGTAATGTTTATTAACATGACATTGACTAGCCTGAAGACGAATGTCTCATAAAAGAAGAATGATGTCTAGCAAGGTGACTGAGATTTGATGTTTGACTATACGAAAGCTGAAGTTAATACTTTTATGAACTTTGTTGACAATTATGTAATTACTACATTAGATATGAGGGCAAATGGTGAAGAGGTGATATCAAGGCAAACTTCATGGGATATTAGAGGGGATAAAAAAGGGGTAGCAATATGGCAAGAAAAGGTCATTACACGAGCCAGTGGCTACAAAATAGCCCTCACACAACTGTATATTTCCAAATATTGTGTTAACTAGGTATGTTTCCCTTATCTATTGTAGTTTATATATTTTTTCACAATTTTAATTCTGTGGTTAGAGTTACACAAAAACTGCAATGTTAGGTCAGGTATGGTACAGCATACAGGTAAGACTCAGATAAAAGTCTGAGATGACTTTGGATTTTTGGAGATGAAATGTTACTGATTCACCATAAAAGAAGGGGAGTCACTGAGCATGTGCTTACATTGGTGTATACTATGGAAACCAGGGCTGAAGAAAAAAATGTATTTATGGAGTGTTTTACTTTTTGTTTTGTGACTGAGATGTAACATTTAGCAGCTATGCACAGGATAGCTAACATTTATGAAATTGTGTTGGGAACATTTTTTTTTTTTATTTTTCTCATTTTGTACTATGGATGAGGTCAGAGGTTAAATACTGTAGTCATACATTTTATGTATCACTGTAGAGAGTAATCTCTGGATGATGAATGTAATCAAGTACTACCTATTAATAAACATGGGGGAGTACTACCTATTAATAAACATGGGGGAGCCTTTTACTACAGCTTTTGATTTATGATCGAGATCTGTATTATTATTATTATTATTATTATTATTATTATTATTATTATTATAGTGAAAGATTGCTCATAGTGAGGCTGGCACTGGAGATAAGATGAAGGTAGAATATCAGGTAGATTTGAATATCTAGGTATGAGGAATAGCAGGTAAGCTCTTGCTGCAGATATATATTTATGTATTTTGTTTCTTTTTTCAGAAGGCCCATTGAGGACAGGACATTTATCTTGTAACTCAGGCCTTATCTCTGAGATGTGTAACACACACTGGTATGGAATCTGAGAGAAACACGCTGAGGGTGAGACTATGAGATTAAACTTGGAAGGATGGTAGCGTTACAGGAGAGTAAAATCATGTTGACACGATGTTGACACAAAAGCCAGAAATCCAGATCAGCAGCAAAGACTTGGCACCTGTTAGGGTAAAGATTTTAGATGGTGGTGGAAGTATTTATCTGGGAATGATTAATTTACAGAGATTCAGTGAGGAAAGTGCATTGAGTTAATTACATGGAAATGGCTCAAAACATGCACCTCAGATTTCTTTGATGCTGAACTGGTCATAGACTAGTTCACTTACCCAGTCATCAAATGGAAATAGATTAAAAAAAAAATCAAAGCACACAGTGGATCATGTAAAGGGAAGTGATTGAGATTTAGAAAAAAGAAGTGAGCAAAGTCTTTAAAAGAAAATGCAAGAAACCTCAGGAAGACATTATAAATATGGCGGAAGAAGGATAAATAAAATAATTAGGTAGAACAGGGTATTTAAGATGTGTAATAAGAAATGTATGTGAGCCTAATAGAAGAGAATTTTTTAAAAAGGTTTTGAGACCTGCAGTCACATAGGGAGGGAAACAGAAGTGAACCCATGGTGTAGAGTTTAATGTGCCTGTGAGTTAGTGAAGAGGGTCAAGGCTATGAGCTGTTAACAAGTTGCTTCCTTTGGTAAATGGTTTGATTCCTTCAGCCTTCAGTTGCCTACTGAGCAATCTTGAGCAAGGCATTTAACCAGGCAGTGCTTTGGGGTAACTGGGAATTTGAGTCAATGCTCTGTAATAGTCTCCTGTGCTGCATGTCTAGTAACAACCTATGAACCTCTCCTCAATATCGAATTGGATAATTTGTATGGAAAGATAAAAGTTCCATTTAATAATGAGGGATAGTTTGAAAGAGGCAATCTAATTTGAGTGAGAATGATGGGAATATTTATAGATAATAACGCAAACAGATATGAATGAATCCAGCATTTCTAAGGACAGTATAGTATTATTTTGTTACCTAGACAGATTGTTAGGAAGGAAATTTGGAGAACAAGGAAAGGGAGATTAACATAGTGATATGAATATTTCAAACCATGTCCTAATGATTTCGGAGTTGCAAATAAGAAACATAAAAAATGGAGGAGAGGGCTGGAGATGGGCAAGATATAAATGAAGATCATTTGAAGAAGAGAAGAAGTTTAGGACTGCAGTGTCACATGTCATAGCTGAAAATAAACAGCAGAGAGTGGTACTGACAGAAAATTGGCTTGAGAGAATTAAATTAGCCTTTATGGGTAAAATTATGCCCAGTGGAAGAGATGAAGAAAAAGTTATATAAAAAACAAGAGGTTATAGAAAAGTGTGGTGTTTTCCCAAAAAAGGATTTGATACACTTAAGACACTGTAGATTAAAGGTTATAAAACAAAGCTGCAGGTAAAAATTGAGTGGGTGACTATAACTAGATTTGACATGGAGAATGCAAAAGGAAGGATCTGTTGATGGTTTTAAAGTGAAGTGATGGTGAAATACTTACCAAGGCTATTCAAGATGTCAGACATGGCAGGAATGTGCACAAAGTAGAAAAGAAGGGTGGGAAAGTTACAAATAAGCAAGAAGTGACTGTGCAAGTAGTTTTTGAAAATGTTATGGCATTCATATAGTTCAGAAAATAAAAGGGACACTAGGAAAAGGAAAGGAAGAGAAGGAAAGTAACTGTGTGATTAGAGAGGAAAGCATCTCAAGTTCTAGACAGAAATATTAATGAGAAAGACATGGACATTCAGACTAAGAAGGAAAGGAATGCTGGAGGCCAGGATGGCATCTTGATTGATGTCTATAAGAATTTCTGGAAGAGGATTTGGTAAGAGTTTTGATGAAGGAATGCAATAAAATATAGGATAGGTATATTATTTTACCCTCAAAAAAGTAGACAGGAGTTGTAATTTTGTAAAAAGAAAAGATTTGTCAGGTCTTGAGACTTTCCCATTTCATTAATTAACCTCAATTTTAATATTATTATGATTATGCAAAAGTACTGACAGCTCATTTGGATGAGATACAAGGCTGGTAGAAAATATTTGTGAAAGTGATAAAGACAGTCAACAGTTGATGGAAGTTACTAGTGTTAAGGAATGGGGGAATGGGGAGCTGGTTCAGTGATATTTGATTATAGAAAGGCTTCCAATGTGGCTCAGTATGACTTCTCATAACAGGTTTTAAAATTCTGAGGCTCTGAGGAGAGGTTTGTAGGATAGGTCAAGGTAATATATGAAGATCTACCTTGTTTCTGATAAAGGAACCACAATGGAAAAGAATAGTAGCAGAAAAACAACCACAGAGGTTCCAAACATGGCAAATATGATCTTTGCTTTGTTTTGTTGATTCTTTTATTCTAAAAAGTACAAACAGGTAAGCGCTTTCACGGATAACAAACTCCGCTTCATCAGACCATGATAAACACAATGTAACAGATGACTAGTTAAATGGTACAGCAGCCAATCAAGTACAAGTCTAGAAGGAAGGGAAAGGTCAGTACATTTAAATTACATACTGAGTGCAAAATAGACTTGCTTTGTGCTGGCAATTGAAAGCAGCTCACATCCACAATGTTGAACACTATCAAACTATTACAGCCTTAAAAACACAACACATATACATGCATAAAAACAGATTATTATACAAATAAATAGCAGCATTTGTGAAAGCAGCAACTAATAATAAAATGTCTAAAAAATCTTGCTGAATACTTGCTATATCAGCATGGACAATAATGAAAAAACAAAGCAGTCAATCTGTTTGAAAGTCTAAGGACAGAATTAATAGAACTAATATGGCTATTATATGGCATTAATAAAAACTGCCTGATACTAAATGTATAGTTAACAAAAATGAGGACAGGATGGTGTGTAAACTGTGTGACATGCATATCCTACCAAATGCATAGTTGAGACATATAAATATAGACATAGGACATCATGATAAACAACTGATTTTAACATATTAACAGCAAGGGCTAACGAT
This sequence comes from Protopterus annectens, assembly GCF_019279795.1. Classification (NCBI taxonomy): domain Eukaryota; kingdom Metazoa; phylum Chordata; order Ceratodontiformes; family Protopteridae; genus Protopterus; species Protopterus annectens. Next base: position 633,930,614 of record NC_056730.1, on the reverse strand, counting down.
GTTTCAGAGCTCTTGCTTTAAGGAAAGGTTTTATTGATACCTTGCTGTTCAAACCCGGGGGGGTTGTCAGCTTGTAGCTGAATAATCCATTTCTGTTCTATGGATTCAGTCTTGTTTGATAGATCAACACCTCGAATATTAGCATGCACTAACTGTAAAGCAAAGAACTTGAACTTATGACTGGGCCCTGTCTCATTAACATGCATAGCTAAAGCACTGGATACTTTCACATTTCTAATGTCTTTCAAATGATCAAGGATCCTGCCCTTGAAAGCCCTGTTTGTCTTACCTACGTAGTAGGAAAAACAAGTAATGCAGAAACAGAAGTATACCAGATTCATGGTCTGACAATCCGCATAGAAACTAGTGTCAGTATTGAAACCAAGTTGGGGGTGAAGGAAATGACCCCCAGTGTGTATGCATATACAGGCCATATACCTTCTACAGGTGTAGGTACCCTTTCTGTCAGATTGGGCATAGCTAGGAGGATTCAATGGTCTATAACAAAGTTGATTTTTGAGAGATTTGTTGTTCCTAAATGTAAAATCAGGCTTATTTCCAATCACTTTTTGTAGTTCAGGTATATTTAGAAGAATATCCCAGTTGGCACTGATAGTATCACATACCATGCTGATGTTGCTAGCATAGGTCAAAGGCATCCTAAGCTTATTGCCAACATTCATAGGGGTTCAGCTCTGATCAACAATTTGTTCAGGAGTCTGTGCAGAGGTAGGGCTATGATTAATACTAAAATACGGTTTACATCTGCCTTCCCTCTCATTCCAGGCTTCAAGTATTTTTGTTTCAATGACTTCTCTCTTGTATCCTCTGTTTATAAATTCTTCCTTAAGTAGGATGAGTGCCTTTTCTAACTGTGATTCCTCATTGTGGAGACACATGATAAGGAAAATTTGCCCCCGAAGCACATTTAGTTTGGTATGATTAGGATGCATGCTATTATTGCGTAGAACATTATTTCTTCTAACACTTTTCCTATAAACGCTCGTGGACATGGAATATAGGGCATCCCTACTGATCTGTACATCTAAGAACTCTACAAGATAGAAGAATATTTATAGGTAAATTTCAAAAAAGTGTTCACTCCATTTATATATATATATATATATATATATATATATATATATATATATATATATATATATATATATATAAGCCTGATTGTCAGACCAAGAATCTGGTATACTTCTGTTTCTGCATTACTTGTTTTTCCTACTACGTAGGTAAGACAAACAGGGCTTTCAAGGACAGGATCCTTGAACATTTGAAAGACATTAGAAATGTGAAAGTATCCAGTGCTTTAGCTATGCATTGCCACATAATTGCATATACTGTAAGTATCGCCTAAGTAATTAGTTGTATTACACTCAGAATTTGTATGTAGGAAAAAATATTTGATTTGTGTAGTCCTCAAAATGTTTATTAATATGATAATTGTATATAAGGAATTCATTACTTCTAAAATATTGAATGCATTCTCAAGATGGATGAACTCAGTTAGCCACACACCCTAGGCAGAGTCTACAGAGGAATGCACTCTTTGCTCATTTCTGTACACATTTCTACTTATTCTCCTTATATGCTTACATTTATTAAGCAATAAATTATTAAGCACACATTGCATAAAATATTTCTAGTGCATCCTTCTGGAACAGTAAATATGCTTTTCCTGCATATTGAACTGGAAATTTGTCATACCTTCCTTCTGTTCATTACATTTTATGTCTGTGTGCAGTTTGTCACTTTACAGGAAGGTATAAGTGTGTTGCTTAGAGCAAATTCAGCTGATATTAGTTAAAACTGCAAGTAAAGTATGCAGGGTATAGTGGAAAGCAGAATCTTCTGTAACAATTTGAAGGATGTTGTGCTGCCCTTCTAGTTCAATTTGCAGTGAAGAAGAAATAGTGTGAGGGGGGCATGGCCAAGATGGCTAACTGAGATCAGCAAGTGGTGAAAGCTCTATGATTGAAAATCTTTCTCCAACACAAAATATAATAAAAAAATTACAAATCTGAGATACTTGTTAGCTAATTGTATTCACTAATAGCCACAGAAAAGATTTATAGCTTTAAGTCCCAACTGCTGGTTAACAAATAGAACAGACTTTAACACAAGTCACTCAAGAAATGGTGCTCAGGATTCTTGAGTTAAAAAAGAAATCTATCCACTAATATCTAGTATGCAGGATGTATTACATAAAATGGACAAAATGGATACCAAAACTGAAACTTTCAAACAAGAGACTAGAAATAAGATGGAACATTTAGAAATTCTTATGAAGCAGCACAATCAGTAGTATGGAAGAATCTCTAAAAGATCACGAAGGGAGAATAAATGAAGGTAAGTCTCAGACTGAATTTCTTTTAAAAACAAAATAACTGCCTCATAGATAAAATTGATGAGTTAGAAAACAGGCTGCGACAAAATAACATTAGACTTAATGGTATACCTGAAAAATATGAGGGACACAATATAATCAACTTCTTAACAACCTGGATACATAAAGCATTAAATCTACCTGAAACTTTATCTTTTGGATTTGAAAGTGCACATAGAACTCTGAAAGCACCTTCAAAGAAGTAAAACTCATATTCCACATTCAATTATAGTTAAGTTTATGTCTAGTTTTAAAAAAGATCAAATATTAAAAACAGCATGGTCCAGCTCACCCATTAAAATAAGTCAACATGTAATCAGATTTGACAATGATTATTCCAGCAAAGTAATGAGCAAAATAAAATTCTGCTTAACACTGATCAAGGCACTTAAAAAGAACAATATTAAAGTCATGTTGGTGTTTCCTGCAAAGATCAAATTATTACTTTCTGAAGGAACTAAAATATTTGACACACTGGAGGTGACATCCACTTTTTTCAACAAAAATAAAATGCTTAGTAATACTAAAGAATGGATTGGAACAGTTTATCCCTCAAGAGACATACCCCCGGATTTACTATTCTTTCGTGGAGGACTAGCTTAGTCCTGCACGGAAGTGGCCGTTTAGGAGCAGGACGACAGTGCATCATACATTTTAATGAAGGCACACTGCCTGAGCTCCTAATCTTACATGGAGCATGTACAAGTGCAGGGGGCCTGTCTGAGAGCAGAAAACTCAGAATATACATGTCCCCACAGTGAAGAACAGCAGAAAGGCCAAAGGAATGCACGAGACCTCTCATAGGTGTCTGCCTATCTCCAGCAACATTCCCCCATGTGTACAACAGCAATAGTAAATACATATAAAATAAACAAACCTTTTTTTTTTATGAACCCGATTAAAGCTAACTGTAGGTGCGCGGGTGTGCCCGTTGCTTAGCTACGGTTAATGCAGCTTAAATGGCTTAATAGGATAACAAGAAAGATATATGCAAATGAAGCAGTATAGCAGTAGTGTAGTGGGAAGAGCATTTGCCTTACGAGCATGCATTCCTGGTTCGAGTCCCACTGCAGCACATTTCATTTTCCATATGAAATTAGTTTATGAACATTTGTTTGCTGTATAACCCACTAAATAACACATAATTGTGAACTGGAGTACTGCATTAAATGTGCATGTGAGGTGTCAGTGTCATAATGTTGCAAAGTCCCCAGATAAGCACATGTGCCCTATACAGTATATGTACACAGGAATCATGCATACAAATGGAAGGTACAATGTGTAATGAATGACAACTCCATACAGCTTCCAAATCCCCCAACTTCCCAAGAACCATTAGCTATTATTGCCTAAATCACTGCAGTTGTAAGCAGGAGTAAGCACTAGTAAGCAAGTGTAAGCACCAATAAGCAGTAGTAAGCATATTTAATCACTAGTAAGTGTGTTTAAGCCTGTTTGCGTGAGGGTAAGCAATGTGCACACAGGTTAAGTAATTTTGAAGCTAACTCCCTGTAGGCATAAGTAACCGGAGGTTAGCATTGTTTACCCTCGCGTAAATTCACACAAACTCACTTACAACTGCTCAAAAGTGCCTTAATCACTATGTATCCAACACCCCTTGTTCGGACCAGCAAGAAAATAAACAGCCTTGCAGGTCTTGAACCCAGGACCCTATACACTATAGTCACAGTAGTTAACCACCAAGCCATCACAGCAGTACATAAGAATGAGGTATCACCAAACAAGTCCTCACTATAGTAAAATCAAAATGAACCTGTGAAAGGAATCAGTATACAGTCATATGTTCTATAACCCACTACATAACATAAATATGTGAACTGGACTACAGCAGTAAGCCCAGATGTGAGGTGTAATTGTAATAGAGTGTTGAAGTCCCCAATAAAACACAAGGACCCCATACAGTGTACTCACACATGAATCATGGATACCAGGCATATATATAAGATGTAATGAATAAGAAATCAATGCCAGAAAGAAAATATAATGCAAAGTCTAATGTAAGCAATGCTAAGCATTGTACAGGTCAGCTTAGGAGGTGTAAGCAATGTGTAGGCCAGCTAACTCAATGCGCCCAGTGTAATACCCCTTTAAACAATGCCGACCTTAGGTAAGCAGGTTTCCCCATAGCCTAGCCTTTTCAAAACTGTCCAATCATGGTAAAGTGTGGGAAATCAGCCCAACTTAAACCCAACAGGCTGGAATACATCTCATAACCATTTGTAGCTTCCCCTTGCAGGCACCATGTCAGGAAGGGGAGAGGGAGTGTGCTTTCAGGCACAGCGCTGGTGCACCAGGAGTCCAGAGTTATGGCAGGACTCCTTGTCAAAGACCATGACCAGAGACTGCTGCAGGGCCAGTAGCAGAGTTCCCAATATAAGGTGGAAGCCTGGGACCATCTCGCCCATGACCTCACCAGTGCCACTGGCATACCCTGAACTGGTGAGCAGGTCAGGCATCGCTATGTCAACCTGAAGCAGCATAAGGGGGAAATCTTGGAGCAGTGGATCCAAGAGGCTAGAATGGCAGGGGATGTCCCAGCTGTGTGTAAGTAACACTCCACTATGTGTGTAATAATTGCTAGCTCATGTATATAATGGGTAGGTATGGCTAAATATTCCTCTTATGTCCTTGACAGCTGCACGTGAGTGGGCCGAGAACCAGGAGGCCCATGGAAGTCACCTGGAGAGGTTGTGATGCGAGGCAGGTCAGTAATACTCTTGCATGTACTGTCATAGGAAATAAATCTAAAATAATTAGTACATTAATTGCCTGTATAAAACCTGTATTGTTTAAGGCAAGTACTGCATACACCGGAGAATATGGCAGGAAGAGTCTCATATAGTTTGTATGTAAATAAAAGAATAATACCCTGACAATAATGGCCTAACTGCTAGACTGCATTTGTATATTCTGGCATCATATGGTAATGTATATTTGCAATCACGTAATAGTACTGTTGTATTTACCACTGCTACCCACACTGTGCATCATAAATAGAATGTGTAGGAATGTCTGTATATGACTGCTGTAATCCCCAGAGGCCATTTAGTTCAACTGAGAGACACATAGACAGAAAATGGGGAAAAGGCAGACAACAAAACCCAATTAGCACATGCAACTGAGATGTGAACTGTTTAATTTTAGCACACACAGCCATGATTCGAATCCTGGAAGTGATAGTAGTCTGCATACAGAATCATACCCCACAACTGTACAGATATGTCCAGAATGTCCAGTAAAGTCATCCATTTCTGTTGCCTGTCAACCTGTCCCCCTGAGAAATCAGTGGGATGATCCCAGATGTATAGGCAGCAAACAGGAAATACAACTGATTGACGCACATCTATGAGAACAAAGCTGGCACACTAGCAACTCCCCAAAACCTTATGAGAGAAAGAAGCCACATGTCCCATTTACGCCCCCATGTTGCCAAGCTGTGGCCAGAGTGTGTACAGTAACAGAGTGAGATGTATGTGCATAATAGTAATGTTGAATCTGGTACTGTGTGTGGCAACATTCAGGTAGTGCTAACAAACATTTCTCCCAAAGGTCTGTCAGATGCCAACACTGTGCCCAGAAATACAAGAATGATACCCTGTACTAGTTCTGTTTACTTTGGTATTGTATGGCAGTGTGACTGATGCAGCTGCTCTGAATAATAAGGTATTACTCATCACTGTCGCCCACATTGCCCTACAGAATATAACTGTCTAGGAAATCCTGCATAAAAGTGTTGTAATACAAGTTCAGAATGCAAAACCACAGGAGAATTATAAGACAGAAAGCAGATAGGAAATATACAGCAATAACTATATAGCACACACAACTCTGATGGACAGTGTTTAAGTTGTAGGAGACGCAGCCATGGTCTAAATCCTGGGAGTGGAAGTAGGCTGCATACATAATCATACCCCACAACTGTAGAGATAAGACCAGAATGTCCAGTATATGGGCCCATATCTGCTGCCTGTCACTCTGTCCCCCTGGGAAGTCTGTGGGATGATCCCAGATGTTTAGGCAGCAAACAGGGAATACAACTGATTGTCACACATCTATGAGAACAAACCTGTCACTCTAGCAACTCCCGAAACTGTTATGAGAGGAATAAGCCAAATAGTTCCTAGCTACACCCCCATGTTGTCACGCTGTGACCAGAGTGTGTACAGTAACAGAGTGAGATGTATGTGCATAATAGAAATGTGGAATCTGGTACTGTGTGTGGCAACATTCAGGTAGTGCTAACTAACATTGCTCCCACAGGTACGTCGGACACGAACAATGTGCCGAGAAATAAAATGGTTGATAACCTGTACTGGTACTGTTTACTCTGGTATTGTATGGAATTGTGAGCGTTGCAGTTGCTCTGCATAATAAAGTATCACTGATCACTGTCACCCACACTGTGCTACATAATATAACTGAGTAAGAAAGCATGTATATGTGAGTGGTAAGTCAGTAAAGGTTGAGGAGGGCAATAGTCTATATATGTCCCGATACACCTGCATGTGATCAAGACATAGCCAGAGTCTGTGCAGAAAAAGTTGGATAGCTATGTGCACAACATCAACCCAGAATATGGGAGTAGGTGTAGAGACAGTTAGTGTTAACAAACATTCCATCCACAGGTATACCAAGTAAGAGGTGTATAATGCAGGTAAAACCAGTTCATGTATAACGATGACAACAGCCATATTACTGTCCAAACTAAGGCTATAGGGTAGTGTAGTAATACTTCTAAGGTACAGATAACAGCACTGACTAGGAAAGTAATGTGGACTACAGGAATATACTAGTTGTTAATTGACATCTTTCTCCCCCTCCCCACCATATCTCCAACAATAAACTACATACCCACCTCAACCGGTATGTAATGACTCCACTCTTCTGATTATGTCCTATTGGTTGATATATATTTAAATCTGTTTCCATGCATGTGCTATATTGAATTATTCCAATACTGGTGCCATGGTGCTATCAATGAACCT